>NW_027466028.1:335000-670000 GCF_049634645.1 Pelodiscus sinensis
TTTACATCCCACCTCCCTCAAACCCCCCCTTTGTGCTGCCACTTGGATCCAGGATCCTTCTCTGCCCCTTGTACGTTGAGTGCTGGGCTCCACCCCAGAGCTGGCTGCCTTTCGGCAACAAGCAGAGCCATCCAGGTCTGCACAAAGCACAGGCTGCTCCTTCGCATGGTCCTGGGACTCCTTCCCTAGCTTCATATAGAGCCCTCTGCTGCAGTGAGATTTCAGCTCCCTCTCCAGCCACGAGCCCCAGCAAGGCCCCGGGGTGTAGAATTCACAGGCCTGGCAGGACGGAGTCTCCTGTTTCACTTCCCCAACACCCAAAGCCCTGAGCCAGCCATGCAAAATTCATCACCCCAGCATCTCATCCATAATTCACCAGCCTTCCCCACCCCAGCAACTTATGTCCAACCCAGCACGCCCAGCCTGGATATCTGACACGCGGGGCTGGGGGCAGGGTGCTCCACTTCCTGCACACCAGGGTATGATGGACACAGGTACACAGCTCCCTTGGACAGCTGCAGCTAATCTCCCCCACCCCTCCACTCCCCCTGGAGAGGGGCTAGGACTACACTGCCCCCTACGGCACACCCTGCTGGGAACGGCTGGGAGATCCTCCTCCCCCCCCCCCGGGCTGTGCTCCTGTCCCCTAAGGCCTCCTGCAGACACTCCGCCACCTCTGCCATAAGGAGGCAGATTGTAACAGCAAAACGAGGCCCAAACCCAAGCGCTTGATCCCAACCATCCCAGCAGGGGCGCTCTCAGGTCGCGCATCATGCAGACAGCTTTGTGCCCGGTCATCTCAGGGCAGGACCTCCCCAAACGGGAGGTCGCCCCAGCTACATCACTGAGGGGCAGGGGTGAAGAACCCACCCGTGAGCCCTGCGGTTAACTACTGAGGGGACAAGCGTCCATGCCACAGCGCTGCTGTCAGAGCGGGGACAAGACAGGCCTTCCGCCTGGACACACGGGGAATGAACATACCGGCTCCAAGGAGAACGGGCCCCTCAGGACAGCCCACGTGTTTCTCGCTAAGTGCTGGCTCCATGGCCACGGGGCCGGGCTCACCAAATGCTGCAGCTGCTGCACCACCCTGGACAGCTGGGCTGTGGGGGAAGAACACCAGAGTCAAAGGGCCAGTAAGGCCCAGAGTCCAGGGCTGGCCTAAAAAGTGCAAGGCAGGTGGAAAGGTACAAAAGGCTCAGGCATGGGCAGGCCAGAGTGGGGGGACACTCCGGGACAGCCTGGGCCACAAAGCAAAGGAAGCATCTAGGCCCAAATATATGGGAATGAGCAGCATGGAATGGCTCACTTGATTCCCTGCTCTGTCCATTCCAATGGGGCACCTGCCACAGACAAGACACTGGGCTGGACAGGCCTTTGCTCTGACCCAGCCTGGTTCCTGGCAGATCTCACAGTTTGCTGAGTCAAACCTGTGGTGCATCCTGCTTAGACACTTCCTGCCAAGCGGAACAATTCAGAGAGCCAGAGGCAGCAAGAAGCCACCTTCAGCACAACCTAGTATAGCCAGGGATGGGTGGGGGAGGTGCAGGCTTGGGTGGGGGCAGGGGTGGAGAGGTTCCACTGTGCTTCTGGACACGCTAGCCACCCTGCAAGCATGCACCTGCCCGCCTGTCTGTCCCTGTCCATGGCTGCATTGAAGGCTGACAAGCTTAGGGTGGGCTCTTAAGTCACTGCTGTCTGTGCGCTTGGAGACCTTGGCACAACATGGCAAGGGAGAGTAGCTCTGAACAGCCCCTTTCCAAGCCCGGCCAAACCGCATGCACTGCAGGAATGGCAAGACCAGGGGGTCCATCAAGTCCAAGGAAGGGGCAAGGAACCCCAGCCCAGGAAACTCTGGGCTAACCTACCCAAGAGAAATTTCTGCTGAACCTGCTCAATCAATCAGCGATTGGCTGACCTGGATGCATCTGTTTTCAGCCCATGCTACTGCATCTGTGGCTGCTCTGAGCCATCTAAACCCTTTTCTGAATCCTACTAAGCTCTTGTCTTCAATGGTACCTTGAACCTGTGGAACTCACTGCCACAGTCTGGCCTGCATGGAGCCCACCCTTCCATATCACTGCTACAGACCATTTCCCTCCCACCCTTTTCCTGCAACTACAGCGGTTTTCCCACAGGCGTGGGAAGTGCAATCCCTCTGTACTCCAGCAGAGGCCAGCCCTGCAGCAGCGCAGCGAGGGAGCGCAGCACGGCCAAGTCTTCCCCTTATCCCCGTCAAGCCCCCAGGGCGTATCCCTGCCAAGAGATAAGCTTGTCAGGTGCTTCGGCCGCCTCCCCAGTAGTCATTACAGCTGCCAGCAGCCGGAGCAGGCATGTGCCCCAGCCGCCCTGCTGTAGGGGAACCGAGCCAGCAAAGCCGCTTTCGAGCTCCCCGAGAGAATCACTGTAAACCCTGGCACGTAGGCCCAGGGTCTGCTCGTGCAGCCAGCACGGGACGTAGGCCCCCTGGAACACACAGGAGGGAGGCCCGTGTCTCCCACAGCTGAGTGGGGCTTAAAAGCTCATCTCACCCCCAGGAAAGTGGGTCCATGCTAGCCGTTACCTCCCAGCCGTGCACCCCTAGCACACGGCCACACAGAGATCACAGCGCTTTCCCCCCCAGCAGCCCTACTTACAGGGAGAAGGGAGCTAGCCTTGCTACGGGGCAGGGCCAGGAAGAGTCCAGGAGCCCAACTGTCCCTCCACTGTGCAGCATTATCCCTGCAGCACAGGACAGACAGGAGGGCTGGAGCAACCCCAGCACAGCCCCTGCACTTCTCTGCCAGAGGCCCATGAAGGTGCAGCACTGGGCTGCTGCCGCTGGGAAGCTTCAGCCTATAACGGCGCCCTCCCATTCAGCTACATGAAGGAGCAATCCTGTGCCACTGTTCAGAGAGCCCGGCCAATGGAAAGCCACCTTAGGGGCGCAGCTGGGCTCTCTCCACAGACCCAAGGGGGTGGGTCGGCGCAGGTCCAGGCTGCTTGTGGGTACCAAGGCTTCCCGTGCATCGGCCTGTGCTCCAGAGTGAGGAGTGGGACACGGTGTCCTGCTGGCCAAGTATCCACATGGCTGCGGGGGAGCCCGAGGGCTCGGGCAGTTAGCCAGCCAGGCTGACGCCCGGCTAGGTCTCTGCAAGGCAAGTCCCCGCTCCCATTCCTGCTGGAGAAGGCATCAAGCTCCATCACTTGGCTTGGAAACGGGCCCGGAGCCCTTTACTTTGGAGTTGACCGTGACGGTTCTGACAGTGTCCACGGAGCCAGGGCTGGCCAGTGGCCTGGAGTGAGCTCAGGCAAGGTCTCCATTCAGATGCCATGGCCTGCAGGGCCTGCTTCCCAAAGCCAGCAGCACCGTGCCCACAGGCTTGCTAAGAGATTTGCATCAGGCCCCACATGCTGTCCTTGGTTTGCGGCCTGATGCTGCTTTTCATCTGTGCTACAACTGGTCTGTTAGGGACCACACCCTTCTGCTGGGGTCACGGAGGTGAGGCTCCTCCTGCCCGCTGGGCCCACAGCAGGCAGAGCCTGTCTCCCTCACCCGCCCGAAACAGCACAAACATGCCGGTTCCAGTCCCCACCACCTGCAGAGGGAGCACCAGGCACCACAGCTCCAAAGGCACAGACAGGAGCTGGGGAGGGTCCACTGCTGTCCTGTGCCCCATAAGCCACGCCCCCCCCCACAGCCTGCCTTTCAACAGTGCAACAGGGCAAGACAGCCAACACAGAGAGGGGCCTGTAGGCTCGAGTCTGCCCGCACCCCTGCCCCGGCTCACTGAGGGAGCCAGGCTGCAGCCAGACAAACCCACTGAGGCAGACACTTTTGATGGTTAAAAAAATTTTGGGTTTTATTATTTTGCTAAACAATACTAAAAAAAATTTCCATTTTGTAAAGGCAGGGCTTGAATTATTTAATTTTGATCCATTTATTTAAAAAAAAGGGAAGGGGGAAGATCATGGCAAAAAAAGACACTCCTGTAGCTTTGCCACACCCATGCCTAGCGTAGGAGGAAGCCAGTTTCACAGGCTCCCTGGCCTAGCCTGACAGTGCGGTGGCTGCAGATGAGATGCCAAACGGACCAACGCACGAATCCCAGATGGCTACGGGTACAGGGGAAGACAGCCCAGTGACTAGGCTTTTAGAGTTGGGTTCGACAGAGTGACAAAAGCCCTAGTGCTCGTAGCAAATGGAGCACAGTGCGGCACTGCTGGAACAGATCCCAGAGCGCTCTGCACGGGCGCTTGGCCGTATACAAACCATGTCCCAGCTTGTAAGGGCCCCAGATGTGCACGTGTCCAGAGCAGAAAGGGGATCAAACAAACAGGCTGCTATCCAAGTCCATTTGGATCATTTTAACATTTAAAAAAATAGAAGCCTACACACGACATTTGGTTGCCTGAACCATTGCAATGCAAGAGAAAGCTACCGCACCTCCAGCTCTGCCAGCCCACTGAGGACGAGATACGGCTCTGTGGTACTGTACTGTGGGAGGCAGGGAGGAGAAAATTAGCAGCACCATCCTGTGTTATTCCTAGCGCCTGCGCCTTCCCACACTGGGCCAACGTGTCTTTAGCACAGGACAGTAAGAAAGCAGGGTCAGTCCCAAGTCCCCAAATCGGAACGTGTGAGCTCTCCAGAGAGTCACAGGCAAAGCCACCGAACTCCACAGGGCTGAGTAGGGGTGGGGAGGGTTGTTTTCTTTTTTTGCCATGATCCCAGTGAAGAGACCTGCTAGAAGCAGAAAATATTTAAAGAACATTTTAATATATATATATATATATATATATATATATATATTCATATATATATATATGTAAAGATAAGAAAAATAAGACTAATTCAAGCCTTGCCCTGTGCAAACAAAATTAAAATGGGACCATGCCGGTGGCAGAAAGGTCCCGATTGAGTTAACACAGTCAGATTGTTATTTTTATTTTTAGCAGGGTGTTTGGGAGGGCAGATTCTTCCTGCCTCAAAGCAGGGAGTGGGGAAGGAGGGGAGAATGGTAGACCCCTTTACAAAAATAAAAGGGGCAAGGGTTTTGTGGGGTGGCGGAAGAGGAAAGTCAAAAAATAAAACTAACAAAGTCTGACTGTCCTAGGCGAAAACATGGCAGACGAAAAGAAAGGTTGTTAGTCAAGTCATGGATGATCTTTTAAATTACTCTCTCTGTTTTAAAGTCTAAAGTTTGGAAGTAGTGAGCTCCCTGTTAAAGAGCCCTGGGGAAATAAAATAGACTCCTGGCCCTCCCCCGCCCCGTCTCCTTTGAAGAAATCATGTTATCTTCTGCTGGATCTTGGAAGAGCGCCGCCTGGTGATGGGATCCACCAGCACTCAGGATGACAGCGTGGTTTCCTTCTGTGTTTGCTGTGCTTGTGAACCTTGCATCACCTTTTGGCTTTCCACATCTCTAAAGTGTTTCTCAACCTGCCGAGGGGAAGAGAAAGGGAAAAGCTGGATCAACGTTACGGGATTTGAATTGTACAGGGTCATGGGGGCGGTGACAAGAGACTTTTGCTGCAACCAGCGCCATGGGATTTGCAGAGCGGACAGGGATTATGGGCGCACGCTGCACCTCCTCTGGCCTGGCAGATCGGAGGCTGCCAACAGTTCGGAAGCCAACAGCTCTACTTGTCCTACACGCCGGTCTGCAAGGAACAGTCTCAGTCACAAGCAGCGCGGAATGGCAAGGCCAAGGCTCAGACCCTCCCCAGAGGCCAGCGACATCACAACTCCCTTAACCGCTTCTCAGCCTGGCTGCTGTCAGTAAAACCTGGGGGAGTGGAAAGCAGAGTCCAACCATGTCCGTGGCCTGGCTCCATAGAGACTCCACAAGGAACGCTTACAGGAGACAGTGGGCCATAAGTGGGAGACACTAGGGATGTTAAAATGCATTTAATTAATTAGCTGTGTAACCACTGAAAACGTTACACGCACATGGGGGGGGGGCGCCAAGCTGCTCCCCATGCACACCGGGAGCCTGCGTGTAACCATGAAGATTAACTGATGAGTCCAGGCTTGGCCCCCACAGGTATCTCACTGGGAATGCGAATGGCTAACTGGTAAGTATCACCTTTACTGGCCATGGTTAACTGGTTGGAGGGGGCATAAGCGGTTAATGTTTAACTGGCTGACTGATAAAACAGGACTTCATATCCCTAACCTACACAGTGGCACTCACCCTCCCCTCAACTTACTATTTTGCGTACATGACTCAGGGCACTTCCCTCCTTGCCTTTGCAGTTTTCCACTTGGTAGGGAGGAGCAATAATGACGTCTTCCATCACCACTATGTTCTTTTCTTGCCATTTACAGTCTTTAATGCTGGGAGAGGCAGAAACAAGGCAGATTTTACTACCACCAGCCCGTCCTCACCCCCACCCACTGCTGCCCAGCACTTCCAGAGCCAGAACACTCCCTCTCGCACCCACTTCCTCCCCTCACCCATGGACTTAGGTCCCTTCACTGGCACAGGAAGTGCTGAACCCAGATCACTGCCCACATGAACAATCCTTGGGGTGTGGTTGGGCCAACAGTCCGTCATCACTGAAGATGCAACCGGCACCTACAGGGAAGAGTTATGGAAGCGGCATGCCAACGAGGGATGTGTCTGCAGCAAGAGATGCACACTGCCCAGAGCCAGCGTTGGGGGCTTGCAGTTACAGTCACCCCTGTTACAAGTTGTTCTGCCAGGCAGAGATGCAAACCCTTGCTGCTGAGGTGCCACGGAGCTGCCTGCGTTCAGAGGAGCGGGAGAGCTCCCACGGACCTGTGATACTAGACCGGGCCTCAGGCTGGCACAGCTGCTCATCAGACCCGCACAATCGCTCGCTAGTCCATAGGCTGCAGGCTGCCAGCAGCCATGGAGAGCGATGAAATGGCACAGCCCCGAGCCAGCGAGGCAGGACTGAGACCAAGTCCCAGGGGGCTATTCCACCCACACGCTATAGGGCAGCAGCGAGTGGAGTTGCAGTCAGCTGAAGTGCAGCCTAGAGCAGCAGCCAGCAGCGTGGCTAGACCAGCTTAGAGATGGCCACACAGCACACATGGCAACGAAAGGGAAGCAATGGCAAACCCAGGCCCAGCCCGAGGCTCGTTACGGTGCCTGGAGATCCTGCTACATGTACTGGTAGCTCACAGCATGTAACCTGACACTGTGGGGAGTACTGGGGCTCTCTGAAGCGGTCTCAGGAAGAGTTACCCCACCTGTTAAGAACACAGGCACAGGCGTGTACCCAAGGGCTGGATTTGGAAAAGGGGCAAAAGGGTGAACGAAACAGCAGAGACATCCCACCCAGGGTTGCCAGATGATTTAATAACCCCCCCCCCCCCCCCCCGCGAAAAGAACCACCATGAAAAAAAAAGAGGAAAAAAAGGGGGGAAGGAGACTAAAGTTAACAAAAATAAAGGAATAAAGGGCGCTGCGCCTTTAAATGGTCTCGCACTCCTCACTCCCCCTCCCCTGCCCGACATGGCCGGGGAAAATTGTCCCCGCCGGGCTTCCGTCCGAGGGAAACAGGAAATACCGGACATTTCACACGTCCGGTATTTTCTGGGGTTTTTTTATTTACCAGACCGGGGACCAGAACGACAGACAGTCTGGGCGAAAACCAGACACCTGGCAACCCTACTCCCATCCACTCTCCGGAAAGTAACTTACGTCTTATGTATAGTCTGGAAAAGCTGCTGTCCCTCCAGAGAGACTCCAGCACTAATTGCATACGCCTGGCTCAGTTTCTCTTCTTTCTCCGTCCGTGCTTTGTTGGCAAGCTGGAGTGAGGGAAACAAAGACCTGGAGCATTAGTGATTTTGACCACAAACAACAGAGTGCTGCTTCATCGCTCCCACTTGGGAAACAGAAAGTAACACTGGCCAGCCTGCATTTGACAGAGGCAAATCCTGCCAATGAAACGGTTTGTACAGAAGGCCACCCGTTACAGAAATAAAATGTTACATGACAATCACAGGGGAAAAATCAAACTGAGCATAAAGCAGGGCTCCAGGAGAAAGACTTCAAGCCTCTGCTAGTGCAAGAACAATCCTGTAGCCCACAGCTCAGATACGCACTGAGTTTGAGCAGGCTGAGTATGAAGCCCTGCCCCAAAGATCTTACAATCTTACAGATTGTAAGGTCTTTGGGGCAGGGACTATCCCCACTCATACAGCTGTCAATCGGAAGCACCACAATTCAGCTCCACTGCATAGAGCTCTGACTAGTCAAAGGGGAGATTCCTACTTGCATCACATCTGTTTTACAGCTCAGTTCTCTGCCCCACCACTGTAAATCCAGCCGGGCAGGCAGGGAGCTGTGACTAGGCTTCATGCTACCGGACCTTAGTTCATGTAAGGGACTGTCAGGTTACAGAGATGGTGCCACGAGCCTCTCTGAAGAGCCAAGTCTCCTGGTCATGCTCTGACTGTCACCTCTGCAGAACACAGCCCTTTGGGGTCTGGGGGGTGGGGCCAGGACTGTGCCTTCTAGGCACTAGAGCAGGGGTCTGCAGCATATGGCTCTTCTGAAGTTCAAGCCCAGCCCTGCCTTGCTCCCCTGCACTGGTGCTGCAGCAGGCCCCCAGGCAGCCTCCCCTTCTTGCCCCCCCACATAGAAAAGCCACTACAGGGCCCTTTGTTTTTTGGAGGTGGGGGGGAGGAGAGGGCGAGGTGATGCCTTGTGGCTGCTCCCACCCCCAGCACAATCCCATTGGCTAGTTCTGGCGAATGGAAGCTGCCTGTTTCAAGAACAGGCCTCAGGAAGCACCAATGCCCCTCCCCTCAGGCTCTTAGGTCAACAAGCACATGGCCAGGCAGCCTGTGGGGGCAGAACAGGCTCCTTCCAGAAAAAGATGCTGAGCTGCAAGTCTCACTGGTAAGTGTCTGGTAAGAGCCTCCCCACGTTCTGCCCCCCCACTCCAACCCCCTGCCCCACATAACCCAAATCTTCTGCCCCCCTCCCAAGCCCATACCTCCTCCCACTCACTGCACCCCAAACTCCTGCCCCAGATCACAATTCCCTCCTGCCTTAGGTCACAACATAACCCCCTGCACTGTAACCCCCTGCCCTAAGTTACAACTGCACCCCAATCTTGTGCTTTGGGTCACTCCTTCACCCAAACTCAGTGGCCCCCGGACCCAAAAAAACCCTTCCCACCCCTACCATAAAGACAATGCTGAAACCTTGTGTTGGATAGTTTTACTTTGTTTAAAAATGAAGCTCAGCCAACAAACCCCCAATCAGGGCCCAGCCCCCATCTGGCTGCACCCCTCCCCCCACACCAACCCTGAACCCATCATACACCTGAACCACCTGCCGTGAGCCCCTCATGCCCCCACAACTAGGGATGTTAAATATTGGTAAATTGAACAGTCAAGTAACCTCATGAATTCTTATCGGTAAGTCGACCATTCTGCAGTCCCCAGGGGTTGGTCTAGCAGCCAGTGCACGCTGGCCTCACTCCCGATGAGCCCCCAGCCATGCCTCGCTGCTGCCTCTGTATCAGAGGCAGCAGCACGGGGCAGCAGCAATCCCTGTCTAGGGCAGGTCTGAGCTCTTGGACCCAGCATGAGCCGGAACTGAGCTAGGCTGCCTGCTCACCTGGCTCCTTATACATTTTAAATGCAGAACCGCAGCAGGGGTAAGTCCCTGACTCATCGCAAGCCAGGACCGAGCTGGGCTGCTGGCCAGCCTGCTAGAAGTTTTACCGGAAGGGGGAGAGAAATGCGGGCAGTCTTTAGCATTAACCCATAAACTTTTGCTTATCGGTTAATCAGTTGATGGACTACACTATTACATCTCTACCCACAACCCCAGACTCCTGCACCCCCACATCCCCAGCTATAAAAGTCTGGCAGAAGACAGCCTGAATACACACAGGAGGCTGGATTTGACCAGTAACGATGTAAATGTCAAAGAAATGTGTGAAAAGATGCAACAGCAGAAGTCCCATTAAATAAAGTCTATGAATACAAGGTTTCATTTTTGCTATTATTAATCTCTGACAAAGTCCCTCACCAAAGACTTAAGTGAAGTAAGTTTTCATGGGATAAGAGGGAAGGTCCTTTCATGGACTGATAACTGGTTAAAAGACAGGAAACAAAGGGTAGGAATAAATGGGAAGTTTTCAGAGCGAAGAGGGGTAATTGGTGGGGTCCCCCAAGGGTCTGTCCTGGGACCAATCCTATTCAAACTTATTTATAAATGGTCTAGAGAAAGATAAACAGTGAGGTGGCAACATTTGCAGAGGATACCAAACTGCTCAAGATAGTTAAGACCAAAGCAGACTGAAGAGCATCAAAAAGACCTCACCAAACTAAGTAACTGCCATTGTTGCCCAAATGAAATTTAATGTGGATAAATGTAAAGTAATGCACTTTGGAAAAAATCATCTCAACTCTACATACAATATGATGAGGACTAATTTAGCTACAACTACTCAAGAGATCTTGGAGTCATCGTGGATAGGTCTCAGAAAACATCCACTTGATGTGCAGCAGCAGTCACAAAAACAAAAAATGTTAGGAATCATTTAAAAGGGATAAAGAATAAGACAGAAAATATCTTATTCCCTCCATATAAAACCATGAGACGTCCACATTTTGAATACGGTGTACTGATGTGGTCGCCTCATCTCAAAAAAAAAAAAGATACATTGGCATTGGAAAGGGTTAAAAAAGGGCAACAAAAATGATTAGGGGTTTGGAACAGGTCCTATATGAACAGAGATTAAAAAGACTGGAACTTTTCAGCTAAGAAAAAAGAGGAGCCGGGGGGATATGGTAGAGCTCTATAAAATCATGACTGGTGTGGAACAAGTGAATAAGGAAAAGTTATTTACTTATTCACACAATACAAGGACTAGGGGTCACTAAATGAAATTAACAGGCAGTAGATTTAAAACAAACAAAAAGAAGTTTTTGTTCACTCAGCGCATAGTCAACCTGTGGAACTCCTTGCCAAAGGATGTTGTGAAGACTAGGACTTTAACAGGGTTTAAAAAAAAAAAAAGAGCTAGGCCAGTGGTTCACAAACTTATCAGCATCGTGCCCCCTTTTTGATTTTTGAGAAATCCTCACCCCCTCCTCCCCCAAAATAGCAACAAAACTTGAGCAAAAAAATTTAAAATAAAATAAAGGAACTGACCGGGGCAGCAAAACTTGATGGGGAGAAGGGGGGGCGGGCAGCACTGGGATGCCCCATGCAACCCCTGCAATTTCTCCCCCCCCCCCACCAAGAGGGGCTGTGACGTAGTGGGGGTACCTGGATGGTTTCTATGCTGCTGGCTCTGGGGTAACCCCCACTGGCTGCCATGGGTATCACGACCCAGCGAAACAGGATGAGTCACTATGCAAACCAGTATGGCCAGACACCCCCCATGGAGAGGAACAAAGGAAGGTGGAATGCTGCCCTGGCTGGGGGGCAGGGCTGGAAGAAGGTTGGTTAGTTGCTGTCTGAGAGCATGGAGGAGACAGCCTAGGGAAAGGGGCTGGAGTTTAGGGGCCCAGTCTCCCCCATCTCAAGGGGGCCTGAGGCATCCTAGCCCAGCTCTGTGACCAGATTCCATCTGTGCTGTATCCTGGAGAGGCAATAAACTTCCTCTATTCCACCGGCTGGTGCAGTCTGTGCCATTTCGGGGTGCAGGAGACGGGGGACCCCCAACGCGCCGTCACAGGGGCATGCCCCCCAGTTTGGGAACCCATGAGCTAGACAGATTCATGGAGGTTAGGTCCATCAATGGCTATTAGCCAGGAGGGGCAGGAATGGTGTCCCTAGCTTCTGTTTTTCTGGAAATGGATGACCGCTGTGTTCTCCCCCTCCGGGACGGCTGGCATTGGCCATGTCGGCTGACAGGATACTGGGCTAGATGGACCTTTGGCCTGACCCTGTATGGCTGTTCTTATGTTCAAATCATTATGTCAATTATCAAGAATACTAAACTGTATATTTTCAGTTATGCAAACAGGTATTCTCTTACAGCTCTTTGTTGACTACCTGTTCTGCATTTTGATATAGTTTGGCTCTTTGTTCTGAAAAGGTTGCTGACCCCTGCATGAGAGTAACACGGCCAATACACACCTGACAGGAACCTGCACAGAGACTGCGGCCAGGATCGGGCCCCACTGGGCCAGGCACTATGCGGAGTAGGGATGTGAACGACTAGTCGACTATCCAATAAGCAAATGTTTACTGAATAGTTGACACACGAGTCATTTACCCACCCTCGCTGCCTCTATCAAAAAGAGGAGAGGAAAAGCGGGTGATTCACAGCAGTAGCACTGTGTGCAGCTCGGGGGGTCAGCTCAGGCTCCATGCAGAGCTTCTGTTTTGAAACGTGGGGAGCACAGAGCCAGTGGGGGATTCTTTGAGTATTCCCCCTGCAGCGCTTTTGCCTTTGAAGTGTAGCAACAGCCCTGACTACAGCTACACTTCAAAGGCGAAGGTGCCCTTATCGACTTGTCAATGCAAACTGCACTGACTATTCGATTAGCCGATTAATCTAAATGTAACCTCCCTAATGCAGAGCTAGAAGAGACGCCGCCTCAAGGTGTGCATAGTCTAGTAGCTTCTGTGCTGGCGAAAGAACCATTTTTTGATAATCTTGCAAGCTGAGTTACAGCTCAGGGAGCAGAAGTAAAAGGTTCCTAGGCATTGTCGGCCATCTGTACCTCTGGGGAAAGTCTCCCAGAACAGTCGGTACTTGGCCTCAGAGGAGATGGCCAACAAGCCACACCTGAAACTGATACAGGTTCCTACCAACTAGGTATGGGACAGAACGCAAGTCACAGAACTGTCAGGTAGCTGCAGCTTGTTTGATCAGCGCTGGATGTGCACTAGACAGACAAGTCTGAAGTCCTGCATTCCACTTCCATCACCCAGAGAAAGCCTACTGGGGAAAAAAGCGCATGATGCCTGTTTGCTTTAGGTACCACACTGGAAGCTAGGGACTTGAAATGCTCATGCTATGCATGTTTCTTTCACATGAAAAACACATCTCTGTAATTCATGGTTGAGATCATAGGTTAAGTTAGTTTGATGGTAGCAAAAAATAGTGGGTGCAAACAGGCCTTTACCCTTCTCATTCAAAGATCTTTATGTACTTAAATTTAAAAAAATTGAAGTGTTTTTAAGGTAGTATTAGTAACCATATCTGTCCTGGAGGCCCAACAACATTGGGGCTTTACAGTCACATTTTCCTATTCTGTGCCGCCTCATTACAATCTGTTCCTTCTCCTTGTGTGTGCTTGGCACAGTATACAATGCACAAAGCAGCAGAATTGCCCATCTCCTAATCTCAGAGTCATGGTCATTTCAGGTATCAACAAGAGCGGGGGGGGGGGGGGGGGGAGGAGAGAAGGGAAGGAGGGTTACTGTGGTTAGGAGGGCTTGTCTACACTGGGAACTGGATCAGCATAGTTATGTTGGAACAATTCCAGCATAGCTACTGTTCCCCCACCTCCCCCCCAGGATACTATTCAGAATAAGTGCAATTTTGTTCCCAAATAGTTACTCCATTCACAAAGCCAAGTAGTTACTGCAGAATGCAGTTCTCATGTAGGGGGAGTTTACTCCAGAGGAGCTAAGTTATGCAAGAACAGCTACAGCTGAATAGCTTCCAGAATACTTATGTTGGTCAATTTCCCAATGAAGACAAGGCCTTTCTGCATGTGAAGTGCTTTGAGAGATGGAAAGCATCAAGTATTTCCTGCACTCAGCCCATAAGAGGGGGGGGGGGGGGACAACTGCTCACAAAGCAGGAGTATCCTAACTCTAGACAAGGTCAGTCTTTAACCAAAAAAAAAAGCCAAACTGACCTCTAGTCCCCAAGTCATCCCATGGGACCTAGACCATGGAGAGGTTGCATTGCTACAAGTCAGGCATTCCTTTTACCATCGCCCACTGCAATACTACCAACTGTGCAGAGCATTGGCATGCTGTAGGCATAACAAATAAGTCAGAAGCTCTGACTAGAAGAGATCACTGCAGCACTAGATGTGTGACCTAGAAGCCGCTGTGGAATATGTGGTCATGAAGGCTATTTTAACAAAGCAGCAATGCAGTTTTCACCAGTTATAAAGAAAAACCCAGTTACAAAAGGAAGTTTCTTTCCTTCTAGGTCAACCTTCAGCTATCAGATGCAGAGAAAATCTACAGAGCAGAAAGCTGGCCCCACTCATGCAAGTGCTTGAATAAGTCCCTTTATCAGGTCCAGTTAAACGCATAACCTGGGATATTTACAACATCTGTAAAGCATGCAACAGCACAGCACAAAAAGCACAAGCAAGCCAACACCTCAGATGAGAGGGCTCCATTCCCAACTGACAGAACAGGGATGAATGGGGGAAGTTAGCAGACTGGCAGCAGAATGAGGATTCTGTTTTGCTAGGGATATCAATGTGTAGAAGACTACACGATTAACTGATAAGCCTGGGCTTACCAGTTAATCCCTCAACTACAGGCTGCCCCCCCCCCCCCCGCCCTTGCTTCCTCTGTATCAGAGGGGGCGGGGGAAGCCAGAGCTTGTGGAGAGCTGGCTTTTAAGCTAGCTCCCCACAAGCGCTGGATCGGCCTGCTTGTCCCCATCACCACACTGCTGCCTAGGAAAGTAAAACTTTGATTTGGCTAATCGAACAGTTGGTGCAATTTGCACCGACTATTCGATTAGTTGATAAGGGCGCTTCCACCTTTGAAGTGTAGTTGCTATACTTCAAAGGTGAAAGCACTGTGGGGCGTACAGGGCCAATGGCAGCACTGCATGGGAGTTCCCAGCTGACCTCTGACTCAACGCGGCACTGCTGCTTTGAAGCGCCCCCTCCTCGATGCCTCTTTCTGATAGAGGCAGCGGGGGGGGGGGGGGGGGAAGAGACGTGAGTAGTCGACTATCCAATAAGCTTTTGCTTATCAGAGTGTCGACTAGACGTTCACATCCCTTCTGCTGCCTTGGATAGAGAAGCAGCAGCGCGTAAGGTGAGGGGGCATGCAGGAGCTGGTAAGTGCAAAGAGCCAGCTTTCAAGCCAGCTCTCCATGGACCTGCCTGCCCCCTCTCCCCGCTAGCTCCCTGCAGACGGAGGCTGCTCTGTGTCAGCAATCCCTGCCCGTTGGGAGCTCAGCACCTTGTGGACAGGGGCTGCCACCAGCCCACACTGCTATCTCTGTATCAGAGGCAGCAGTGCAGGGTGGCAGGCTGAGGTGGTTTTAAACTGGCTCTCCTCACAGACCAGCTCCCGCCTGTCACCCAGCACTTCTGCCTCTGATAGAGAGGCATGAGCATGGGAAGGTAGGAAGATCCCCAAGAGTGGGACTGGAGCGCATTGGCTGCTGGCCCCACCTCCGGGGACTATCGAATAGTCACGTAACTACAAACATTTTGTGTGGTTACACGACTATTCAATTATACACCAACATCCCTACTCTGCCAGAAAGCATCCCATGCCACCTGACCCTAGGAAGCGTTTTCTATAGATACAAAGCCATTTTACAAAACACCACATCCCAGGGCAAAGTCTTCTCACACCCCAAATAAAGTCACTGTTAGCTAGAAATGGCACATTTTGCACAGCTATCAGAGGCAGTTTCAAGATTCTCTCCTCTTACCAGTATGAAAATCCTAAGTTCCACAAAGCAGAGAAACCTTGCTACACACAATTCTCAACAATAGTAAGTGATCAATCGCCCATGCCACCCACAGAGAAATGGCTGCCCAAAAAATAGTCGGTTGTATCTTGTTTTAGTGCTCAGATCAATGAGTCTCACTGGGACAGTATTTTGATTCCTTCTTATGTGCCCCAAATGACTGTCACCAAAGAACTGAAATACCAGAAGGGGGTGGAAGGAATCCCTCTGGCCAAACAAGTGGCGCTGATTGGTGATTTAGTTAAAGGTCCCTCTGAGAGAGAATTTAATTTGGTAGCTGCATTACAAGACTCATTCCAGCATAGCTTTCATCGTAACTTACAAAGGATCAGACTCATCTAAGCAACAACTATGTTCCCATATGGCTGCTGACTAGTGGAAGTAGGTTTTTTTTTTTGCAGAAGTGTTGCTTTAATGGATTTGTACAACAGAGTATGGCTGGCTCACCTAGTTGTCAGAAGACAGAAGGTCTATGGTGATCAGGGGAGCAAACAGCCTCACTGGGATCCTGGGCCGGGGGGGGGGGGGGGGGGGGGGGGAGGAGGTGTACCTGAAAGTAGCAGGGCCCCAGGACAGCTGCCACCTTTGCCATCCCCCACCTTCCTGGTCAACAGACCTAGTGGTGATCAGTTAAGGCTGGACCAGTAAGGCATCCCCTTCTGTAGCCGAGAAGTGAGCAGCTAACCAAGAGCTCACTCATGGCACACATGCACCAGTTTGTTCCCAGTTGCTTGGGTTTGGGCATAAAGCGTTTCACAGAAGACTCCTCTGAACTCTGAAAATTTGATGCTCAGACAAACTCTTTGTCCATTTGGAGGCTGGATTTAGCTCCAACCAGTGGCTACGCTGGAGAAACATCCCCTATCCAACGGCCTGGCATGTAAGAACACACACAGGCGAGACCAGTCAGGCTTTAGAGGGGACCCTGCCTTGGGAAGAAAAGTAGCAACCATTACACTGCAGGGAGCACGTCTCCTTGGCGAGGGACTGCTACAACACACCCCGCGCAGCAGCCCAGTGTTGGACAAGTGGCCAGTTCCCTACTCTGCCAGACTGGCTGAGGGAAGGCCTCTACTGGCAGAGAGCTCAGCTCACTGTCTACGTATTGCCAGATCCCAACCTGGGGCACAAACACCATAAGGCAAAACTAAGCACATCCCAGATAACACTCTCCTAAATTCAACAGCACCTTAGTCCAACAAAGAGAGAGAGAGAGAAGTGGAAACACCTAGGACTCTAGCCCCGCGCCTCACGTAGCATTACTCCCGGGTAGGTGACTATGGGCAACAAGCTCACATTTACATGAGGTCATTAACCCCAAGCATCAAGCTCCAAATTGTAAAGGTCTTTACAGAACAAGTGTCAGAGCTCACAAGACATCTCTATTACTCGGCACTGCTAGCAGTGAAAGAAAAACAAACTGCATCTGCAAAAGCCTGGTACAGTTTCCAATGCAAGCATTCAAAGCCGTTTCACTGTCAGCTACTCTGCAGTTCCAACTCCCTCAGTCGCCAAAAGCCTCTGAATTTGCTTCTATGAGCCTATTAAGCAGATTCAGCTACACACCTTGTGCAATAGCTCTATGAATGAATGAGTCACTTCCCTTCCGTATCACGTATGTATGAATGATACAATGCGCAAGGCTCAAAGAAAGCCACTGAGTTCTAGTCACATTCCTCCATCCCCCAAGACTCCTCCCACCACAGTTACTAAATGGCAGCTATGTGAATTAGCCAGAGCGAGCTATTGCCATCTGATCCCACAAGGACCGCTCCCAGTTCAGAACTACACAGATGCAGGGTATGACACCTCACTCACAGGCGAAAGCAATGGCTTCATGATAAACCAGCAGTTTAGTTACAACAGGGGAGGCAGGTGCCCATCAATGAAGGGCACTGAGTTGCCTGCAGCCATGTTCAGGCCCCAGGAGCACTCCCTGCTACATCTCTTGGCATCCTCTCTCAAGGGCTACAGCACCAGGGAAAAGGATTCTAGGGGGCATCTGAGGGTCACTGGTTGTAATCGCAGTCACAGTAAAAAGAAGTTCACAAGCTCATCTCATCCACCCCACCCACAGAGCCACCTATTTTGAAGGTTCCCCTTAAACTACGGCTTTAGTTTCCACTGGAAATGCTACCTCCAGTCAGGCTAAATCTACACTGGCACTTTACAGCACTGTAACGTTCTGACTCGGGTGCGAAAAGCCTTCGCCTCCCCTCCAGCAGCACTGAGAGCCAGGCCCCAGCACTGTGAGCTGCTCCCTAGTGGAGCTGGTTTACATAGAGTATGTGTGCCGTGACCACACTTTCCAATTTTCACAGCTCCTTTCTCTAACTCCTCTCCTTTGCTCCAAGGCCATAGATTTAAGAGACCTCAAGTCAGATCCTTTCCATAATATCTCCCTGGTTTGCTGATCACTTCAACCACAGAACTGTCCCATCTCAGCTGGATCTTCCCATCTCAGCTCTTGGTAATTCTCTATTTTAATCTTTTGCATCCCATTTCTGCAGGCATCACAAATACCACAGCTAGACTGTCACAACAGCCCCCTTTCCACCCTGCGTTCCGGCAGCATAGCCATTTACCAGTCTTATTCAGAAGAGTCCCTCCTAGTTGAAGTTTTTCTCCACTTTCCGTGCCTGCTCATCTCAGCTCCCCTTCCCAGAGCACAGCTCTCACTTGTGCTGTATACAGGATTTCTTCTCCAAGCTGCCTCAGCCATCCACCTGCAACAGATACTCCAATATCCCTTTCCCTCTCCCTCATTCTTCCATTCACCAGGGGACTAGTAGATATGGATCCTTACTTTGCGGTCTTAAATGGCAGATCTCCCTCTTTCCACCTTCGTGTGTCACTCCCACTCTTCCTATATGAAAGTTGTACTCAGTTAAGATGTTCCTCCTCTCACTCTACAGCTTATTTCCCAGTCCTGCAGCATCCAGACACCCTGCACACCAGCCTTTGGAAGAAGTTTTGTAAGTGGAAGAGATGAAATGCTGCAGGTGTCTCAATCAGGCAAAGACTTTTTTAGTTATGACAGCAGACAGACTTCTGGACACTTGTGACTGCAGTGGAAGTGCCGTTTGATTTGGGTTTCTTGCACTGGAGAATTTTGGTAGTTATTCTGCTAGCAGGAAACCTTCAGCCCAGAGGTTCCCAACCTTTTCCAGATGGGGACCCATTTTGACAATTCAAGACAATTTGGTGACCCAAGGCAATTCAAAAATAGGGAGGGAGCAGAGCCAGCTGGGGCGACACTTGGCGACCCATATTTGGGTCCTGACCCATAGGTCGGGAAACCCCCGTGCTTTACACAAATGCTCTCCTTACATAATTGTTAGTTAATACACTTTAAAACAGTGGTCCCCAACGTTTTGGGGCTGCCAGGTGCCTGGGCTGCTCACAGGCCACGTGACTGGGGGCGGGGCCAAGCACGCGCCGTGCGCCCAGGGCCAATCATGCGCCGCGCGCTCAGCGCCGGCACGCACCGCAACCCCAGGGCCGGGGCTGCCCATGGCTGGCACCTGCCGCACGCCCGGGGGCGGGGCCAGCCCAGATTGCTCCACAGGCGCACATAAATGGCCCAGCGGGTGCCACGTTGGGGACCACCACTTTAAAATGTGTTATGCATACAGTGATTTCCTGCCATAGCCAAGTAAGGACCTGTATGTCCATTATATCTAACTACCAGCATTTACAGTTACAGCAATTGATGCAACTACAGGGTGTAATTACACCTGTACAGTAATTGGGTCATTTGATACCATAGTCAACATGATAATCCATCAATAAGACAAAGGAAACTCTCATAAGCCACAGACAATGCCACTAACGCACATATGTGTGGTTCCTAGGCACCCTGCCATGTTATCTTACCATTGATGCCTGGGACCATCACAAATACTATCCCATCTGTTCCAAATGATCCCCATCCGGATCAGAGATTGCTTTTTTAATGGGTGGTTTGCCTCATCACCCCTAAAAGCTTCCTTAAAGATGGCAGCCACACCCTGCTTAACTTTGCTACTCAACTACATTCCCTGTCCTTCTGCTTGAAAATGAATCCAATCAGAGCCAAACCCAAAGTTTACCTACATCTTGAAGCTTCCAAGTTTCTCGTATTTCTACCCTTTTCCCTTTGATTTTAGCTCACAAGAATGCTAACCCCACCAAGGCCCATTGAGCTGACTCAGCCCTGCCATGCTAAGATCACACTGAAATGCAGCAGGAGGATGTATTTGTCTACCATGCAGTTACTGACTAGCACCATTCTCCAACACTCTAGGGCAGGAGTGGGGGACTTTTTTTGGGTTGGGGGGGGACACAAGTGAGAAAAAAAGAGCCTGGACAACAGCCCCTGGCCTGAGGTTCCTCACCCCTGCTCTAGGGTGACATTAAAAGGCCAGCACTGATCAAGCGAAACCTAACCGCTGGTCTGGCCACACACATGCTGGCTGCTCCGGGGATCATGGCCGGTGGCTGCCAGAGCTGAAGCCAGCTGTTTGTGACAGCCGGGGTACACATATTATTTGCATATTTATCATTTGCATAAGACAATGTTACTAGTCTGCCAAAAGTTTGTGAATGGGTTTGCCAGTCTGCGGTATAAAAAAAAGGTTGGGAACCACTGCCCTAGCTAACCTACATCTTCTCTTACCACTGTATCCCCAGCCCAGTTAGCTGGAGCATTTGACACAAAGCATCCAACTTTTCTGACAGCACAAGATAATTTCCCTTGTACTCTCTCAGACAGGACCTCCAGAAAACCAGAAATGATCTATTTTAGAAGGGAAGTTATATTCAAGTTACACAGAGATCCCTGATACACAAAACTGGCCATCCCATGTTTTCCAAGGCTTCTGCATCCTATCATCCTAGGACCATGCTGTCCAACCAGAGGCAGACTAGCCACACTCAACTGGCCAAATAGTAATAGGTGGCTAGTGTGTTGGACTACGGCCCAAGTAGCTCTGATCTACAGGCAGTCCCCGGGTTACGTACAAGATAGGGACTGTAGGTTTGTTCTTAAGTTGAATCTGTATGTAAGTCGGAACTGGCATCCAGATTCAGCCACTGCTGAAACTGATCAGTTTCAACAGCGACTGAATCTGGACACCAGTTCTGACTTACATACAGATTCAAGGTAAGAACACCAGGCGTCCCCAAGTCAGCTGCTGCTGAAACTGATCAGCAGCTGATTCCAGGAAGCCCGGGGCAGAGCAACTCTGCCTCAGGCTTCCTGTAGTCAGCCGCTGGTCAGTTTCAGCAGCGGCTGACTTGGGGACGCCTGGGGCAGAGCAGCTCGGGTGCTGCTGGGTTGGTCCAGTAGCGCGGCCGCTCCTCGGCGCTACTGGACCAACCCAGCAGCACCCCAGCTGCTCTGCCCCAGGCGTCCTGATTCAGCCGCTGCTGAAACTGATCACCAGTGGCTGAATCAGGACTCCTGGGGCAGAGCAGCTGGGGTGCTGCCAGGTTGGTCCAGTAGCGCCAAGGAGCGGTGCTGCGGGACCAACCAGCAGCGCCCCACCTGCTCTACCACAGGCCCCGGGCTTTGCTCCACATCTCCCTGGTCTGCTGGGGAGGGGGCACTAGCTGCGTCCCCCCCCCAGCAGACCAGGGAGACGCGGAGCAAAGCGGCGGAGGACCCGGGCCGGACCCGCGGCGCTTCCAGATCAGCTTCCAGACCAGGCGTCCCGCCGCTCCAGTCCTCCGGGCCGAGAAAATCCCCGTTTGTAACTGCGGATCCGACATAAGTCGGATCCGCGTAACTTGGGGACTGCCTGTACTCACCAGAACAGGAAGCCTCCAATGTATGGCAATCGCTTGGAGACTGAATAAAGCAAATGTGGGGAGACTGCTTAAGTGTTAACCTAGCTAGTCTATCCATCAGTGTCATTGCCAAAATGGGAAACAAGCACATAGAACTCTGCAAATTTGCAGATAGCCGTGGATGTCAATGCAGATATCCATGGACCATTTTTGTTAATAGAGATGCAGATATAAATACAAGGTGTTTTGACCTGTGATTCTGTAGCCAAATACAGCCCTCCCAAAGAAACCCTGGGTGCTGCAGATAGCAGTGTTAGGGGACTCGACTAATGGCATGCTCCGTGAGCAATGAATGCACAACCCTGCAGTAGCACTGCAAGAAGACAGCAAGGTATTTTTCAGCCAAGTTACCCAGCCTGACCACTGGTGGTATCTGAAGAGACTGTTGCACTTTATACAAAAAGGACTGTGTTAGCCCTGGTGTCCTGGCTAAACGCCAGCTCAGGTGATCATAATCCACCTGCCCCAATTTCCACTGCAGTTACACAAAGGAAGGTTACTCTTCACTTCCTGCTGTGTTGCCAGGAAAGCACTGTGTTACCTATCACTGAGATACCAGGGCTTTAGCAGGATGCAGAGGGATCTATGCAGCTGCAGAAGAGGAGGTGGGAACAGAATTGTAATGCATCAGACAGCCAATGAGATAGTGAATGTAGGAAGCCTTCTGTCACTGCCACTTCACACAGTTTAATACTCAAAGCTGCCATTGTGCCTGGTCCACACCTTGAAAGTTAGATTGACATAGCTAAAGCACTCAGGGTGTGAAAAATCCACACCCAAACACTACAGCTATGCAGTGTAGATGCAGCTAAGTGGATGGTTGTCATCATAGCTACTGTTGTTCAGGAAGGCAGTCTCCTACAGCAATGAGAACACGTCTTCTGTTGCTATAGGAAGAGTCTACACTACAGCGGCACAGCTGGAAGGGTCTACACAGTAAAGGGTTACAGGGGTTTAGTACAGAACTGCCACGGTGGTGTCCTAATGTAGATGTCTTTGGATCATAAGTCCACATATCTTATAAGCCTTTGAGACCCACCACAACACAGTAAAGTCCTGACAGAGCTGGGTCTTGCAGTGGTCCCAAATTGCACCCACAGCACTTGAAATGCCAAGAGCATAGCACAAGCGTTAAGCCACAGTGCCAGTTTCCAAGGGTAAGGCCATGTTGAAATCAGATCCAAAAGCATGGTGGATTTTCTGTGTAAACAAGCCCCAAAACGAACCTATATACGGTAGTCATGGCAGACAACTGTCCAGAAAGGCCTGGTAAAAAAAAGACTTATGAAAAGTTGGTCTTGTCAGGTGCCTTGTAACCCACACCCAACAGAAGAATTGGATGGCAATAGATTCCTCCTCTAGCTTCATTCAGCCAGGAATGCACCGTACTATGTTTTGGCAAAACAGAAGCACCTAATGAAGCCTGGTCACAAGATTCCAGACTCTCAAATTTTCATCTGCACAACAAGGAGCTCAGCTGCCCATGGACCAATCACCTTGGAAGACCATTCCTCCCACAATTTCTACTGTAGCCTAATGACAATTGCCAAGTATAAAGATGCCCAGGCTGCCCTTTTATAGAAACTTTAATGCACGTTTAAGTGCTTCACTGCACAAGAAGAACCAGAATAGCACCATGCACATGACCAGTCTGATTTAAATTGATAAAAGCCATGTCAACTAACCAAATATCATGCAAAGTAGGATATTTAAACAGTAAGAAATGCAACTGATTCATAATACAAGTAACAGTGCATTTACTCTTCCTGTCAATTAAATCAAGCATAAATCCATGAGCACACAAAAGGAGAGACAAGGATAAAGGGCCCTTACCTTGCTAACATTGAGTGAAGCTAAAGGAGGAGGGGTTTCCGTGCGGTCATTAATTATTTCCACTTCTGAAACATACTGTAAGTTTACGAGCAGGATATCTGCGTGGTTGGGCTTTCCACTGGAAGAGGGACATTCTGGAGGAAAATAGCATTAAGGAAAACAAATCCAGGCGGACACAGTTAACAGCTCTGAAATGAAAACTGGCAAGGAGGGCTACATGATACCGGTTAGGGAACAAATCAACAGAGGAGTTAGATTTTCAGCAGGTAAGTTCTTCCACCGCACTAAGGTGTATAACAGTGAAATGATTGGTCAGCAGTAAAAAGCAGAAACAGTGCTAGCAACAATTATTTAAACACAGCTGCTGCCAGCAGGGGTTTCCTGACCATGGGACTGAATCTGTTTTTGCTAATAACTGTTGTAAGTACACTAGACAACCTCGGATGCTGCATGATCTGCAGTGTACTTTTCAGGAGCACACAGAACCTTCCCCATTCTAGTCAAGGAAGATAGAAAGGGCAAGATTTTCAACAGACATGGGGCAAGGTTTTGCTGATCAGTACAGAGAACAGTCACTAATCCTTTGTTTCTCAACATGAAGAAATTGAGCAAAATAAGCCACTGCCGAATAAACTACTCTAGAATAGCTCTGTGGGGGCACTCTTTCTGGAGTAAATGTACACATGGGTAGCTACTGCAGGCGAGCAACTGAGCTTTAATTTCATACCCAACCATACTCCAGAATTACTTGTCTATAGAGAGAAACCTTAACACGCACCGACTACGTCTAGACTGGCATGATTTTCCGCAAATGCTTTTAATGGAAAAGTTTTCCCATTAAAAAAGAGTGTCTAGATTGGCATGGACGCTTTTCCGCAAAAGCACTTTTTTCGGAAAAGCCTCCGTGCCTATCTATACGCAGTTTTGTGCAAGAAAGCCCCGATCGCCATTTTCATGATAGGGGCTTTTTTGAGCAAAACAATACTGCGTTGTCTACATTGGCCCTCTTGCGCAAAAGCATTTGCACAAGAGGGCTTTTGACCGAACGGGAGCAGCATAGTATTTCCGCAAGAACACTGACAATCTTACATGAGATCGTCAGTGCTCTTGCGGAAATTCAAGCCGCCAGTGTAGACAGCTGGCAAGTTTTTCTGGATAAACTTGCCGGTCTAAGCGCAGCCACCGGGTTTCTAGACCAAATAACATTCCCTTACTGCAGATGCAACCTGAACACAAGTTACTCTATTAATACTTTCACCTACATCTATGGATGACAAGCTCTAAAGAGTCATAGAAGAGATTTTTCCATTCATAATCACACTTCAGAGAACATAACCTTACATACATTTGAGATAGTTTGTCACTTCTAGAATGACAGAACCGTGTAAATTAGACACCAGCTTACCACCCCCAGAAAAACCTTTATAGCACTGACATTAATTCCTGCGCAATCTGTTCCTGCTGAAGAGGGATAGTTAGTCCTCCTCTCCTTCATCTGTCTGCTAGAGTAAGCAGAGAAGAACATATAGAGACGAGTGTGGAGACTGCATTAGACATATGGCTCTGCACGCTGCTTCTCCACTCCTAGGAGGAGAGGGAGTCTGGCCTCAGCCATAGAAATGAAACAGTCTGCAGCTTAAAAGCCGCCAGCAATCAGCTCTCCCTCCACCACAGGAAGAGCACGGCCCTCATAAAGGGGAGAAAGGTGGAAGAGGAGGAGAGCACACGGGGAAAGCTGCGTACAGAGCGCACCCTTCCCCGGGAAGCCAGGCCCTGGGCCCACCAGGCACCCTCCGTGCGCCGCCTCTTCCTCTCCAGGGCTCCCGCGGCCCGCTCGGGCCCTGCCTGGCACAGGTGCGGGGAGCGGCCGGCCGAGGCCCCCCGGGCGTGCGGGGAAAGGCGCGGGGCCCGCTCCCGGCGGCTCTGCAGGTGGGAGCGAGACTGAGCGGGGGCTCGCGACGGCCAGTGCCCCCGGCCCGCCCCCCCGCCCGCACACACGTGTCCCGCGCCGCGCCCCCGCACCCCCCCCGGGCCCACAGGCCGCCCCCCCCGCCCCGCGGATACTGAGCGCCGCCCCCCCCGGCCTACAGGCCCCCCCGCGCGGCGGATACTGAGCGCCGCCCCCCCCCCGGGCCCACAGGCCCCCCCGCCCCGCCCGGCGGATACTGAGCGCCGCCCCCCCCGGCCTACAGGCCGCCCCCCCCGTCCCGCGCCGCCCCCCCCGGGCCCACAGGCCCCCCCGCGCGGCGGATACTGAGCGCCCCCCCCCCGGGCCCACAGGCCCCCCCGCGCGGCGGATACTGAGCGCCCCCCCCGGGCCCACAGGCCCCCCCGCGCGGCGGATACTGAGCGCCCCCCCCGGACCCCCCGCGCGGCGGATACTGAGCGCCAGCATCTTGCTGGGGTAGTCGAAGGCCACCACCTCGCCCTGCAGCCGCTGCTCCTGGCACGTGCGGCACGACACCTGGCTGCCCACACTGAAGTACTCGCCCGGGGCCGCCATCTTGTCTCAGCAGCGGCGGCCGCGGCTCGGCTCAGCCCCAGGGAGCCCCACGCCAGGCGGGGGGCGGGGCCAGGCCGGGACGTCGGCCCGCGCGCGGCGTCTGGCGTCATCGCGCAAGGGGGCGGGGCCGCAGAGAGGGCGGGGCGGGGACACGCGGAGGGAGGGGCGTGGCCAGCAGGACAGGGCAGCGCTTCACAGGCTCCCCGGACGGTTTATTAGGGGATGAGCTTCCGGGGCCGGACCCGCCCCTAGCAAAGTGCTGCCTGGTCCTGCCTTTCGTTCGGCTGCATCTCCAGCACTATGCTGCATGCACGGATTGGGATCTGCCCGGTGTGTCACCCCCACGCCTAGGCGATAGCTACACTCGCTGCTCCTTGCACAAGTACGGCCGTCCTTGCACGAACCCGCACAGCGTCCACACTGCCAGCCCGCTCGTGCGCAAGGAAATGTACAGTACGGCTGGGAAGAGAGGGCTTCTTGCACAAGAGCGATGCTCTTTTCTAACAGGTGTAAGCTCTCTTCCGCAGGAGCTGGTGCACAAGGAAATGTACAGTACGGCTGGGAAGAGAGGGCTTCTTGCACAAGAGCGATGCCCTTTTCTAACAGGTGTAAGCTCTCTTGCTCAGGAGCTCGTGCACAAGGAAATGTACAGTACGGCTGGGAAGAGAGGGCTTCTTGCACAAGAGCGATGCTCTTTTCTAACAGGTGTAAGCTCTCTTCCGCAGGAGCTGGTGCACAAGGAAATGTACAGTACGGCTGGGAAGAGAGGGCTTCTTGCACAAGAGCGATGCCCTTTTCTAACAGGTGTAAGCTCTCTTGCTCAGGAGCTCGTGCACAAGGAAATGTACGGTACGGCTGGGAAGAGAGGGCTTCTTGCACAAGAGCGATGCTCTTTTCTAACAGGTGTAAGCTCTCTTCCGCAGGAGCTGGTGCACAAGGAAATGTACAGTACGGCTGGGAAGAGAGGGCTTCTTGCACAAGAGCGATGCTCTCTTCCGCAGGAGCTGGTGCACAAGGAAATGTACGGTACGGCTGGGAAGAGAGGGCTTCTTGCACAAGAGCGATGCTCTTTTCTAACAGGTGTAAGCTCTCTTGCTCAGGAGCTGGTGCACAAGGAAATGTACGGTACGGCTGGGAAGAGAGGGCTTCTTGCACAAGAGCGATGCCCTTTTCTAACAGGTGTAAGCTCTCTTGCTCAGGAGCTCGTGCACAAGGAAATGTACAGTACGGCTGGGAAGAGAGGACAGCTCACACATGGCAGTGTGGACGTGTTCTTGTGCAAGACTTCTTGCGCAAGATGTTCTTGCGCAAGAAGCCACCACTGTAGACCACTACAGCAAGAGACAAGAGCAAGGGGAGCCCTACAGCCTCAGCTGAGAGCCAGCTGGGTTGTAGCTCAAGCTGTAGTGATTCCTACACTAAGCTCCAGCGTGCCCAAGGTTGAGTCTATGCGTGCCCCTTGGCGCCGTTGTGGCTCTGTGTGCTCCTAGCTGGTGGCTATGATATATATGGTCATGCCAATTCTCTTCCAGAATATGATCTGAGGAAGTGGGTCTGGCCCACAAAAGCTCATCACCTATTAAACCATCTTGTTCGTCTTGAAAGTGCTACATAGTTTTTCCTTTTATCTTGGTTATGACAGTCTTGTGGCCCACTGAGGCGAAGAAGGGCCACTCACTAGCCTAGGTTCCTCATTGCTGCCTTACAGGAATGCTGCATTAAGTAATTCCCAAAGTGGGTTCATGCAAATAAACAACGAGGAAAATAAAGCTCATATTTATTATTCACCACCCTTTCTGCTGTGGCAAATGAGTCAAACATTTTACTGACACATCAACAATCAGTTCCCCAACCCAGAAAAATGATGGCTGTGTCTAGACTGGTATGACTTTGCGCAAACTCTTGCCACCTGTCTACACTAGCCGCGAGTATTTGCGCAAGAACACTGACGTTGTAATGTACAAAACCAGGGCTTCTTGCGCAAATACTGCGACTCTCCCGCCCAGGGATAAGCCCTCTTGTGCAAGAGGCCAGTGTAGACAGCAACGTTAATTTCTTGCGTAAGAAAGCCCGATGGCTAACATGGCCGGCAGAGCTTATTGCGCAAGAGAGCGTCTACACTGGCACGGATGCTTTTGCGCAAAGGCACATGCCAGTCTAGACGCTCTCTTGCGCAAATACTTTTAACAGAAAAACTTTTCCGTTAAAAGTATTTGCGCACAATCTTGCCAGTCTGACGCAGCCATACAGTCTACCAGTGGTTCCCAAACTTTTGGGCATCACACCCCCTTTTTGATTTTTAAGAAACCCTCACCCCCTCCAAATAAAAAATAGCAGCAAATCTTGTTCAGCAAAAGCAAAAAAAAAAGGAACTGCCCCGGGCCGAAAAACAAAAATAGCAGCAAAACTGGAGGGGGAGAGGACTTGAAGGGGGGGGGCTGGGTCACCTCACACCCCCCTGGAATTTCTTCACGCCCCCAAGTTTGGGAACCCATCCCAATACGGAATGCATGTGTGATACAAATATAGGCCCCAGTCCCTGCAAGGAGATCCTGGCACCAGTTGTGGATCTTATTTTTCACTAAAGTTTGCAGTGTAGCATGTGTGCAAAAAACCAAAAATCAAACAGACAAGCCTACAAGCAACCAAAAACCAACACACCTGAACAAAAAATACAGTGGCTCCAATCCTTAAAAAGATGCTATGACGCAGAATAAAATAGTGAACTCCTCCAGTTTCCTTATCCCTGGTGAAACACTTTGCATGTCATCATTCCAAAGTAGCCAAGGCTGCAGCAATCTTGGAGAAGCAAATTGCACCATGAAAGGATGGATCCCAAACTCATTTTCTAACTTTTTTGCAAAGGCTCATGATACCATCTACATGTTTTGTTAGTCTATAAAGTGCTACAGACCAGATTTTGTTTTTTAAGTTTTTCTCTTATGAACATCCCTTGAGGAAGCATCAAGGCATCTTCCTTACTTTTTCCGAAAGGGACAAAGAAAAGGTTTCATTGTCCCTTTGTAAGCAGCAGTTTAGCAAAAAGAAAATTTGTTTATTACCACTGAATAAATTAAAGGTAGCCTACAAGCATTTCTTTCTTTGTTTTAACTCTGGTGTGTGATCCTTTTTGCTTCTTAATGCAGGAGAAAGGCTGCCTGGAAGGTGGCAGTGGAGGATGGGGGCTACAGGAGGCAGTGCGGGTAAGGCTACAAGTGGCAGTGAGGACATACAGGAGGCACTGGGAGGGTAACAGGTGGCATGGGGGGGTGGGTACTGGGGAGTTACAGGAGGCACTGGGGGTGAGTGCCGGATGGGGTCAGTGAGTGCCGGGGGGGATTACAGGGAGCAGTGTGCGGGGGTGCGTGCCAGGGGGGGCTACAGAGGGCAGTGGGGGGGGGTGTGTGCCAGGGGGGGCTACAGGGGGCGGGGGGGTGAGTGCAGGGGGGGCTACAGGGGGCAGTGGGGGGGGGGGGGTGAGTGCCGGAGGGGGCTACAGGGGCCGGGAGGGTGAGTGCCAGGGGAGGGTCAGAGGGAGTGGGGGGGGGTGCGTGCCAGGGGAGGTCAGAGGGGTCAGTGGGGGGGTGCATGCCGGGGGGGCTACAAGGGGCGGGGGTGAGTGCTGGAGGGGGCTACAGGGGGCAGGAGGGGGTGAGAGCTAGGGGGGTCAGAGGGGGTGGGGAGAGTGAGTGCTGGGGGGGTCAGAGGGGGCAGTGGGGGGGTGATTGCCGGGGGGGTCAGAGGGGGCGGGGGGGTGCGTGCCGGGGGGGTCGGAGGGGGCGGGGGTGTGCCGTGGGAGGGGGGTGCGTGCCGGGGGGGGTCGGAGGGGGCGGGGGGGTGCCGTGGGAGGGGGGTGCGTGCCGGGGAGGGTCGGAGGGGGCGGGGGGGTGCCGTGGGAGGGGGGTGCGTGCCGGGGGGGTCGGAGGGGTGCGTGCCGGGGCAGACGCTGGACTCGGGGGCGGGGCGGGATCCCGCCGAGGCGGCCGGGACAGGAGGGCGGGTCCGGGGGCCGATGGAGGCGCTGTACCGCGGCGGGGCGCGCTGGGCCGGGGCGCTGCAGGCCGGGCCGCCCCCCCTGGAGGGCCTGTGGCTGGGCCTGACCGCGCTGGCCGACCCCGCGCGCGTCTTCAGCGGCCTCTTCCCGCTGGCCTACGGCCTGGAGCGGCGCGTCGGGCGGGCGGTGCTCTGGCTGGGCTGCCTGGCCGAGTGGCTCAACGTGCTGGCCAAGTGGTGAGGGGGGGCCCCCCCGCGGGACACCCCGCAGCGCCCCCCGCCCCCCCGCGGGACACCCCGCAGCGCCCCCCCCCCCCACGCGACTCCCCGCAGCGCGCCCTGCCGCCCCCCCCGTAGCGCCCCCTGCCGCCCCGCACGTGACTCCCCGCAGCGCCCCCTGCCGCCCCCCCGCGCGACTCCCCGCAGCGCCCCCTGTCGCCCCCCCGCACGACTCCCCGCAGCGCCCCCTCCGCGCGACTCCCTGCAGCGCCCCCCGCGCGTGACACCCTTGGCGCCCCCTGAAGCTCCTGTGGCTTCCAGGAGCCTTCAGCATTTTGCTTTTCAGACCTCAGCTCTGTCTCCTCTTTCTGCCCCCAGGTTCTTGTTTGGAGAACGGCCATTCTGGTGGGTCTATGAATCCGGGCTCCACAGCAAGGAAAACGTCCTGCTTCGCCAGTTCCCTGTCTCCTGTGAAACAGGGCCAGGTTGGTTATGAAGATGCTAAAGCTGCCGCTTCTGTTAGGGATGTGAGGAGTAAGGGTTACCTGGGAGCAGTCCCCGCCCGCACCTTGCTGTGTTCTAGGCCCCCACCCCACTCAGTTGGCCGCTGGATCCAGCAGCCAGCCCTGCATGGGGCTGCTCCATCCGGATTGGGGCAGTCCCCTACCCAGGATTCCACTGAGCCAGTTAACCGGTTCAACGGTAGGTAAACGCAGGCCTGAACCGGTTAACTGATTTATCGAGATTTTACATCCCTCGCGGGTAAGTACCAGCCCTCTTATCAGCCTAGTCCTGGAGCACCGTCCCCAGTGCTCTGCAGCGGGTAAGTACCACCCCTCTTATCAGCCTAGTCCTGGAGCACCGTCCCCAGTGCTCTGCAGCGGGTAAGTACCACCCCTCTTATCAGCCTAGTCCTGTAGCACCATCCCCAGTGCTCTGCAGCGGGTAAGTACCACCCCTCTTATCAGCCTAGTCCTGGAGCACCGTCCCCAGTGCTCTGCAGCGGGTAAGTACCAGCCCTCTTATCAGCCTAGTCCTGGAGCACCGTCCCCAGTGCTCTGCAGCGGGTAAGTACCACCCCTCTTATCAGCCTAGTCCTGTAGCACCGTCCCCAGTGCTCTGCAGCGGGTAAGTACCAGCCCTCTTATCAGCCTAGTCCTGGAGCACCGTCCCCAGTGCTCTGCAGGGGGTAAGTACCAGCCCTCTTATCAGCCTAGTCCTGGAGCACCGTCCCCAGTGCTCTGCAGCGGGTAAGTACCAGCCCTCTTATCAGCCTAGTCCTGGAGCACCGTCCCCAGTGCTCTGCAGCGGGTAAGTACCAGCCCTCTTATCAGCCTAGTCCTGGAGCACCGTCCCCAGTGCTCTGCAGCGGGTAAGTACCAGCCCTCTTATCAGCCTAGTCCTGGAGCACCGTCCCCAGTGCTCTGCAGTGGGTAAGTACCTGCCCTCTTATCAGCCTAGTCCTGGAGCACCGTCCCCAGTGCTCTGCAGGGGGTAAGTACCAGCCCTCTTATCAGCCTAGTCCTGGAGCACCGTCCCCAGTGCTCTGCAGCGGGTAAGTACCAGCCCTCTTATCAGCCTAGTCCTGGAGCACCGTCCCCAGTGCTCTGCAGCGGGTAAGTACCAGCCCTCTTATCAGCCTAGTCCTGGAGCACCGTCCCCAGTGCTCTGCAGTGGGTAAGTACCAGCCCTCTTATCAGCCTAGTCCTGGAGCACCGTCCCCAGTGCTCTGCAGCGGGTAAGTACCAGCCCTCTTATCAGCCTAGTCCTGGAGCACCGTCCCCAGTGCTCTGCAGCGGGTAAGTACCACCCCTCTTATCAGCCTAGTCCTGTAGCACCGTCCCCAGTGCTCTGCAGCGGGTAAGTACCAGCCCTCTTATCAGCCTAGTCCTGTAGCACCGTCCCCAGTGCTCTGCAGCGGGTAAGTACCACCCCTCTTATCAGCCTAGTCCTGGAGCACCGTCCCCAGTGCTCTGCAGCGGGTAAGTACCAGCCCTCTTATCAGCCTAGTCCTGGAGCACCGTCCCCAGTGCTCTGCAGCGGGTAAGTACCACCCCTCTTATCAGCCTAGTCCTGGAGCACCGTCCCCAGTGCTCTGCAGCGGGTAAGTACCACCCCTCTTATCAGCCTAGTCCTGGAGCACCATCCCCAGTGCTCTGCAGCGGGTAAGTACCAGCCCTCTTATCAGCCTAGTCCTGGAGCACCGTCCCCAGTGCTCTGCAGCGGGTAAGTACCAGCCCTCTTATCAGCCTAGTCCTGGAGCACCGTCCCCAGTGCTCTGCAGCGGGTAAGTACCAGCCCTCTTATCAGCCTAGTTCTGTAGCACCGTCCCCAGTGCTCTGCAGCGGGTAAGTACCACCCCTCTTATCAGCCTAGTCCTGGAGCACCGTCCCCAGTGCTCTGCAGTGGGTAAGTACCACCCCTCTTATCAGCCTAGTCCTGTAGCACCGTCCCCAGTGCTCTGCAGCGGGTAAGTACCAGCCCTCTTATCAGCCTAGTCCTGGAGCACCGTCCCCAGTGCTCTGCAGCGGGTAAGTACCAGCCCTCTTATCAGCCTAGTCCTGGAGCACCGTCCCCAGTGCTCTGCAGTGGGTAAGTACCACCCCTCTTATCAGCCTAGTCCTGGAGCACCGTCCCCAGTGCTCTGCAGCGGGTAAGTACCAGCCCTCTTATCAGCCTAGTCCTGGAGCACCGTCCCCAGTGCTCTGCAGCGGGTAAGTACCAGCCCTCTTATCAGCCTAGTCCTGGAGCACCGTCCCCAGTGCTCTGCAGCGGGTAAGTACCACCCCTCTTATCAGCCTAGTCCTGGAGCACCGTCCCCAGTGCTCTGCAGCGGGTAAGTACCACCCCTCTTATCAGCCTAGTCCTGTAGCACCGTCCCCAGTGCTCTGCAGCGCTCTGCCCACACGCGCCTCGCGTCCCCGAGTACTGACGGGCAGCCCCGATAGCGCGCAGCGTCGCTACAGCAGAGGTCAGGGTGGGAAGTGAAGCGCACGGTACTGAATGGGAACTGCAGGAGTTGAGGGTGGGGAAAGCAGTGCTCCCCATAGGCAGCAGGCTGAGGGAGATGGCGGGGCCCCGGGCATCTCTGGAATGTGACTGTCGAGAGGCCCTGTCTGTGCTGCAGGACGGGCACTGCTCAGCACTTTGTGGTTCGACCCTCATACCGGGGTAGGGGGTGGCCAGCACGGAAGCCCAACCTTAAGTGACCAGTCAGCTGGGGTCACAGCGTGGGAGACAGCTCAGCTGTCAGGCCCTTAATCCGCCTGTGATTCTCCACAGAACACATTAGTGGCAAGCAGTAACTGTCACTGCCCTTCTAGGCCAGGAAATCCCCGGGCAGGTCGGTGGCGGGAGGAGGGGAATCCTGCTTGACCTTTCCCGCCTGGCTTCCCTCTTGCCCTGAAAATCCATCCTCCAGATCCTTTTCCTGCCATCACCAGCCTCCCTTCTGCCCAGGCAGCCCCAGGGCAGGTGTCTTTAGGGAAGATTCTGTTTCCTCTCCCTCCGTCTGGGCGTGGATGCTGGTTGATGGCAGCCCATGACCTGTGCAGTGGGCCTTGACTGCCAGCCACCAGAAGCCATTCTTGAGCTCCCCCCGCCATGACATCCTGGGGAGCGGGTGCAGGGTCATGTGCAAGCCACAGAACGAGGCAACTTGCATGCAGCATCTTGTAGTCCTGAAATCTCCTTGGTGCTGCCCCTCCTGGCTCAGGCCCCCTTCCATGCCATGGTAACGCTGGCCTCTCCCTTGGAGCTCTTCCCTGACGGCAGAGTGAGGAGCGACTCCAGTTTACACCAGCTGCGGATCTGGCCCGGAGTCCCTGGCAGTGGCGCAGGCTGATGAATCTTACCGGGGGGCAGAGATGGCTGGATTACTTCTGGTGACAGTTGTGTCAAATGGGTCTGTGACCTCCATTTCCTGCAGTGATTAACACTCAGTTCTAGATCTCAAAGCACCTCACAAAGGAGGTCAGCGTCGTCATCTCTTGTTTCATAGATGAGGAAACTGAGGAACAGATTTCCTCCCCACCATGGACTCTCTTCAGGCCAGCAGCAGAACTTGGCATAGAATCTAGTCTCCTGATTCTCAGTCCAGTGCGCTACCCACTAGGCAATGCTACCTTCCTACCCTAATTGTCCTCACAGAGACAGGCAGGAAAATATTTAATCCCTTGTGTTCCTGTTATGCAGGTAGCCCCTCCGGCCATTGCATGATCACAGGGGCAGCCTTGTGGCCAATAGTCTCTGCTCTCATGGCTCTGGCATCCCGACACTCCAGTAGGTAGGTACCACAAGGGCCGTGGGACGGGCAGCTCCCTGACACCCCATTGATGGCGGGGGGGGGGCAGCTGCATGCAGATGTAGCCTGCTGCATGTCCTATTGCAGTGGGCGTAACCATGACTCCAGTGTTCAGAATTCGTGTGACACTAGAGCCCTGAGAGCCCAGCTCATGACCAATTCTCTAGGGCCCGAGTCTTCATCGCCCCGACGCTGTGTTGTCATTTGTAGCCACACTGAGCTGGTGGTTTTCATGCGTGACTGGAAAGCCCATAGCAAAAACGGGCAGGGTCCTATCTAAACGGGACACGTCCAGGAAATGTGCTTGTTCCCCAGCCACGCCCCTTGTCCTGCTGTGAATGATTATTGCAAAAAAGGAAACATTCCTCTGACAAACTGAGGGGAATCCCTGTGAGCCCGAGAAATCGCTGCGAAACATTCCCCCAGGTTGGCTGCAGTTGGTTGGACTGTCGGTTTTTGCCTTGTGCATAAGCCTCTCTCTGGCCAGCGCCCGTTGCCCCGCTGGGACGCTCCCGCCCGTGCAGAGCGTCTCCAGAACAGCTGGCAACGTGCTCCCAGTGCCGGGCAAAGGGAGCAGGGCTAGGACCGCACTGTGCAGCGTGCCGCTACCCCGGGCGCATGCACCTCCATGTTGCAGGGGGGTGGAATGTCTAGTGTGGGAATGCTGAGGTAAGAGAGCTGCCGTCCTGCAGTGCCAGGCGGGAGGGCTCGTGTTCTTTCCCCATGCAGCTGTGTAACGCCCCTTCCTTCCCCCCCTCCAAACAGCCGGCTGGTGAAGTTCGCCCCTTTCATGGTCTACGTTCTCCTCCTGCTGGCTGTGGGGCTCTCACGTATCTTCATCCTGGCGCACTTCCCCCACCAGGTGCTGGGTGGCATCGTAGCGGGTTAGTAGGGCCGTGAGAGACTGGAGGGAGGAGGGCCTGGACGCTTGCAGACACAGGGAGGAGGCTGGGGGGCGCAGGGCCTGGACGCTTGCAGACACAGGGAGGAGGCTGGGGGGCGCAGGGCCTGGACGCTTGCAGACACAGGGAGGAGGCTGGAGGGTGCAGGCCTGGGCGCTTGCAGACACAGGGAGGGAGGAAGCTGGGGGGCGCAGGGCCTGGGCGCTTGCAGACACAGGGAGGGAGGAGGCTGGGGGGCGCAGGACCTGGGCGCTTGCAGACACAGGGAGGGAGGAGGCTGGGGGCGCAGGGCCTGGGCACTTGCAGACACAGGGAGGGAGGAGGCTGGGGGCGCAGGGCCTGGGCGCTTGCAGACACAGGGAGGGAGGAGGCTGGGGGGCGCAGGGCCTGGGCGCTTGCAGACACAGGGAGGGAGGAGGCTGGGGGCGCAGGGCCTGGGCGCTTGCAGACACAGGGAGGGAGGAGGCTGGGGGGCGCAGGGCCTGGGCGCTTGCAGACACAGGGAGGGAGGAGGCTGGGGGGCGCAGGGCCTGGGCGCTTGCAGACACAGGGAGGAGGCTGGGGGGCGCAGGGCCTGGGCGCTTGCAGACACAGGGAGGAGGCTGGGGGACGCAGGGCCTGGGCGCTTGCAGACACAGGGAGGGAGGAGGCTGGGGGGTGCAGGGCCTGGGCGCTTGCAGACACAGGGAGGGAGGAGGCTGGGGGGCGCAGGGCCTGGGCGCTTGCAGACACAGGGAGGAGGCTGGGGGCGCAGGGTCTGGGCGCTTGCAGACACAGGGAGGGAGGAGGCTGGGGGCGCAGGGCCTGGGCGCTTGCAGACACAGGGAGGGAGGAGGCTGGGGGCGCAGGGCCTGGGCGCTTGCAGACACAGGGAGGAGGTAGCTGTCACCCGGAAGAGAGGGGGTGGTGGCTGCGATCAGACACTGTCCCCCTCTGGGCTGGGTCTGTGCTAGCTGAGCCTAAGCCTCTGTGTGGCTTCTGGGCCCGGTTTCCACGTGACTCGGCCGTGGTGGGGCTGGGCTGGCCACGTGACCTGGCAGCCTGGCTGGGAGCCTGTTCGAAGCCTCTCTGGGGAGGCAGCCAAGGGGGTGACCTGGCCTGCACCTCATCTGCTGGGGCACGTCCCTCAGGCTCTGGCAGGCCACTGCAGTCAGCCGCTCGAGGCCTCAGCCCCTCTCCGAGCCCAGCACAGCCCCCCGGGCAAGGCGGACGGCAGGCGCTGCTCACACTCACTGTTACCCAGCGCCCCAGCCACGCTGGGCAGTGGGAACTGAACCACCACCAGGACCTGCTGAGGCCGGGGTGTCTGAGCCCCCCCCAGCACCCTGCTCCCTCATCCAGCTCCAGCCTCCGCCTCGCCCTCCCGCTCCTCAGGGCGCTGCCTGCAGGGTCACTCGGCCTGCCCCTTGCTCGTGTCTCCGCTCTGCAGGCGCTGCCCTGGGCTGGGTGTTGGCGGCCCGCGTCCCCGAGGAAAGGGAGCTAAGTTTCTACATCGCCACCTCGCTGGCCCTGCTGCTGAGCGCGGCGGGGCTGTACGGGGGCATGCGCGCTCTGGGCACGGACATGGACTGGTGAGTGTCCCTCGGGGACAGGGCCCCTCTGCGCAGCTTCCCCCGGGAGAGACCCAGATCCAGCGTGGCCTGACCGGCCCCGGGACCCCGACACACCCCAGCGGTTCTCCCCGGTCCCCTGGCAGTGCCTTCTGTGGCCTCTCTCCCCTGCCCTCTGCAGGGTGCGGCACCAGACTCCATGTCCCTTGGGCTGAGGGAGGCACCAGGAGGCCAAGTGACCCGAGAGAACCAGGGGGACACCCCCACTCTTACGAGGTGGGCCAGGGGCACTGCCCGAGCCACGCTGCAGCACGCACGGTGCACCCGAGCCAGCATCCCCTTGGTCTGACCCTCAGTAGAGACTGTCTGTCCCCCAGCACCGTGGCTCTGCAGAGTCGCTCCGCTGGCTGCTTTGCTGGCCTGCTTGTCCTCAGCCCCCGGCACTGGCTGCAGGTCCACTCGGCCACTCCACTGGCCTGCTAACCTCCAGCCCCCCGGCACTGGCTGCAGGTCCACTCGGCCGCTCCACTGGCCTCCAGCCCCCCGGCACTGGCTGTGCAGGGCTACGCGGCCTCTCCACTGGCCTGCTAGCCTCCAGCCCCCCGCACTGGCTGTGCAGGGCCACTCGGCCTCTCCACTGGCCTCCAGCCCCCCGGCACTGGCTGTGCAGGGCCACGCGGCCGCTCCACTGGCCTCCAGCCCCCCGGCAGTGGCTGTGCAGGGCCACTCAGCCTCTCCACTGGCCTGCTAGCCTCCAGCCCCCCGCACTGGCTGTGCAGGGCCACGCGGCCGCTCCACTGGCCTCCAGCCCCCCGGCAGTGCCTCTGCAGGGCCACTCGGCCTCTCCACTGGCCTGCTAGCCTCCAGCCCCCCGGCACTGGCTGTGCAGGGCCACTCGGCCACTCCACTGGCCTGCTAGCCTCCAGCCCCCCGGCACTGGCTGTGCAGGGCCACTCGGCCACTCCACTGGCCTGCTAGCCTCCAGCCCCCCGGCACTGGCTGTGCAGGGCCACTCGGCCTCTCCACTGGCCTCCAGCCCCCCGGCACTGGCTGTGCAGGGCCACTCGGCCGCTCCACTGGCCTCCAGCCCCCCGGCACTGGCTGTGCAGGGCCACTCGGCCGCTCCACTGGCCTCCAGCTCCCCGGCACTGGCTGTGCAGGGCCACTCGGCCCCTCCACTGGCCTCCAGCTCCCCGGCACTGGCTGTGCAGGGCCACGCGGCCCCTCCACTGGCCTCCAGCCCCCCGGCACTGGCTGTGCAGGGCCACTCGGCCTCTCCACTGGCCTCCAGCCCCCCGGCACAGGCTGTGCAGGGCCACTCGGCCTCTCCACTGGCCTCCAGCCCCCCGGCACTGGCTGTGCAGGGCCACTCGGCCTCTCCACTGGCCTCCAGCCCCCCGGCACTGGCTGTGCAGGGCCACTCGGCCGTTCCACTGGCCTCCAGCCCCCCGGCACTGGCTGTGCAGGGCCACTCGGCCTCTCCACTGGCCTCCAGCCCCCCGGCACTGGCTGTGCAGGGCCACTCGGCCTCTCCACTGGCCTCCAGCCCCCCGGCACTGGCTGTGCAGGGCCACTCGGCCGCTCCACTGGCCTCCAGCCCCCCGGCACTGGCTGTGCAGGGCCACTCGGCCTCTCCACTGGCCTCCAGCCCCCCGGCACTGGCTGTGCAGGGCCACTCGGCCTCTCCACTGGCCTGCTAGCCTCCAGCCCCCCGGCACTGGCTGTGCAGGGCCACTCGGCCGCTCCACTGGCCTCCAGCCCCCCGGCACTGGCTGTGCAGGGCCACTCGGCCTCTCCACTGGCCTCCAGCTCCCCGGCACTGGCTGTGCAGGGCAACTCGGCCTCTCCACTGGCCTCCAGCCCCCCGGCACTGGCTGTGCAGGGCCACTCGGCCGCTCCACTGGCCTCCAGCCCCCCGGCACTGGCTGTGCAGGGCCACTCGGCCGCTCCACTGGCCTCCAGCCCCCCGGCACTGGCTGTGCAGGGCCACTCGGCCTCTCCACTGGCCTCCAGCCCCCCGGCACTGGCTGTGCAGGGCCACTCGGCCGCTCCACTGGCCTCCAGGTCCCCGGCACTGGCTGTGCAGGGCCACTCGGCCTCTCCACTGGCCTCCAGTTCCCCGGCACTGGCTGTGCAGGGCCACTCGGCTGCTCCACTGGCCTCCAGCCCCCCGGCACTGGCTGTGCAGGGCCACTCGGCCTCTCCACTGGCCTCCAGCCCCCCGGCACTGGCTGTGCAGGGCCACTCGGCCGCTCCACTGGCCTCCAGCCCCCCGGCACTGGCTGTGCAGGGCCACTCGGCCGCTCCACTGGCCTCCAGCCCCCCGGCACTGGCTCTGCAGGGCCACTCGGCCTCTCCACTGGCCTCCAGCCCCCCGGCACTGGCTCTGCAGGGCCACTCGGTCTCTCCACTGCCCTGCTAGCCTCCAGCCCCCCAGCACTGGCTGCAGGTCCACTCGGCCACTCCACTGGCCTGCTAGCCTCCAGCCCCCCCGCACTGGCTGTGCAGGGCCACTCGGCCTCTCCACTGGCCTCCAGCCCCCCGGCACTGGCTGTGCAGGGCCACTCGGCCACTCCACTGGCCTCCAGCCCCCCGGCACTGGCTGTGCAGGGCCACTCGGCCGCTACACTGGCCTGCTAGCCTCCAGCCCCCTGGCACTGGCTGCAGGTCCACTCGGCCACTCCACTGGCCTGCTAGCCTCCAGCCCCCCGCACTGGCTGTGCAGGGCCACTCGGCCTCTCCACTGGCCTCCAGCCCCCCGGCACTGGCTGTGCAGGGCCATTCGGCCTCTCCACTGGCCTCCAGCCCCCTGGCACTGGTTGTGCAGGGCCACTCGGCCTCTCCACTGGCCTCCAGCCCCCCGGCACTGGTTGTGCAGGGCCACTCGGCCTCTCCACTGGCCTCCAGCCCCCCGGCACTGGCTGTGCAGGGCCACTCGGCCGCTCCACTGGCCTCCAGCCCCCCGGCACTGGCTCTGCAGGGCCACTCGGCCGCTCCACTGGCCTCCAGCCCCCCGGCACTGGCTCTGCAGGGCCACTCGGCCGCTCCACTGGCCTCCAGCCCCCCGGTACTGGCCGTGCAGGGCCACTCGGCCGCTCCACTGGCCTTCAGCCCCCCGGCACTGGCCGTGCAGGGCCACTCGGCCTCTCCACTGGCCTCCAGCCCCCCGGCACTGGCCGTGCAGGGCCACTCGGCCGCTCCACTGGCCTCCAGCCCCCCAGTACTGGCTGTGCAGGGCCACTCGGCCGCTCCACTGGCCTCCAGCCCCCCGGCACTGGCTGTGCAGGGCCACTCGGCCTCTCCACTGGCCTCCAGCCCCCCGGCACTGGTTGTGCAGGGCCACTCGGCCTCTTCACTGGCCTCCAGCCCCCCGGCACTGGCTGTGCAGGGGCACTCGGCCGCTCCACTGGCCTCCAGTCCCCCGGCACTGGCTGTGCAGGGCCACTCGGCCTCTCCACTGGCCTCCAGCCCCCCGGCACTGGCCGTGCAGGGGCACTCGGCCGCTCCACTGGCCTCCAGCCCCCCAGCACTGGCCGTGCAGGGCCACTCGGCCTCTCCACTGGCCTCCAGCCCCCCGGCACTGGCTCTGCAGGGCCACTCGGCCGCTCCACTGGCCTCCAGCCCCCCGGCACTGGCTGTGCAGGGCCACTCGGCCTCTTCACTGGCCTCCAGCCCCCCGGCACTGGCTGTGCAGGGGCACTCGGCCGCTCCACTGGCCTCCAGTCCCCCGGCACTGGCTGTGCAGGGCCACTCGGCCTCTCCACTGGCCTCCAGCCCCCCGGGACTGGCTGTGCAGGGCCACTCGGCCTCTCCACTGGCCTCCAGCCCCCCGGCACTGGCCGTGCAGGGGCACTCGGCCGCTCCACTGGCCTCCAGCCCCCCAGCACTGGCTGTGCAGGGCCACTCGGCCTCTCCACTGGCCTCCAGCCCCCCGGCACTGGCTCTGCAGGGCCACTCGGCCGCTCCACTGGCCTCCAGCCCCCCGGCACTGGCTGTGCAGGGGCACTCGGCCGCTCCACTGGCCTCCAGCCCCCCGGCACTGGCTGTGCAGGGCCACTCGGCCTCTCCACTGGCCTCCAGCCCCCCGGCACTGGCTGTGCAGGGCCACTCGGCCGCTCCACTGGCCTCCAGCCCCCCGGCACTGGCTGTGCAGGGCCACTCGGCCGCTCCACTGGCCTCCAGCCCCCCGGCACTGGCTGTGCAGGGCCACTCGGCCTCTCCACTGGCCTCCAGCCCCCCGGCACTGGCTGTGCAGGGCCACTCGGCCTCTCCACTGGCCTCCAGCCCCCCGGCACTGGCCGTGCAGGGCCACTCGGCCTCTCCACTGGCCTCCAGCCCCCCGGCACTGGCTGTGCAGGGCCACTCGGCCTCTCCACTGGCCTCCAGCCCCCCGGCACTGGCTGTGCAGGACCACTCGGCCTCTCCACTGGCCTCCAGCCCCCCGGCACTGGCTGTGCAGGGCCACTCGGCCTCTCCACTGGCCTCCAGCCCCCCGGCACTGGCTGTGCAGGGCCACTCGGCCTCTCCACTGGCCTCCAGCCCCCCGGCACTGGCCGTGCAGGGCCACTCGGCCTCTCCACTGGCCTCCAGCCCCCCGGCACTGGCTGTGCAGGGCCACTCGGCCTCTCCCCTGGCCCTCAGCCCCCCGGCACTGGCTCTGCAGTGCAGTGCAGGGAGATCAGCTGATGGGCGCGCTCCGCAGGTCCCAGCTATGGCTCAGTTTTCCCAGAAAGGGTCTGGAGAGCTTTCTCCTTTCTGCAGCTCCGGGGCTCTCTCAGGCAGCCCTTCCCTGGCTGCTCGGAGTCGCCCAGCTGCCCCCTTTTGAGCCCACGTGGAGGCAGCTGATCAATTCTAGGGTGGCTGCTCCCTCTGAACAGGCTGGCTACCTTGGGACATGCTCTGTGAGCCCAGAGGGGAAATGGTCAGGGCTGTCCTAGCACCGCCCTAGGGCCCAGGCTCAGTGTGGCCCCAGCAGTCTGCCTGAGTCGCTAGCAGGGCTGAGTGGGGCCTGCCAGGCCTTGCCCCTTCCCACGGGTCTGTCAGGCCCTGACTTTTCTCCACTGCTCCTCTAGGTCAATTCACCTCGCCACTAAGTGGTGCCTGAACCCCGCGTGGATCCGTGTAGAGACGAGGCCCTTTGCCTCGCTGTGCCGAGACACGGCCTTAGCCCTCGGCCTGGGGCTGGCCACGCACTCCTCCCTCTACACCCAGCTGCGGCATGAACCAGCGGGCTGGAAGCAACGCGCTGCGGGCGCCAGCCTGGGCCTGGCCACCCTTCAGGCCCTGAGCGCCGTGGCGCAGCCGGAGAACATGGTCCTGTGGTACAGCCTGAGCTTTCTGAAATACGCCAGCTTCCCGTGGGTGGTGATGGTGCTCGTTCCATGGCTGGTCCGCTCCCTCCCCCACACGCTGGCCCGACCACATGCTCAGTAGCCCAGGTAGGCAGCTGGTCCTTCGCCCCTGGGGAGATGGCTGGAGCTGCCCTGTCTAGACTAGATCTCCCAGCAAGAGGCAGCCTCCACTCTCCAACGCAGGCCAAATCCGGTTCTCCTTGTGGCTGGTCCTGGAAAGCAGCAGTACTTGGCCCTGCTTCGGCTTACACAGGTTCTCCCCCTGCGTAGCCGGGGGCCTCCCGTGACAGGGATCCAAGGAAACCAGCTGCTTGGCTCTGTCTACGTTGGGAGCAGGGCGCTCAGGCAGGGTGGTGCAAGGTGGGCTCTTCGGAGGACCCGCTGGGCTGGCCCCTGCTAGCTTCCTCCCTGCCACACAGAACTGGCCTGGCTGGCACAGAAGACCTTGTCCTGGGGGTCTCCACATCCCAGGGCTCGTCAGAGCTGGGGACAGTTGTGTGTGGATGCGGCAGCTGCACCTGCACTAGGAGCCTGCTAGCTTCCAGCTGCTGCTCTCGGTTCATGGCAACATGGGCCTGGCCGAGAGCTCAGAGCCCAGTGAGTCTCAGCCTTTGGGATACCAGGGATCATCTCGTGGCTTGTGTCAGGCGGCGCTCAGGACTGGTGCCGGGCTGTGGCCTGGGCGCCGAGGAACATCGATCTAGGTGTGGAGAGGGGACCACAGACCATCGCTGATGGACCTCCAGTGCCGCTGATTCCACACCCGCCCTGGAAAGTCTGTTTCAGTGTCCTAGGCAGAGAGTTCTGTATTCCTCAACAGCGAACCTGATCTGCCTTGCTGCAGGGCTAGTCCTCCCGGCATCCGGCGGGAGAATTGAGACCTGCCCTCGCTCTAGCTGCTCTTCACAGCTTTGCAGACGGTTATCGGTCCGCCCCGCATCGGTTTTCTCATAGACGAACCAAGCCGTATGGTCTCAGCCCTTCCTCTCACCTGTTAGTCACTGTGTGGAGAAATCCCTGTGATATTATATTTTGTATTAAGATCTTGTCCTTTTAGATCTAGCTTGAAGTGTTCTTATAGAATCTCTGGAACATTTCTCCTGGAACTTTGTATTAAGATATCTAGATCTTGTAAGAAACAATGCCTTTTGAGCTCCCCCCTTTCCTCGATTGCCCTGTTGGAATGAATGAGCTGTGAATGGAGACTGAAAGGGGAGCCCCTCCAGCAGCAGTTGCAAGGGTGGAGAGAGGCTGGGAGGCAGACCCAAGACAATCCCTGCAAAGTGAGCTCATTAAGAAGACTGGACATGCAGACGCCTTGGGAGTCCAGCAGCAAGTGCCTGCCCTTGGAAGAACTCTCTCTGAAGCAGCATTAGGAAAGGCCAGGTGATGACTAATTTGCTGCAGGAGAGGGATAAATAGGAGGCATCTTGCGGAGGGACCCCGGGTTTTCGTCCTGTCAACATGGGAGCATCAATCCGGATCGGCAGAAGCCCAGCTCCACCCTTCCCCCATCTAACTCACCTGGCCAGTGCAGTTAGGGGGAGCAACGTTTGGTAACAAGAAGACGGAGTGTGTGTGTGTGTGTGTGTGTGTGAGTGCATGAGTGTGATGTGTCATACGCATATGAGAAGTGTTGATTATTCTGTGTGATCAATAAATGTGGCGTGTTGCCGTATCCCTCTGAAAACGATCCCGGGTGCTTCTTTTAAGTACCAGGCTCCTTCCATGGAAGAGGGCTCCAGCTGAGACCTGCTCAGCACTGAGTAGGGCAGGGCAGGTCCCTTCCAGGGCTAGCGGAAGACGCTCCTATTAGCACCCCCCCCCCGGAAGACTGGCCTTTTTCACAACTAGTCTGCCCCCAGCGCCTTGTCAGCAGTGGGACCACTCAGGCAGCCAACGCCTGCCCCCATTTTGGAGCTGGGCAATGGCGTCCTGCTGAAGGGCTGTACTTGGCACTTGTCCTTACTACGTGCCAGCTTGTTGAGTTCAGCGCAAATGGCTGATTTCCCATTTGGAATTCTACCCCCGGCCTCTAAAGGGCTTGGCCCCTGCTCTGCGCTTATTGTCGGCAGCACCTGTTCCCCGCCTAGTTTGCACTCCACTGGCAGAGGCCTTGGTATTAGCCCCAGCCAGCCCCCACCCTGCACCCTCCCAGGCTGGCAGCTACGCTGAATACGGCTTTGAGCCCGGTTTGCACTCACCGTAGCCCGTAGCGCCCATGTCAGCTTAGGAACCTGTCACACACAACAGTGTCAAAAGCCTTCCTGCACATCACCGGTCACTAGGCCAGTGAGCCTGCCAAAGAAGGCAATTAGGGCAGGTTGGCGTGATTGGCTCTTGCTGGAGCCATGCTGGCTGTTCCTGCTCTTGTCACCAGTGACTCACTGGGTCTTGCCTGATATAGTCTCTGGCGCCTCGTGCTTAGCCTGGCAGGAGCAGCGCACAGAGCACCTTTGCTAAAGGTCACAGCATCATTCCCATTTTTTGAGCTTCGGTAGCTGAGGCCCAGCGCCATGAAGGGACTTGCCCAAGGTTACCCCGCAAACTAGTGGCAGAGCTGAGAAGGGCTCCTGATACTCTCTAGTGCAGTAGGCTCCACCCTTTATAAGCACAAGCTCACTGTTTGACTAAGTGCAATCCAAGATCTACCGCACACCCAAATAGCCTGCCCCCCCCTCCCGCCCTCACCTCACTCCAGCCTCCCTCCCTTTCACCGGGCTGGGGCAGCGGGTTGGGGGGCAGGCTCTGGTCTTGGAGTAAGGGATTTGGAGCGTGAGGGGCTTTGAGCTGAGCCTGGGACAGGTAGCTGAGGTGCCGGAGGGAATTCTAGGTACAGGCTCTGGGAGGGTGTTTGGATGCAGGGGTGGTCGGGACTAGGACAGGGGTTTGGGGGGCAGGAGGGGGTTCACGCCTGTGGTAGGGTTTCAGGATGTGGGCTCCGACCGGGCCTTGCTTACCTCAGGGGGCTCCTGGGTGGGAGTGCAGGGGGGCTGAAGCAGGCTCACCCCTGTCCTGGCCCTGCACCACTCCCCAAAGCAGCCAGCAAACTCCTTCCCAAGCCCTGTTGTGCCCCCTGTCTGCTCAGTGGAGACAGGAGACAGGGTGGGAGGGGGGCACCCTGACATCAGACCCCCCTTGCCCTCCCCTGTCCTGCCTGGCAAGCAGGAGTCTCCTAGGGGTGGGGGAGGCAGCTCCAAGGCAGGAGGTGCGCAGCTGTAGGGGGCAGCTAATGTGCTGGCGCTGGATAGTTTCTTGGGCAAACCAGGCAGGGTCACCTGCCAGAGGCTCCGAGATCTGGTGACCGCTGCTCTAGTCACTAGGCCCCACTGCCAGGAAACTAGCCAGTTTGTAAGTGCTTGTGCTGGCTAGTTGGAAACCAGGGATCGTGTGCGCTGGGGAGACGGGGGCCTTGATGGGGCCAGAGGCCTCCCTCCACTGGCAGCAGCTAAGCTGCCTCTGTCATCGCCCAGCCTCTGTGGCCTGAAATGCCGGGGGGAGGGGGGTGATTCTGGCATGGGTTTGCCCAGCACCTTGCACAGCAGGGGCCATGGCTGCCCCTCTTTGTTCCTGATGTTGAGAACCAAATAAAGGCCCCGTGACCTGTTCTTGTGCCCCCCAACACCTCATTCCACGTGAGCTGCCCTCCATTCACCCCACTGCTAGGTGGGGCTGGGGATTCGAAGGTGCAGGGAGAATCAGCTGGAGGAACTGGCTGTGATGAGGGTCAAAGGGCTCCCCTCTGCCCGGCAAACAGACCATGTGCAAAGGGGGCTGGTTTTCTGCTAGCAGTGCGGCCCAGCTGGGAGGGGGGGGAATGGGGGTTTCCTCCCCAGTGGCCTCTACAAAACCCTTCTAAAGAGCCAGCTGCAGGGTTCAACTTGGCCACAGTTCAGGTCGCCACCGAGCTCTGCCGGGGGCGGGACCTCCCAGCGAGTGCTGGAAACACTTAACTGCCCACACCAGCTTAGAGCACGGCTGCTCAACACGCAGCCCGTGGCCACGGCCCATTCGTTTGCAGCCCGTGGCCACGGCCCATTCGTTTGCAGCCCGTGGGGCAGTTTGGGTTTGCGTGGGGCTCAACACGCGGCCTGTGGGTGGGATCCTTTGAACGTGGCCTCCACTGGGAACACGCTCCGCAGCGGTGAGTCGATGTAACGGTCGTCTGTTGCTACGCGTTTCCATAGTTCAGTTCCTGGACTGTCATTGCTCATTCAAAGTGCAGTTACGTGGGTGAAGTCGGGTCAATGTTGCATTTTATTAATATCAGCAGAACTGACTTAAATGGGGCCTGCGTGTTGTGTAGTCTTGCCTCAGTCTTTGTATTTATGCCCATCAGTGTGCAAGAATCTATTTGCATCTATATTTGCATGTCTATGCAGCCACACGTAAGTTGCAGCCCTCGACATGTGCTAGCACTGTGGCCTCCCAGGACTTCCAAAGTTGAGCAGTCCTGGCTTAGAGTCATTCCCACCAGGGAGTGTCCGGCAGCCCTTAGCACCTTTCCAGCAAGTGTCTTAAGGGCCTGACTGGAGGCCTTGGCACAGGGCTAAGTGCCTGTCCTCCTTAACGAGTGCCAACCCCTCCAGGAGTGAGGGACGTGGCCGGTGGGAACCAGGCCCAGGACTTGAAGTGACATGTCTGGGGCAAGCCCCCAGGCGGCAGTGCCAGGCCAGGGTGCTACCCACTAGACCAGCCTGCCCCCCTGTGAGTAGGATGGCCAGGTGTCCGCTATTAAGCCGGACAGCCCGCTATTTGGGCCTTCCATCCAGTAAAAAAAAAAATGCAGGAAATACCGGACACGGGAAAGGGCCAGTATTTGTTGTTTTTCCTGGCTCTGGCATCTGTGGGAACACATGCAGCTCAGGCTGGCTGGGGTAGGGGGAGCATGGAGCATCTTGAGCAGACTTCAAAATTTAATCCTGAGCAGACTTAAAAGGGCAATGCCTGCTCAGCTCCTAAAAGGGTAAACTTGGGGAGGGCGCTTGGGGGGGGAGGAGGGGAAGGGTCAACAACTTTTCCCCTGGAGAACCGGCACCCTTTAAAAAAAACCCCACTGGTTCTGGGAATTACAGTGATCACACCTGTTTTTCAGCCCCAGGCCTGGACACTTGCAGACACAGGGAGGAGGCTGGGGGGCGCAGGGCCTGGGCGCTTGCAGACACAGGGAGGAGGCTGGGGGGCGCAGGGCCTGGGCGCTTGCAGAGACAGGGAGGAGGCTGGAGGGCGCAGGTCTGGGCATTTGCAGACACAGGGAGGAGACTGGAGGGTGCAGGGCCTGGACGCTTGCAGACACAGGGAGGAGGCTGGAGGGTGCAGGTCTGGGCGCTTGCAGACACAGGGAGGAGGCTGGGGGGCGCAGGGCCTGGGCGCTTGCAGAAACAGGGAGGAGGCTGGGGGGCGCAGGGCCTGGGCGCTTGCAGACAGAGGGAGGGAGGAGGCTGGAGGGCGCAGGGCCTGGGCGCTTGCAGACACAGGGAGGGAGGAGGCTGGAGGGCGCAGGGCCTGGGCGCTTGCAGACACAGGGAGGGAGGAGGCTGGAGGGCGCAGGGCCTGGGCGCTTGCAGACACAGGGAGGGAGGAGGCTGGGGGCCCAGGGGATGGGCGCTTGCAGACACAGGGAGGGAGGAGGCTGGGGGCGCAGGGCCTGGGCGCTTGCAGACACAGGGAGGGAGGAGGCTGGAGGGCGCAGGGCCTGGGCGCTTGCAGACACAGGGAGGGAGGAGGCTGGGGGGCGCAGGGCCTGGGCGCTTGCAGACACAGGGAGGGAGGAGGCTGGGGGGCGCAGGGCCTGGCGCTTGCAGACACAGGGAGGGAGGAGGCTGGGGGCGCAGGGCCTGGGCGCTTGCAGACACAGGGAGGGAGGAGGCTGGGGGGGCGCAGGGCCTGGGCGCTTGCAGACACAGGGAGGGAGGAGGCTGGGGGCGCAGGGCCTGGGCGCTTGCAGACAGAGGGAGGAGGCTGGGGGCGCAGGGCCTGGGCGCTTGCAGACACAGGGAGGGAGGAGGCTGGGGGGCGCAGGGCCTGGGCGCTTGCAGACAGAGGGAGGAGGCTGGGGGCGCAGGGCCTGGGCGCTTGCAGACACAGGGAGGGAGGAGGCTGGGGGGCGCAGGGCCTGGGCGCTTGCAGACACAGGGAGGGAGGAGGCTGGGGGCGCAGGGCCTGGGCGCTTGCAGACACAGGGAGGGAGGAGGCTGGGGGGCGCAGGGCCTGGGCGCTTGCAGACACAGGGAGGGAGGAGGCTGGGGGCGCAGGGCCTGGGCGCTTGCAGACACAGGGAGGGAGGAGGCTGGGGGGCGCAGGGACTGGGCGCTTGCAGACACAGGGAGGGAGGAGGCTGGGGGCGCAGGGCCTGGGCGCTTGCAGACACAGGGAGGGAGGAGGCTGGGGGCGCAGGGCCTGGGCGCTTGAACACACAGGGAAGGAGGAGGCTGGGGGCGCAGGGCCTGGGCGCTTGCAGACACAGGGAGGGAGGAGGCTGGGGGCGCAGGGCCTGGGCGCTTGCAGACACAGGGAGGGAGGAGGCTGGGGGGCGCAGGGCCTGGGCGCTTGCAGACAGAGGGAGGAGGCTGGGGGCGCAGGGCCTGGGCGCTTGCAGACACAGGGAGGGAGGAGGCTGGGGGTGCAGGGCCTGGGCGCTTGCAGACGCAGTGAGGAGGCTGGGGGGCGCAGGGCCTGGGCGCTTGCAGACACAGGGAGGAGGCTGGGGGCGCAGGGCCTGGGCGCTTGCAGACACAGGGAGGAGGCTGGGGGCGCAGGGCCTGGGCGCTTGCAGACACAGGGAGGGAGGAGGCTGGGGGGCGCAGGGCCTGGGCGCTTGCAGACACAGGGAGGGAGGAGGCTGGGGGCGCAGGGCCTGGGCGCTTGCAGACACAGGGAGGGAGGAGGCTGGGGGCGCAGGGCCTGGGCGCTTGCAGACACAGGGAGGGAGGAGGCTGGGGGCGCAGGGCCTGGGCGCTTGCAGACGCAGGGAGGAGGCTGGGGGGAGCAGGGCCTGGGTGCTTGCAGACACAGGGAGGAGGCTGGGGGCGCAGGGCCTGGGCGCTTGCAGACACAGGGAGGAGGCTGGGGGCGCAGGGCCTGGGCGCTTGCAGACACAGGGAGGGAGGAGGCTGGGGGGCGCAGGGCCTGGGCGCTTGCAGACACAGGGAGGGAGGAGGCTGGGGGCGCAGGGCCTGGGCGCTTGCAGACACAGGGAGGGAGGAGGCTGGGGGCGCAGGGCCTGGGCGCTTGCAGACACAGGGAGGGAGGAGGCTGGGGGCGCAGGGCCTGGGCGCTTGCAGACACAGGGAGGGAGGAGGCTGGGGGGCGCAGGGCCTGGGCGCTTGCAGACAGAGGGAGGAGGCTGGGGGGCGCAGGGCCTGGGCGCTTGCAGACACAGGGAGGAGGCTGGGGGCGCAGGGCCTGGGCGCTTGCAGACACAGGGAGGGAGGAGGCTGGGGGCGCAGGGCCTGGGCGCTTGCAGACACAGGGAGGGAGGAGGCTGGGGGGCGCAGGGCCTGGGCGCTTGCAGACACAGGGAGGGAGGAGGCGGGGGGCGCAGGGCCTGGGCGCTTGCAGACACAGGGAGGAGGCTGGGGGCGCAGGGCCTGGGCGCTTGCAGACACAGGGAGGGAGGAGGCTGGGGGGCGCAGGGCCTGGGCGCTTGCAGACACAGGGAGGGAGGAGGCTGGGGGCGCAGGGCCTGGGCGCTTGAACACACAGGGAGGGAGGAGGCTGGGGGGCGCAGGGCCTGGGCGCTTGCTGACACAGGGAGGAGGCTGGGGGGCGCAGGGCCTGGGCGCTTGCAGACACAGGGAGGGAGGAGGCTGGGGGCGCAGGGCCTGGGCGCTTGCAAACACAGGGAGGGAGGAGGCTGGGGGGCGCAGGGCCTGGGCGCTTGCAGACACAGGGAGGGAGGAGGCTGGGGGCGCAGGGCCTGGGCGCTTGAACACACAGGGAGGGAGGAGGCTGGGGGGCGCAGGGCCTGGGCGCTTGCAGACACAGGGAGGGAGGAGGCTGGGGGCGCAGGGCCTGGGCGCTTGCAGACACAGAGAGGGAGGAGGCTGGGGGCGCAGGGCCTGGGCGCTTGCAGACACAGGGAGGGAGGAGGCTGGGGGGCGCAGGGCCTGGGCGCTTGCAGACGCAGGGAGGAGGCTGGGGGGGCGCAGGGCCTGGGCGCTTGCAGACACAGGGAGGGAGGAGGCTGGGGGGCGCAGGGCCTGGGCGCTTGCAGACACAGGGAGGAGGCTGGGGGCGCAGGGCCTGGGCGCTTGCAGACACAGGGAGGGAGGAGGCTGGGGGGCGCAGGGCCTGGGCGCTTGCAGACACAGGGAGGGAGGAGGCTGGGGGCGCAGGGCCTGGTCGCTTGCAGACACAGGGAGGGAGGAGGCTGGGGGGCGCAGGGCCTGGGCGCTTGCAGACACAGGGAGGGAGGAGGCTGGGGGCGCAGGGCCTGGGCGCTTGCAGACACAGGGAGGGAGGAGGCTGGGGGGCGCAGGGCCTGGGCGCTTGCAGACACAGGGAGGGAGGAGGCTGGGGGGCGCAGGGCCTGGGCGCTTGCAGACACAGGGAGGGAGGAGGCTGGGGGCGCAGGGCCTGGGCGTTTGCAGACACAGGGAGGGAGGAGGCTGGGGGCGCAGGGCCTGGGCGCTTGCAGACACAGGGAGGGAGGAGGCTGGGGGCGCAGGGCCTGGGCGCTTGCAGACACAGGGAGGGAGGAGGCTGGGGGGCGCAGAGACTGGGCGCTTGCAGACACAGGGAGGGAGGAGGCTGGGGGCGCAGGGCCTGGGCGCTTGCAGACACAGGGAGGGAGGAGGCTGGGGGCGCAGGGCCTGGGCGCTTGCAGACAGAGGGAGGAGGCTGGGGGCGCAGGGCCTGGGCGCTTGCAGACACAGGGAGGGAGGAGGCTGGGGGGCGCAGGGCCTGGGCGCTTGCAGACACAGGGAGGGAGGAGGCTGGGGGCGCAGGGCCTGGGCGCTTGCAGACACAGGGAGGGAGGAGGCTGGGGGGCGCAGGGCCTGGGCGCTTGCAGACAGAGGGAGGAGGCTGGGGGGCGCAGGGCCTGGGCGCTTGCAGACAGGGGGAGGAGGCTGGGGGGCGCAGGGCCTGGGCGCTTGCAGACACAGGGAGGGAGGAGGCTGGGGGCGCAGGGCCTGGGCGCTTGCAGACACAGGGAGGGAGGAGGCTGGGGGGCGCAGGGCCTGGGCGCTTGCAGACACAGGGAGGGAGGAGGCAGGGGGCGCAGGGCCTGGGCGCTTGCAGACACAGGGAGGAGGCTGGGGGCGCAGGGCCTGGGCGCTTGCAGACACAGGGAGGGAGGAGGCTGGGGGGCGCAGGGCCTGGGCGCTTGCAGACACAGGGAGGGAGGAGGCTGGGGGGGCGCAGGGCCTGGGCGCTTGCAGACACAGGGAGGGAGGAGGCTGGGGGCGCAGGGCCTGGGCGCTTGCAGACACAGGGAGGGAGGAGGCTGGGGGCGCAGGGCCTGGGCGCTTGAACACACAGGGAGGGAGGAGGCTGGGGGGCGCAGGGCCTGGGCGCTTGCAGACACAGAGAGGGAGGAGGCTGGGGGCGCAGGGCCTGGGCGCTTGCAGACACAGGGAGGGAGGAGGCTGGGGGGCGCAGGGCCTGGGCGCTTGAACACACAGGGAGGGAGGAGGCTGGGGGGCGCAGGGCCTGGGCGCTTGCAGACACAGGGAGGGAGGAGGCTGGGGGGCGCAGGGCCTGGGCGCTTGCAGACACAGGGAGGGAGGAGGCTGGGGGGCGCAGGGCCTGGGCGCTTGCAGACACAGGGAGGGAGGAGGCTGGGGGCGCAGGGTCTGGGCGCTTGCAGACACAGGGAGGGAGGAGGCTGGGGGGCGCCCGGCCTGGGCGCTTGCAGACACAGGGAGGGAGGAGGCTGGGGGGCGCAGGGCCTGGTCGCTTGCAGACACAGGGAGGGAGGAGGCTGGGGGGCGCAGGGCCTGGGCGCTTGCAGACACAGGGAGGGAGGAGGCTGGGGGGCGCAGGGCCTGGGTGCTTGCAGACACAGGGAGGGAGGAGGCTGGGGGCGCAGGGCCTGGACGCTTGCAGACACAGGGAGGAGGCTGGGGGCGCAGGGGCCTGGGCGCTTGCAGACAGAGGGAGGAGGCTGGGGGCGCAGGGCCTGGGCGCTTGCAGACACAGGGAGGGAGGAGGCTGGGGGGCGCAGGGCCTGGGCGCTTGCAGACACAGGGAGGGAGGAGGCTGGGGGCGCAGGGCCTGGGCGCTTGCAGACACAGGGAGGGAGGAGGCTGGGGGCGCAGGGCCTGGGCGCTTGCAGACACAGGGAGGAGGCTGGGGGCGCAGGGCCTGGGCGCTTGCAGACACAGGGAGGGAGGAGGCTGGGGGGGCGCAGGGCCTGGGCGCTTGCAGACACAGGGAGGGAGGAGGCTGGGGGCGCAGGGCCTGGGCGCTTGCAGACACAGGGAGGGAGGAGGCTGGGGGGCGCAGGGCCTGGTCGCTTGCAGACACAGGGAGGGAGGAGGCTGGGGGCGCAGGGCCTGGGCGCTTGCAGACACAGGAGGGAGGAGGCTGGGGCGCAGGGCCTCGGCGCTTGCAGACACAGGGAGGGAGGAGGCTGGGGGGCGCAGGGCCTGGACGCTTGCAGACACAGGGAGGGAGGAGGCTGGGGGGCACAGGTCCTGGGCGCTTGCAGACAGAGGGAGGGAGGAGGCTGGGGGGCGCAGGGCCTGGGCGCTTGCAGACACAGGGAGGGAGGAGGCTGGGGCGCAGGGCCTGGGCGCTTGCCGACACAGGGAGGAGGCTGGAGGGCGCAGGGCCTGGACGCTTGCAGACACAGGGAGGGAGGAGGCTGGGGGCGCAGGGCCTGGCGCTTGCAGACACAGGGAGGGAGGAGGCTGGGGGGCGCAGGGCCTGGGCGCTTGCAGACACAGGGAGGGAGGAGGCTGGGGGCGCAGGGCCTGGGCGCTTGCAGACACAGGGAGGGAGGAGGCTGGGGGCGCAGGCCTGGGCGCTTGCAGACACAGGGAGGGAGGAGGCTGGGGGCGCAGGGCCTGGGCGCTTGCAGACGCAGGGAGGAGGCTGGGGGGAGCAGGGCCTGGGTGCTTGCAGACACAGGGAGGAGGCTGGGGGCGCAGGGCCTGGGCGCTTGCAGACACAGGGAGGAGGCTGGGGGCGCAGGGCCTGGGCGCTTGCAGACACAGGGAGGGAGGAGGCTGGGGGGCGCAGGGCCTGGGCGCTTGCAGACACAGGGAGGGAGGAGGCTGGGGGCGCAGGGCCTGGGCGCTTGCAGACACAGGGAGGGAGGAGGCTGGGGGCGCAGGGCCTGGGCGCTTGCAGACACAGGGAGGGAGGAGGCTGGGGGCGCAGGGCCTGGGCGCTTGCAGACACAGGGAGGGAGGAGGCTGGGGGGCGCAGGGCCTGGGCGCTTGCAGACAGAGGGAGGAGGCTGGGGGGCGCAGGGCCTGGGCGCTTGCAGACACAGGGAGGAGGCTGGGGGCGCAGGGCCTGGGCGCTTGCAGACACAGGGAGGGAGGAGGCTGGGGGCGCAGGGCCTGGGCGCTTGCAGACACAGGGAGGGAGGAGGCTGGGGGGCGCAGGGCCTGGGCGCTTGCAGACACAGGGAGGGAGGAGGCGGGGGGCGCAGGGCCTGGGCGCTTGCAGACACAGGGAGGAGGCTGGGGGCGCAGGGCCTGGGCGCTTGCAGACACAGGGAGGGAGGAGGCTGGGGGGCGCAGGGCCTGGGCGCTTGCAGACACAGGGAGGGAGGAGGCTGGGGGCGCAGGGCCTGGGCGCTTGAACACACAGGGAGGGAGGAGGCTGGGGGGCGCAGGGCCTGGGCGCTTGCTGACACAGGGAGGAGGCTGGGGGGCGCAGGGCCTGGGCGCTTGCAGACACAGGGAGGGAGGAGGCTGGGGGCGCAGGGCCTGGGCGCTTGCAGACACAGGGAGGGAGGAGGCTGGGGGGCGCAGGGCCTGGGCGCTTGCAGACACAGGGAGGGAGGAGGCTGGGGGCGCAGGGCCTGGGCGCTTGAACACACAGGGAGGGAGGAGGCTGGGGGGCGCAGGGCCTGGGCGCTTGCAGACACAGGGAGGGAGGAGGCTGGGGGCGCAGGGCCTGGGCGCTTGCAGACACAGAGAGGGAGGAGGCTGGGGGCGCAGGGCCTGGGCGCTTGCAGACACAGGGAGGGAGGAGGCTGGGGGGCGCAGGGCCTGGGCGCTTGCAGACACAGGGAGGGAGGAGGCTGGGGGCGCAGGGCCTGGGCGCTTGCAGACGCAGGGAGGAGGCTGGGGGGGCGCAGGGCCTGGGCGCTTGCAGACACAGGGAGGGAGGAGGCTGGGGGGCGCAGGGCCTGGGCGCTTGCAGACACAGGGAGGAGGCTGGGGGCGCAGGGCCTGGGCGCTTGCAGACACAGGGAGGGAGGAGGCTGGGGGGCGCAGGGCCTGGGCGCTTGCAGACACAGGAAGGGAGGAGGCTGGGGGGCGCAGGGCCTGGTCGCTTGCAGACACAGGGAGGGAGGAGGCTGGGGGGCGCAGGGCCTGGGCGCTTGCAGACACAGGGAGGGAGGAGGCTGGGGGCGCAGGGCCTGGGCGCTTGCAGACACAGGGAGGGAGGAGGCTGGGGGGCGCAGGGCCTGGGCGCTTGCAGACACAGGGAGGGAGGAGGCTGGGGGGCGCAGGGCCTGGGCGCTTGCAGACACAGGGAGGGAGGAGGCTGGGGGCGCAGGGCCTGGGCGCTTGCAGACACAGGGAGGGAGGAGGCTGGGGGCGCAGGGCCTGGGCGCTTGCAGACACAGGGAGGGAGGAGGCTGGGGGCGCAGGGCCTGGGCGCTTGCAGACACAGGGAGGGAGGAGGCTGGGGGGCGCAGAGACTGGGCGCTTGCAGACACAGGGAGGGAGGAGGCTGGGGGCGCAGGGCCTGGGCGCTTGCAGACACAGGGAGGGAGGAGGCTGGGGGCGCAGGGCCTGGGCGCTTGCAGACAGAGGGAGGAGGCTGGGGGCGCAGGGCCTGGGCGCTTGCAGACACAGGGAGGGAGGAGGCTGGGGGGCGCAGGGCCTGGGCGCTTGCAGACACAGGGAGGGAGGAGGCTGGGGGCGCAGGGCCTGGGCGCTTGCAGACACAGGGAGGGAGGAGGCTGGGGGGCGCAGGGCCTGGGCGCTTGCAGACAGAGGGAGGAGGCTGGGGGGCGCAGGGCCTGGGCGCTTGCAGACAGGGGGAGGAGGCTGGGGGGCGCAGGGCCTGGGCGCTTGCAGACACAGGGAGGGAGGAGGCTGGGGGCGCAGGGCCTGGGCGCTTGCAGACACAGGGAGGGAGGAGGCTGGGGGGCGCAGGGCCTGGGCGCTTGCAGACACAGGGAGGGAGGAGGCGGGGGGCGCAGGGCCTGGGCGCTTGCAGACACAGGGAGGAGGCTGGGGGCGCAGGGCCTGGGCGCTTGCAGACACAGGGAGGGAGGAGGCTGGGGGGCGCAGGGCCTGGGCGCTTGCAGACACAGGGAGGGAGGAGGCTGGGGGGGCGCAGGGCCTGGGCGCTTGCAGACACAGGGAGGGAGGAGGCTGGGGGCGCAGGGCCTGGGCGCTTGCAGACACAGGGAGGGAGGAGGCTGGGGGCGCAGGGCCTGGGCGCTTGAACACACAGGGAGGGAGGAGGCTGGGGGGCGCAGGGCCTGGGCGCTTGCAGACACAGAGAGGGAGGAGGCTGGGGGCGCAGGGCCTGGGCGCTTGCAGACACAGGGAGGGAGGAGGCTGGGGGGCGCAGGGCCTGGGCGCTTGAACACACAGGGAGGGAGGAGGCTGGGGGCGCAGGGCCTGGGCGCTTGCAGACACAGGGAGGGAGGAGGCTGGGGGGCGCAGGGCCTGGGCGCTTGCAGACACAGGGAGGGAGGAGGCTGGGGGCGCAGGGCCTGGGCGCTTGCAGACACAGGGAGGGAGGAGGCTGGGGGCGCAGGGTCTGGGCGCTTGCAGACACAGGGAGGGAGGAGGCTGGGGGCGCAGGGCCTGGGCGCTTGCAGACACAGGGAGGGAGGAGGCTGGGGGGCGCAGGGCCTGGTCGCTTGCAGACACAGGGAGGGAGGAGGCTGGGGGGCGCAGGGCCTGGGCGCTTGCAGACACAGGGAGGGAGGAGGCTGGGGGGCGCAGGGCCTGGGTGCTTGCAGACACAGGGAGGGAGGAGGCTGGGGGCGCAGGGCCTGGACGCTTGCAGACACAGGGAGGAGGCTGGGGGCGCAGGGCCTGGGCGCTTGCAGACAGAGGGAGGAGGCTGGGGGCGCAGGGCCTGGGCGCTTGCAGACACAGGGAGGGAGGAGGCTGGGGGGCGCAGGGCCTGGGCGCTTGCAGACACAGGGAGGGAGGAGGCTGGGGGCGCAGGGCCTGGGCGCTTGCAGACACAGGGAGGGAGGAGGCTGGGGGCGCAGGGCCTGGGCGCTTGCAGACACAGGGAGGAGGCTGGGGGCGCAGGGCCTGGGCGCTTGCAGACACAGGGAGGGAGGAGGCTGGGGGGGCGCAGGGCCTGGGCGCTTGCAGACACAGGGAGGGAGGAGGCTGGGGGCGCAGGGCCTGGTCGCTTGCAGACACAGGGAGGGAGGAGGCTGGGGGGCGCAGGGCCTGGTCGCTTGCAGACACAGGGAGGGAGGAGGCTGGGGGCGCAGGGCCTGGGCGCTTGCAGACACAGGGAGGGAGGAGGCTGGGGGCGCAGGGCCTGGGCGCTTGCAGACACAGGGAGGGAGGAGGCTGGGGGGCGCAGGGCCTGGACGCTTGCAGACACAGGGAGGGAGGAGGCTGGGGGGGCACAGGTCCTGGGCGCTTGCAGACAGAGGGAGGGAGGAGGCTGGGGGGCGCAGGGCCTGGGCGCTTGCAGACACAGGGAGGGAGGAGGCTGGGGGCGCAGGGCCTGGGCGCTTGCCGACACAGGGAGGAGGCTGGAGGGCGCAGGGCCTGGACGCTTGCAGACACAGGGAGGAGGCTGGGGGGGCACAGGTCCTGGGCGCTTGCAGACAGAGGGAGGGAGGAGGCTGGGGGCGCAGGGCCTGGGCGCTTGCAGACACAGGGAGGGAGGAGGCTGGGGGCGCAGGGCCTGGGCGCTTGCAGACACAGGGAGGGAGGAGGCTGGGGGCGCAGGGCCTGGGCGCTTGCAGACACAGGGAGGGAGGAGGCTGGGGGGCGCAGGGCCTGGACGCTTGCAGACACAGGGAGGAGGCTGGGGGGGCACAGGTCCTGGGCGCTTGCAGACAGAGGGAGGGAGGAGGCTGGGGGGCGCAGGGCCTGGGCGCTTGCAGACACAGGGAGGGAGGAGGCTGGGGGCGCAGGGCCTGGGCGCTTGCCGACACAGGGAGGAGGCTGGAGGGCGCAGGGCCTGGACGCTTGCAGACACAGGGAGGAGGCTGGGGGGCGCAGGGCCTGGGCGCTTACAGACATGGGGAGGAGGCTGGGGGGCGCAGGGCCTGGGCGCTTGCAGACACAGGGAGGGAGGAGGCTGGGGGCGCAGGGCCTGAGCGCTTGCAGACACAGGGAGGGAGGAGGCTGGGGGCGCAGGGCCTGGGCGCTTGAACACACAGGGAGGAGGCTGGAGGGCGCAGGGCCTGGGCGCTTGCAGACACAGGGAGGGAGGAGGCTGGGGGCGCAGGGCCTGGGCGCTTGCAGACACAGGGAGGGAGGAGGCTGGGGGGCGCAGGGCCTGGACGCTTGCAGACAGAGGGAGGAGGCTGGGGGGCGTAGGGCCTGGACGCTTGCAGACAGAGGGAGGGAGGAGGCTGGGGGGCGCAGGGCCTGGGCGCTTGCAGACACAGGGAGGGAGGAGGCTGGGGGCGCAGGGCCTGGGCGCTTGCAGACACAGGGAGGGAGGCTGGGGGGCGCAGGGCCTGGACGCTTGCAGACACAGGGAGGGAGGAGGCTGGGGGGCGCAGGGCCTGGACGCTTGCAGACACAGGGAGGAGGCTGGGGGCGCAGGGCCTGTGCGCTTGCAGACACAGGGAGGGAGGAGGCTGGGGGGCGCAGGGCCTGGGCGCTTGCAGACACAGGGAGGGAGGAGGCTGGGGGGGCGCAGGGCCTGGGCGCGTGCAGACACAGGGAGGGAGGAGGCTGGGGGCGCAGGGCCTGGGCGCTTGCAGACACAGGGAGGGAGGAGGCTGGGGGCGCAGGGCCTGGGCGCTTGCAGACACAGGGAGGGAGGAGGCTGGGGGCGCAGGGCCTGGGCGCTTGCAGACACAGGGAGGAGGCTGGGGGGCGTAGGGCCTGGACGCTTGCAGACACAGGGAGGAGGCTGGAGGGTGCAGGGCCTGGGCGCTTGCAGACACAGGGAGGGAGGAGGCTGGAGGGCGCAGGGCCTGGACGCTTGCAGACACAGGGAGGGAGGAGGCTGGGGGGGCGCAGGGCCTGGGCGCTTACAGACATGGGGAGGAGGCTGGGGGGGCGCAGGGCCTGGGCGCTTGCAGACACAGGGAGGGAGGAGGCTGGGGGGCGCAGGGCCTGGGCGCTTGCAGACACAGGGAGGAGGCTGGGGGGCGCAGGGCCTGGGCGCTTGCAGACACAGGGAGGGAGGAGGCTGGGGGCGCAGGGCCTGGGCGCTTGCAGACACAGGGAGGGAGGAGGCTGGGGGGCGCAGGGCCTGAGCGCTTGCAGACACAGGGAGGGAGGAGGCTGGGGGGCGCAGGGCCTGGGCGCTTGCAGACACAGGGAGGAGGCTGGAGGGCGCAGGGCCTGGGCACTTGCAGACACAGGGAGGGAGGAGGCTGGAGGGCGCAGGGCCTGGACGCTTGCAGACACAGGGAGGGAGGAGGCTGGGGGGCGCAGGGCCTGGGCGCTTGCAGACACAGGGAGGGAGGAGGCTGGGGGGCGCAGGGCCTGGGCGCTTGCAGACACAGGGAGGGAGGAGGCTGGGGGCGCAGGGCCTGAGCGCTTGCAGACACAGGGAGGGAGGAGGCTGGGGGGCGCAGGGCCTGGGCGCTTGCAGACACAGGGAGGGAGGAGGCTGGGGGCGCAGGGCCTGGGCGCTTGCAGACACAGGGAGGGAGGAGGCTGGGGGGCGCAGGGCCTGGGCGCTTGCAGACACAGGGAGGGAGGAGGCTGGGGGCGCAGGGCCTGGGCGCTTGCAGACACAGGGAGGGAGGAGGCTGGGGGCGCAGGGCCTGGGCGCTTGCAGACACAGGGAGGGAGGAGGCTGGGGGCGCAGGGCCTGGGCGCTTGCAGACACAGGGAGGAGGCTGGGGGGCGCAGGACCTGGGCGCTTGCAGACACAGGGAGGAGGCTGGGGGCGCAGGGCCTGGGCGCTTGCAGACACAGGGAGGGAGGAGGCTGGGGGGCGCAGGGCCTGGGCGCTTGCAGACACAGGGAGGGAGGAGGCTGGGGGGCGCAGGGCCTGGGCGCTTGCAGACACAGGGAGGGAGGAGGCTGGGGGCGCAGGGCCTGGGCGCTTGCAGACACAGGGAGGGAGGAGGCTGGGGGGCGCAGGGCCTGGGCGCTTGCAGACACAGGGAGGGAGGAGGCTGGGGGGCGCAGGGCCTGGGTGCTTGCAGACACAGGGAGGAGGCTGGGGGGCGCAGGGCCTGGGCGCTTGCAGACACAGGGAGGGAGGAGGCTGGGGGGCGCAGGGCCTGGGCGCTTGCAGACACAGGGAGGAGGCTGGGGGCGCAGGGCCTGGGCGCTTGCAGACACAGGGAGGGAGGAGGCTGGGGGGCGCAGGGCCTGGGCGCTTGCAGACACAGGGAGGGAGGAGGCTGGGGGCGCAGGGCCTGGGCGCTTGCAGACACAGGGAGGAGGCTGGGAGCACAGGGCCTGGGCGCTTGCAGACACAGGGAGGGAGGAGGCTGGGGGGCGCAGGGCCTGGGCGCTTGCAGACACAGGGAGGAGGCTGGGGGGCGCAGGGCCTGGGCGCTTGCAGACACAGGGAGGGAGGAGGCTGGGGGGCGCAGGGCCTGGGCGCTTGCAGACACAGGGAGGGAGGAGGCTGGGGGGCGCAGGGCCTGGGCGCTTGCAGACACAGGGAGGAGGCTGGGGGCGCAGGGTCTGGGCGCTTGCAGACACAGGGAGGGAGGAGGCTGGGGGCGCAGGGCCTGGGCGCTTGCAGACACAGGGAGGGAGGAGGCTGGGGGCGCAGGGCCTGGGCGCTTGCAGACACAGGGAGGGAGGAGGCTGGGGGCGCAGGGCCTGGGCGCTTGCAGACACAGGGAGGGAGGAGGCTGGGGGGCGCAGGGCCTGGGCGCTTGCAGACACAGGGAGGGAGGAGGCTGGGGGGCGCAGGGTCTGGGCGCTTGCAGACACAGGGAGGGAGGAGGCTGGGGGGCGCAGGGCCTGGGCGCTTGCAGACACAGGGAGGGAGGAGGCTGGGGGCGCAGGGCCTGGGCGCTTGCAGACACAGGGAGGGAGGAGGCTGGGGGGCGCAGGGCCTGGGCGCTTGCAGACACAGGGAGGGAGGAGGCTGGGGGCGCAGGGCCTGGGCGCTTGCAGACACAGGGAGGGAGGAGGCTGGTGGGCGCAGGGCCTGGGCGCTTGCAGACACAGGGAGGGAGGAGGCTGGGGGGCGCAGGGCCTGGGCGCTTGCAGACACAGGGAGGGAGGAGGCTGGGGGCGCAGGGCCTGGGCGCTTGCAGACACAGGGAGGGAGGAGGCTGGGGGGCGCAGGGCCTGGGCGCTTGCAGACACAGGGAGGGAGGAGGCTGGGGGGCGCAGGGCCTGGGCGCTTGCAGACACAGGGAGGGAGGAGGCTGGGGGCGCAGGGCCTGGGCGCTTGCAGACACAGGGAGGGAGGCGGCTGGGGGCGCAGGGCCTGGGCGCTTGCAGACACAGGGAGGGAGGAGGCTGGGGGGCGCAGGGCCTGGGCGCTTGCAGACACAGGGAGGAGGCTGGGGGCGCAGGGCCTGGGCGCTTGCAGACAGAGGGAGGGAGGAGGCTGGGGGGCGCAGGGCCTGGGCGCTTGCAGACACAGGGAGGGAGGAGGCTGGGGGCGCAGGGCCTGGGCGCTTGCAGACACAGGGAGGAGGCTGGGGGCGCAGGGCCTGGGCGCTTGCAGACACAGGGAGGGAGGAGGCTGGGGGCGCAGGGCCTGGGCGCTTGCAGACACAGGGAGGAGGCTGGGGGCGCAGGGTCTGGGCGCTTGCAGACACAGGGAGGGAGGAGGCTGGGGGCGCAGGGCCTGGGCGCTTGCAGACACAGGGAGGGAGGAGGCTGGGGGCGCAGGGCCTGGGCGCTTGCAGACACAGGGAGGGAGGAGGCTGGGGGGCGCAGGGCCTGGGCGCTTGCAGACACAGGGAGGGAGGAGGCTGGGGGCGCAGGGCCTGGGCGCTTGCAGACACAGGGAGGGAGGAGGCTGGGGGGCGCAGGGCCTGGGTGCTTGCAGACACAGGGAGGAGGCTGGGGGGCGCAGGGCCTGGGCGCTTGCAGACACAGGGAGGGAGGAGGCTGGGGGGCGCAGGGCCTGGGCGCTTGCAGACACAGGGAGGAGGCTGGGGGCGCAGGGCCTGGGCGCTTGCAGACACAGGGAGGGAGGAGGCTGGGGGGCGCAGGGCCTGGGCGCTTGCAGACACAGGGAGGGAGGAGGCTGGGGGCGCAGGGCCTGGGCGCTTGCAGACACAGGGAGGAGGCTGGGAGCACAGGGCCTGGGCGCTTGCAGACACAGGGAGGGAGGAGGCTGGGGGGCGCAGGGCCTGGGCGCTTGCAGACACAGGGAGGAGGCTGGGGGCGCAGGGCCTGGGCGCTTGCAGACACAGGGAGGGAGGAGGCTGGGGGGCGCAGGGCCTGGGCGCTTGCAGACACAGGGAGGGAGGAGGCTGGGGGGCGCAGGGCCTGGGCGCTTGCAGACACAGGGAGGAGGCTGGGGGCGCAGGGTCTGGGCGCTTGCAGACACAGGGAGGGAGGAGGCTGGGGGCGCAGGGCCTGGGCGCTTGCAGACACAGGGAGGGAGGAGGCTGGGGGGCGCAGGGCCTGGGCGCTTGCAGACACAGGGAGGGAGGAGGCTGGGGGGCGCAGGGTCTGGGCGCTTGCAGACACAGGGAGGGAGGAGGCTGGGGGGCGCAGGGCCTGGGCGCTTGCAGACACAGGGAGGGAGGAGGCTGGGGGCGCAGGGCCTGGGCGCTTGCAGACACAGGGAGGGAGGAGGCTGGGGGGCGCAGGGCCTGGGCGCTTGCAGACACAGGGAGGGAGGAGGCTGGGGGCGCAGGGCCTGGGCGCTTGCAGACACAGGGAGGGAGGAGGCTGGTGGGCGCAGGGCCTGGGCGCTTGCAGACACAGGGAGGGAGGAGGCTGGGGGGCGCAGGGCCTGGGCGCTTGCAGACACAGGGAGGGAGGAGGCTGGGGGCGCAGGGCCTGGGCGCTTGCAGACACAGGGAGGGAGGAGGCTGGGGGGCGCAGGGCCTGGGCGCTTGCAGACACAGGGAGGGAGGAGGCTGGGGGGCGCAGGGCCTGGGCGCTTGCAGACACAGGGAGGGAGGAGGCTGGGGGCGCAGGGCCTGGGCGCTTGCAGACACAGGGAGGGAGGCGGCTGGGGGCGCAGGGCCTGGGCGCTTGCAGACACAGGGAGGGAGGAGGCTGGGGGGCGCAGGGCCTGGGCGCTTGCAGACACAGGGAGGAGGCTGGGGGCGCAGGGCCTGGGCGCTTGCAGACAGAGGGAGGGAGGAGGCTGGGGGGCGCAGGGCCTGGGCGCTTGCAGACACAGGGAGGGAGGAGGCTGGGGGCGCAGGGCCTGGGCGCTTGCAGACACAGGGAGGAGGCTGGGGGCGCAGGGCCTGGGCGCTTGCAGACACAGGGAGGGAGGAGGCTGGGGGCGCAGGGCCTGGGCGCTTGCAGACACAGGGAGGAGGCTGGGGGCGCAGGGTCTGGGCGCTTGCAGACACAGGGAGGGAGGAGGCTGGGGGCGCAGGGCCTGGGCGCTTGCAGACACAGGGAGGGAGGAGGCTGGGGGCGCAGGGCCTGGGCGCTTGAAGACACAGGGAGGAGGTAGCTGTCACCCGGAAGAGAGGGGGTGGTGGCTGCGATCAGACACTGTCCCCCTCTGGGCTGGGTCTGTGCTAGCTGAGCCTAAGCCTCTGTGTGGCTTCTGGGCCCGGTTTCCACGTGACTCGGCCGTGGTGGGGCTGGGCTGGCCACGTGACCTGGCAGCCTGGCTGGGAGCCTGTTCGAAGCCTCTCTGGGGAGGCAGCCAAGGGGGTGACCTGGCCTGCACCTCATCTGCTGGGGCACGTCCCTCAGGCTCTGGCAGGCCACTGCAGTCAGCCGCTCGAGGCCTCAGCCCCTCTCCGAGCCCAGCACAGCCCCCCGGGCAAGGCGGACGGCAGGCGCTGCTCACACTCACTGTTACCCAGCGCCCCAGCCACGCTGGGCAGTGGGAACTGAACCACCACCAGGACCTGCTGAGGCCGGGGTGTCTGAGCCCCCCCCAGCACCCTGCTCCCTCATCCAGCTCCAGCCTCCGCCTCGCCCTCCCGCTCCTCAGGGCGCTGCCTGCAGCGTCACTCGGCCTGCCCCTTGCTCGTGTCTCCGCTCTGCAGGCGCTGCCCTGGGCTGGGTGTTGGCGGCCCGCGTCCCCGAGGAAAGGGAGCTAAGTTTCTACATCGCCACCTCGCTGGCCCTGCTGCTGAGCGCGGCGGGGCTGTACGGGGGCATGCGCGCTCTGGGCACGGACATGGACTGGTGAGTGTCCCTCGGGGACAGGGCCCCTCTGCGCAGCTTCCCCCGGGAGAGACCCAGATCCAGCGTGGCCTGACCGGCCCCGGGACCCCGACACACCCCAGCGGTTCTCCCCGGTCCCCTGGCAGTGCCTTCTGTGGCCTCTCTCCCCTGCCCTCTGCAGGGTGCGGCACCAGACTCCATGTCCCTTGGGCTGAGGGAGGCACCAGGAGGCCAAGTGACCCGAGAGAACCAGGGGGACACCCCCACTCTTACGAGGTGGGCCAGGGGCACTGCCCGAGCCACGCTGCAGCACGCACGGTGCACCCGAGCCAGCATCCCCTTGGTCTGACCCTCAGTAGAGACTGTCTGTCCCCCAGCACCGTGGCTCTGCAGAGTCGCTCCGCTGGCTGCTTTGCTGGCCTGCTTGTCCTCAGCCCCCGGCACTGGCTGCAGGTCCACTCGGCCGCTCCACTGGCCTCCAGCCCCCCGGCACTGGCTCTGCAGGGCCACTCGGCCGCTCCACTGGCCTCCAGCTCCCCGGCACTGGCTGTGCAGGGCCACTCGGCCGCTCCACTGGCCTTCAGCCCCCCGGCACTGGCCGTGCAGGGCCACTCGGCCTCTCCACTGGCCTCCAGCCCCCCGGCACTGGCCGTGCAGGGCCACTCGGCCTCTCCACTGGCCTCCAGCCCCCCGGCACTGGCCGTGCAGGGCCACTCGGCCTCTCCACTGGCCTCCAGCCCCCCGGCACTGGCTGTGCAGGGCCACTCGGCCTCTCCACTGGCCTCCAGCCCCCCGGCACTGGCTGTGCAGGGCCACTCGGCCGCTCCACTGGCCTCCAGCCCCCCGGCACTGGCTGTGCAGGGCCACTCGGATGCTGCACTTGGAATTAAAGGGGTCGCACCTGTTTTTCAGCCCCAGTCTGGTTTTTTTTTTGCTCAACAGAATTTTTTCCCGGTGTTTTTTTTGGAGGGTGGTTCGATAGTTTTTGATAAACCATTTGGCAACCCTACCTGTGAGGTGCTCCTCAGCTCCTTTCTGACAGCGTACAGACACCTTACCGTGGCCAGCACCTCCCCTTTATGCTGCGGGAAACCTTGGAAAAATCCAGCCAGTACTAATCCAATGACTGCTGTGGAGCCCATTTTGGAAAGGCAGACTCCCAAACAGACCCACGCACGCCAGCACCGCCAGCAGGATTGCCAGAAACAGTTTTATTTACACAAGGACAAACATCGTAACAGATTACAAAATACTCAACTGAAAACCAGAGCAAGAGCGAGACAGAGAGCAGGGCAAAAACCAGAAAAACCAAACCCTCAGACAGAAACAGCCCCACCCCGGACGGGCATCTGGCAGCCTCCGGGGGACAGGAAAGACAAAACCGGCACAGACCACCCCCACCAACGTAATACTGCCGAGACGGTATGACACGAGGCCAAGGGACACGATCCGCCCGTGAACCAACACGGAGAGGTGGCCAGTGGAGCCATGGCTTGTGTTTGCTTTCTTGTTTTTTGCTAATGACCGAGCAGGACCCTGAAACTGACACCCCTGAAGTGCATCGAGACAGACCGTGGAGGTGGTGGTGATTGGCTTGTCACCCTCCCCCAAACAAACTTATTGCCATGACGCAATACAGGGTGACCAAGAAACCACTTTTCTCTCCATTGCATTAAGACTGGAGGGTTTTAGGAGCAGCAAGATGATTATCCCCCTCCACCCCGATCTCTAGACGCAGTGGCGACCCCGTTGGCTTTACTTGGGCAGTGTGGGCTCAGCTGCTTCGATCGAGCGAGCCTGACTGCCGTATCTGTCATTTGCACGAGTGCAAGGGGAGTGGGAAACACACCTGGTGTGTCCCGTAGTGTTTTTCACCCAGCGCAGGCCCTCAAGTTACTGATCAGGAGAAAGTCGACGGGTCTGAGCCAGGCAGCCGTAAGGGGGAAACAGTTTCAGACCAGCTGGCCTGGGGGCTGGCGCCCCTACGGCTGCGAAGACCTGGGCGGGAGTGGGGCATGGGCGAGCCTGAGGCCCTGCCCACACAAACGGAGAGCGGGGTCGTATCACCAGAGCAGGAAGGGAGCAAGCTCTGTGCAGCATTAGCCAAGGGGGGGGCAGGTTCTCCCCCCGCCCAGGAGGCAAGTGCAGTTGCTGCTGCTGTCGGGGGGGGGTGAAGGATCGGGCGGCTAGTGGGCGGCTAGTAGGTGCAGCTTGGTTTAAGGAGGGCAATTAAGAGCCAGCTCGATGCTTTCGAGGGGCCCTGTGCCATCTGCAGGCATTAGTGCGATGCTCCTGCATGGGCCCTGAAGCAGAAGAGTGAACCCTGTAAACCCCCTGCCCATGGCTCTGGCCCCAGTGCTGGCCTGGGAAGGGGTTCTAGGCTTGTGGTGGAGCCAGGACCCCTGGGGGCCCTTTCTCCAGTGGGTTGGCCCAGGCGAGCAGCATCTCAGCCACGGTGCTCACAGCCCAGCAGCCTGGCCCGTCCCCCTCTGGACACGGCAGCCCGTTGCTTTGCCACGCCAGAGTTCGGGACAGTGCCCTCGGAGGCAGGGAAAGGCCCTTTTCTTGGGATGGGCTGCAAGGGGCTGGGTGTCCTGGAGGCAGGGAAAGTCTCTGGGAGCCCTGGAGCAGAGTGTCTGCCCAGCCCCCTTGGCACAGCCCCCAGAGTGCTCAGGCTGCCCAGCCCCCTGCAGCCATAGGTTTGCGTCTCAGCCCCCAGGGAGACCCTTCTGGGCCTCCCTTCTCCCTGCTAAAGCCCCTACTCTGGGAATCCCCGCTGGGCCTTTCGTATTTCCTGCGTGGCCAAGAGGCGCTGAGCAGCTGTGCACAGGCAAACTCTGCCACGAGGGGGCCAGCCTGGCAGACAAGGAAAGTTCAGTCCCAAACATCTCCACCAGGAGAGAATCTGGCACAACCCACTGACCTCCTACTGCCCCACACAGCTGCCTGACTGGGCACGGACTATACCGGGGTGGACAGATCAGAACTGAACAGTCAACGCCACCTTGCCTTGGACATCACGTCCCAGCGCTGCTCGGTGCCAGTCAGGGCTGGCCAAAGGTGGATGTGAAGACCCAGACCAGAGCCCCGTGTTGCCTGCTCAGAAAAGATGAACACAAAAGGCTGCATAGCAAACCTGCCATCGCTGGGACCTGCTGTGTAGTTCTACAGTGCACTGCACAACTGGTACCCAGCTGCATAATTCTGCACCACAGTGCAGTGCTGGGACCTGCTGTGTAGTTCTACAGTGCACTGCACAACTGGTACCCAGCTGCATAATTCTGCACCACAGTGCAGTGCTGGGACCTGCTGTGTAGTTCTACAGTGCACTGCACAACTGGTACCCAGCTGCATAATTCTGCACCACAGTGCAGTGCTGGGACCTGCTGTGTAGTTCTACAGTGCACTGCACAACTGGTACCCGGCTGCATAATTCTGCACCACAGTGCAGTGCTGGGACCTGCTGTGTAGTTCTACACTGCACTGCACAACTGGTACCCGGCTGCATAATTCTGCACCACAGTGCAGTGCTGGGACCTGCTGTGTAGTTCTACAGTGCACTGCACAACTGGTACCCGGCTGCATAATTCTGCACCACAGTGCAGTGCTGGGACCTGCTGTGTAGTTCTACACTGCACTGCACAACTGGTACCCGGCTGCATAATTCTGCACCACAGTGCAGTGCTGGGACCTGCTGTGTAGTTCTACACTGCACTGCACAACTGGTACCCGGCTGCATAATTCTGCACCACAGTGCAGTGCTGGGACCTGCTGTGTAGTTCTACACTGCACTGCATAACTGGCACCCAGTTGCATAATTCTGCACCACAGTGCAGTGCTGGGACCTGCTGCGTAAGTCTACAGTGCACTGTATTGCTGAGTCCCTGCTAAACACGTCTACGCTGCAGTGCATTGCTGGGACTCTGCTGAATACGTCTACACTGCTCCCGCCTTGGCTAGTGCGTCCACACTGCACGGCAAACCGGGGTTTACCATAGCTGGACCCAGGACTTACAGTCAAGCCAACGTGCCCCTTCCGCACTGTGCAGACTCACACTCTGAGACTTCTCACACACCCCACCCCCGGAGCTGGGCTCAGAGCTCGCTGACTCACACCAGACTGATCAGTGCGTGGCCGGTAGCGGGAGTTTGAATCTAGATTTACAGGGCAGTAGACAGACCCACAGTCACTGCTGGCCTGAGCTGCATGTAACCCTATAGCCCTAGATTCACTGCTACACCGACCCAGCCGCCACCGCTGGCTGCCTGAAGAAGCCATCAAGCCAGGGGAACTCAGCTGCCAACAAGCCACCTAGGGCCCTGCCCACTCGGCCTTGAGCAGCTTCGCTAGCGCCTGGCTCCAGAGGCTTTGCATAGCCTGTCCGGCCTGCACCATGCTACAGTCAGTACTAATGACCAGCCCCATGCTGGAGGGAAGAGCTGAGCCGAGGAGCCGGAGAGTCAGAGATGGAAGAACCTGCAGAAGTCCCCGCCACCGTCTCACCCCTCGGGGAGGGTCCATCTCTCTTCGCAGCTTGTCAACCCAACAGCTCTTCCTAGGGTGGGTTCTTACCGATGGGCCAGCCTGGGGAGGCGCAACCCCTGGGGCAGGTCTCAAGGTGAGCAGGCCTGGGGCTGCCCTGGCAGGTTTAGCCTGCTACCGAATGGCAGCTTCTAGTGCTCACTAGTGTGCACTGTGCTGACTTGTCCTAGCTCAGTGTGTGGCACAAGAGACCAGTGGCCGGCTTAGCTCTGGTTCCAGTGGGGGCAGCCTTAGGCCCTGAGAGCACTTTGAATTGCCCCTTCCTCCTGCCTGGGCGTGGAAACAATACGGGAGGAGGAAGGCAAGTAAGACCGAGAACGGGGCCCTGTGCTCAGCCAGCGACTCAGGAATGCAGGGGCTACTGGGGGCACCTCTGCTCTCCATCCTCAGCCTGGGGGCGGGGGAGGCATCTTGCACTGAGCTGCAGGAGTAACCTAGGGAGGGTTGTAGGGGATTCCAGCCTGCTCTATGCAACCTGGGCTATATCCGGGAGGGGAAGGTAGCCCTGTCTGCTTCCCCTGAGCCAGGGAGAGGAAGAGCACTGATGGTCAAGATGATTCCTTGGGGGAAGGCTAAGAGTGGGTCAGATCCTGGGCTCAAGCTGGCCTCAGCAGAGAGGCAGGGATTGCATCTGGGACAAATGCTCCGACCGCTACGGAGGGGCAAACCAGCATCGGAGCAGCCGAGGGGCCGGGTCCTGCGCTCGCCGGATGGCCTCGTTTGTGCGGCACTTGGAGGGAGGCACAGACCCCTCCTGTGCCAATTCCTGGAGGCCAGGGTGAAACGCGCCTGCCGACGGGACATGGCAGCCCCTTGCCGCCCTGCGTGGGGCCCACCACCACAGCATTGCAGCCCCGTTCACACGGTGCCACCGCCCGCGCCAGGACAAAGCTAAGCCCTGCCCCACAGACTTGTGCTCCCTCGCTCCACAGCCCCAGCCACGCTACGCGGGTGTCTGAGAGGCCACAACAGAAAGGTGAATTCAAAGGGTGAGATTACTCAAGCACCTCAGGGAGCATTAAACCCAAAGGGAACTGTGACCCGGACGGACCTCCGCAGAGTTTTCAACCAAAGAGAAAATACACACGACACGGAGGCTGACATCACCCAAAACTGAGAAATCCTGACACCGAAGAATAATTTAAAACAAAACCACCCAGCTCTGTCCTTGTTGCAAATCTCCGGCCCCGACCACCTGACTTTCCAACGGAAAAGCATGTGCGGTGCAATTAAAAAAATACTATTAAATAATACATCTGTAATAAAATTATATACCTCTGTGTTTTCCTCTTTTAAAGCTAAAATCCTTCTAAGTTCTCTTAGGCTGGTGAAGTAACAGGAAAAGAAAAATATTTTTTTCCTTTTTTTTTTTTTCTCTTTTTCATTTTTTTATGAATGGACTGTTTTGTGCACATGAGACAAGAAATCAAATTATTTACAGCGAGACGAGGCTTTGTGAAAACAAAACAAAAAGAACTTCCAGAAAGCATTGGTCGTGAACACGGATGCACAATGGCTCTCTTAATTACAATGAGATTCATTACACAGTGTGTGTGGTACAAGAAGGGAGGGTGGGGAGAGAGGCTGAGTGAGAATCAAACTAAAGGCATGACTCTCCCCATATATATATATATATATATATATATGTAGCGCTCCCTCAGAAATGGTAACTCAAAAGAGTAAAATGAAAATCACAGGGAAATTAAGGCATTAAAAAAATGACTTAATTAAAGGCACGAATATTTCTCCTCCTCCAGGGACCATCCTCCATTAGAATTCAGAGTCACTTACGTCTCAGAAACACTTAAATACAATTGACAGAAAGATGGATTCGGGTGTGAAGGGTTTTTTTAGAAAAAGAAAGAAAGCGACAGAGCTTGGATTTCGGTGTGAGCGAACGAGGGGAACAAGAAAAGAAGAGAGAGGGAGAGGAAACAGGACGGGCGTTGCTGCTGGGATTTGAAATCTCCTGGGTCGTAGTGCGTCTCCTCTCTCCCGAACACAGAGCAGAAAGGACCCAAAGTAAAACAGTTTCTCGTTGGCTGCTACCGTGTGTCGCTCGAAGGGAAGGACGATGAAGAAACAAGACAGGAGAGAAGGAAATAAAAACCAACCAAACCCGTGACTCCCAAAGGTGCGGGGACAAGAGTGAGATGCTGGCGGACTCAGCTGGTTGGAGACGGACACAATCACACACACCGCTTTGTTGTGGAGTCGAGTGTGACTTTTTTTCTTCTCTTTTTAATAGAAAAAATCTTTTTTTTGTTTTTGTTTTTTGGGGAATGAAATCACAAATGACCAAAAAACCCACAAAAAAGTGACAGCTACACGACGGCTTGGCACTTCACAGAACTGGGTCTGCCTCCATCGGCTCGTCCACTTGTCTAAAGCAAAGAGAGACACTGGCTGTTAACGGGCGAGGGGCACCGATCTCAGGCTGGGGTCCAGGAACCCATAGTTCCTGGCATTCAGCTCATGCAATGGGAGCCTCGGCTGTCCAAAGAACCCAGCCCCCAGTTAGGTACCTAACTAAAGGCCTGATTCTCAAAGTCCTCAGCACCCTGCAACTGAAGTGGTGACAGGGATGACAGCTCAGCCCCCAGCCTGCTGGAAAACGGGTCCCTCTAGCAAAGGGGTGAGGTTTGGGTGACGCGTGGTGATAAGTAGCTGTATCTGCTGACTGTCCATGCGTCTGTCTGGGCTCCGTGATCGGGCGCCCTTTGGGACAGGGATTGTCTACGGACGATAGGTGTACAGCCCCTAGTGCAGTGTTTCTTAAACTTTTTAAGACCAAGGAACACCAAACAATAATTTTTTTTATGAGGAACACCAAGGATTTTTTGTTGAGAAAAAAAAAAAAAGGGTCGGGGGGGAAGTTATTGAGAAAAAGAAGGTCACCTGCCCCTTTAAGGGCAGCCATTTTGAACTCTGTTGTTCTCCGTGGCACAGCAGTTTAAGAAACACTGCCCTAGAGTCACAAATAAGGAGCTGAGCCAGGCACAGGGAAACGGGGCTCCACTGGGCATTCGCATGATTTCACCAGTCTTGGGAGCGGCCCTCAAACGCAGCCCAAGAGCGCGGAGCTTTGCTCCCCCTGCCCCGACAGCGGAGCCCTGCTTGCAACCAGCCAAAGCTCCACCAACCCCAGTCCCGCATCCTGCATGGGGGTCTGCAGTGTGACAAACTGGGGCTGACCCTCCCTTGAGGGCAGGCTGGAGTCTGACACACAGAGGGAGACGGGGCGCAGGAGGGCGCAGATCAGACCCTAGGGCGCTTGGCTGCTGGGGCACGCTTCCGCCACAGCCTGGAAGATTTCAGCTCGTGGTCTTGGGGCACCCATGTTATTAGTCACTAGTGAGTGGCCAGAGGCAACCGGATCCCACAGATTCCCTGTTCCAAGGGGCCTCCCCTCAGCCAGAGCTCCCCAGGCCCAGAGCCGTATGTGGGCAAGCACAGGTGGGAAACAGCTGGATGTGCCCAGGAGAAATGCACGTGCCCAGCGGGGCAGTGCAGCAGCCGTGAGATGCACTGGCAGGGTCACACTGCAGTGAGCTGGCCGAATCGATCCGTTCAGCTCCATTGCCCTCTACTAGACGGGGCAGAAGTGGTTAATTCGGGGTCTTAAGCCCTGCACAGCTGTGGTCTCCCAGGGACGGCCCTTTAGCTCAGGGGCCAGTTGTGTGGATGCAGGAGGCTCTGAGCTCTATCCCCTCCTGCCACTGACAAGTTCAGAGCCAGACCCAGACCCAGACTCGAGCTCCCCCCCCAGCGAACACGTGACCAGAGCGTGGCCTAGTGAGCCAGCTGAGGGCAGCCCACGGACACGTCCTGCGGGGATACACAGGAGGAGGCTAATGCAGGCGTGAGGGTCGATATGCCCCGGGTGACACGAGAAGAAGAGCCGTACCTGGGGCTGCAGTCCGTGCTTCCTTGTTCAGTATCGACCGAGAGCAATGCCATGGCGCTCACTGTCTCTGCCTCCACCGCCTCGCCCTCCTGCGCCTCCCGCAAGGAGCAGCTGACCACCGAGGCGCAACGCTTCACAGAACTCCAGTGTTTGCCTGCAGCCGCCACGAGCCAGTTACTAGGGGCCTGATAAGCCCACTCTGACAGCCCACTTCGGAGCTCCCCGCCCGCTCCTGCTGGGGCTGGCAGAGATGGGAACAACCCTTCCACAGCCAGCGCTCCCGCCCCACCCCTGCAGCACCCCCTGCTGAGAGAACAGCTAAAGCCTCCTCGTGCTGTGACCCTTCTCCACCCCTTGCTCCGGCGGCCACTGTGTGCATCAGGGACTTGCTTTTACCAGCCCCTGTGAAATTCTGCCCAGAGGTGAAACCAATGGACGTCAGCTGCAGGGATTCCTCCAGCCCTCCCCCGTCCAGCCCCCTACCTTCACTTACTCTGGATTTCAATGACCTTCTCCAGCGTGGTCACCGCATTTACATTTGGCTTTTGCTGCAGGAGAGCTTGATCCAGGGGGTCCAGCTGTGAGAGGGGGTGGGAGAGAGCAGAGTCTCTGACAGAGTCGGAAGCATACTCTGTACAATCCCCCCTTGCATCAGTCAGTTCTACCTCCCTCAAGACGCTCTCCCCTTCTTGCATTATTATAACACAACACCATCATGTAAGAGCCACACCAGTAAGAGATGGACCCCACCCTGGGGCCGGGATGGACTGTGGATCTGACAGAAGCCCTCTAGGGAGGGCTTTTCCCATTGGCCTCAGTTTCCTCCTGGTAAAGCCCATGGATCAGGGGGCTCCGTAAGGGCGGGTGGGCCCCGCCTGCATGACTCCCGGAGCAGGCTTGGGACCACTGTTCCCCAATGGCCCCTTCCTGGCAGCATGCTGGGAGGAGTCTCATCGCTCCAGTCTCATTGCTGGCTAAGGGCGCTGTTCTCTTTTTTGTATGTCCCTCCCTGCCAATGGGGGTTGCCAGTTTCACATGCAGTTCTAGTCAGTGTCACAGGGTCTGGTCTGTTCCCTGGCTAACCCTAAGCTCAGGCCAGTATCTTTCACCCATACTCCCCTGAATGAAGACTTGTTAGCTCAGACCCATCCTCGAGAGACTAAACCATCCTGTGCCAACAGCAAGCTGGGCATGGAAGAGATGGCGGGGCCAGGTGCCAGAGACTCCTGCCTTGGCAGGGGACTGATCAGGTGAGAGATTCCCAGAAGATCCCTGGAGGCAAGCCCCACCCCTTGTGGAGAGAGAGGGGAGCCAATCTGACCAGGGGGAATCCTTCCTGGCCCCACATCTGGGGCTCAGGGTGACCCTGACTGTGTATACCCAGACAGGTAACTTGCTCTCTGGCCCCACCGCCCTGTCGTATCACCAATGCTTCAGGGAAAGGCAAACCCCTCTGGGCCACCCAGAGTACAGGCCAAGACTCGGTCTGAATCGGTAAAGGCTGGTTGGCGCTGATGCCAGGGCAGGGTAAATGCAGCCACCCCTTCCCGTGCCTTTTGCCCGCAGGGCTTGGGCGTCACTGGCTCGGCAGCTGCCACAGGCCTGCTCTCTCTCTGGGAATCTCTGCCTAGCCTCAAAGTCTTGGCAAGGCAGAGGATCCGCAGACAGGTCTGCAAGGGGGAGGAGGAAAACGAGGCCTCAGCAAGACCCATTCTATGGGGGGGTAGGGGGGACTGCCCGAGAGTGGGGGCCTGTCCAGCTCACTGACCCCTCAAAAAATGAAAACTACTGTAAAAGAAAAAGCTGACAAAAAGGAAAAGAAAGGTGAGAAAAATGGATTTTTCCATTAAAATTAAAACAACCAACTAAGCCAAATGTTGCCATGCCAGGGCCCAGAGGGAGAGCGCGAGAGAAGAGAGGGAGCCAGAAGCCATCTCTGTTTCACTGTGTTCCCAGCGCCCCCGTTCTGCAAGCGTGCCCCTCTTCCTGCGCTGCGTCTGTGCAGCAGCTAGCACCACGAGGGCCCAGCCGATGTCCTGCCCACTGCTCCGGTCAGGAGCACCATGTTAAAGCAAACCACAAGACAGAGGACTGGCCAGATAGCGTCCACAACTAGGCTTTCGGGCCCTGGCCTGTATCGCAGGCACCTCCCAGTTTGCTCTCTGGGGCCTGGCCGTCTCTCTGTTTTGTGATTGCACAATACGGTTGGGGCCTGTGTGCTGGGTATTAATGCTATTTATTATATTTACTTCGCTGGGGACATAAGAACAGGGCACATGGTGGGGCGCGCACTTACCCCAATAGCATAGTCGGGGTCACTAAAATCAGTATGCCTGCTCTTTAGGGAAAGCGCCCTCACTAATAAATATAAGCTGGGTTACCATAAACAACCGCTTGCCTGCCTACGTCCAAGGCAACACACCCTCCTTTCTGTTCTACGTGGTTGCGTCTCCCCAGGAGGCTTCTTACACAAGAGCGGCCATTCTTGCGCAAAAACTTGCAGAGCGTCTACACTGCTTGCGCGTTCTTGCCAAGTACATTTCCAGTAAGGCGTCAGAAAACAGGGCTTCTTGCGCAAGAGTTACTCCTCTCCCCACGAGGAATAAGCCCTCTTGCGCAAAAGGCACTGTGGACGGGCAAGAAACCCCTATGGCTAAAACGGCCATCGGAGCTTTCTTGCACAAGAGAGCCCACACCACCATGGATGCTCTTGTGCAAAAGCACAAGGCAGTGTGGACGCACTCTTGCACAAGACTTTGCACACGACCAGTTCTTGCGCAAGAAGCCTGCAGTGTCGACATAGCCTGTGTGTTTCAAAACCCACCTGTTGTAACTCCCCCTAACCTCCCATCAGCCACCAGAATGTGCATATACCCCTCTGCCAATAGCCAACGAGCTCTGGGCAATGCAGGCTCTCAGTCCCACGGGGTACATGATGTAATGTGGCACAATGAGCATGTAATTAGTGCACCGGGCTCAAGTGTCACGTTACTGTAATGTAAACTGCACCCACCCTCACCCCAACCCAGAAACCTGTCTCCGGACACCCTATCCACTCCACTACGGTTAAACTTGTGCTTTACACTTGTTCACAAATATTCACTCAATAAACTTGTCAGTCTGCAGCACATTGGTGCCTTGTGGCCCCTGCTGAGACCCGATACTGCCCAGATGCAGCCTGAGCCCTGAAAAGCTTGCAGTCCAAACTTGCAGGAGCAGGGGAAACTGAGGCCCAGAGAGCATGACTAACCTCCACACCAAGCAGGGCAGAGACACAGGCTTCTGAGGCGTCGCAGATAGCTGTCAGGTCGTGACCGCCCTCCAAAGCCAGCACCACACGTCCGCCGGCCAGTTTCATCAGCTGCTTGGTCAGGTGTCCAAAACCTACAGGGAGGCAGAGAAACTGCACGGATCAGTCTGGGATGAGGCCCTCTTCTAGCTGAGTCCTGCAGCCCACGTGGCCCTGGGCTAACAGGTCAGTCAGAGGGGCAGCAGGTATGCACGGAGACAGCCTGGAGATTGCAAAGTGCTTTTCCAGTGGATTAAGCCCCCATTCCGCAGATGGGGAAACTGAGGCAAGGAGCAGGACAGTGACTCTCCCCCTGCCTCCCCGGAAAGCCAGGTGGGGACACAGCTGAGGGACAGCCCTGCGGGGCATTGAGCTGTTCTGTCAGCACTTTTGTCTGCATTAGCACCAGGGCCGCGGCTGCACAGCACCTGGGGCTTGCTGGGAGCGCAGGGGAACCAGTCAGACACTCTGGAGCAGCAGACACCCAGGGCTACCGGGATACACAGCCTAGGCTGGAACCCAGCAGGGAAAGAGCCTGGCTCCTGCCCCCTCCCAGGCCAGCCCAGGAACCCGAGCTCCCCCTTCAGTGCCCAGGCTCCCCAAGCCACCAAACCCGAAGGGCTGAAGTGGGAGCACGTGGTGCTTGGCCTGGTGCCAGCCCTCCGTCCGGAGGCGTTCCACTCTCCAGGGCGTTCCCGCCCAGGACCCAGCCCTCGCATGGCGGACAGACGGGCTGGAGACACGCTGTGGGGAGCCGGCTGGGCCCAGCCTGACCTGCAGTTTTCATGGGTTCTTGCTTCTCTGCTCCAAGGTATGACCCCAAACGCAGCCCTGCCAGCCCCCAAAACAGGCCCATGGGGCAGCTCCCAGAGCCCTAAATGCAGGCCCTTGCCTCCACTCCCCTGGGGCAGCCCTACCAGCCCCTGACCCCCAAGGGACAGCCCCACTGGCTCCCGCAGGGCTGCCTGACCCCCAATGCAGGCTCTTGCCCCGAGTCCCCAGGGGCTAGCCCCACTGGTCCCAAACACAGGCCCTGGCCCTGCAGGTCCCGCTCTCACATTTTGCTGTGACGGAGTAGCCGCCCAGGGGAGACAGGTGTCCCTCCACTGCATCGAAGCCGGCAGAGACCAGAACCACGTCCGGGGAGAACTCGTTGGCTATTGGCATCACCACCGTCCTGAGGGAGGGGAGACTGCGAGTTAGGCCCCTGGCAGAGCCACACCAGCCTAAGCAGCCAGTGAGGGCACTGAACGCCTCAGCGCCCCTGGGGAACCCAGCATGGCCTGCCCCGGGCCCCTGGGAAACCCAGCATGGCCTGCCCCGGGCCCCTGGGGAACCCTTCCCTCCACACCTCCTGCCCCGGGCCCCTGGGGAACCCAGCATGGCCTGCCCCAGGCCCCTGGGGAACCCTTCCCTCCACACCTCCTGCCCCGGGCCCCTGGGGAACCCAGCATGGCCTGCCCCGGGCCCCTGGGGAACCCTTCCCTCCCCACCTTCTGCCCTGGGCCCCTGGGGAACCCTTCCCTTCCCACCTCCTGCCCCGGGCCCCTGGGAAACCTTCCTTCCCCACCTCCTGCCCCGGGCCCCTGGGAAACCCTTCCCTCCCCACCTTCTGCCCCGGGCCCCTGGGGAAACCTTCCCTTCCCACCTCCTGCCCCGGGCCCCTGGGGAAACCTTCCCTTCCCACCTTCTGCCCCGGGCCCCTGGGGAAACCTTCCCTCCCCACCTCCTGCCACGGGGCTCTGGGGAACCCAGCATGGCCTGCCCCGGGCCCCTGAGGAGCCCAGCATGGCCTGCCCCAGGCCCCTGGGGAACCCTTCCCTCCCCACCTCCTGACCTGGGCCCCTGGGATCTCTTGTCCCTGCCCTGGGATTCCCTGGCCCCCCGACTGGATCCTCACAGCCAAACAAAAGCACTTTCTGGGCTTCCAGACCTTCAGCATTGCCAGCCTGCTACCCCAGCTGCCCCCCAGCCCGAGGGGGAGCTCTCTGCAGGGCCTCATGTCCTAGGGCGTCCTTTACTTCCACAGCCCACACAGATGCTGTGGCCACAACAGGCAGCAGGGGCAGTGGGACGGGCTCGCAGGACTCCTTGGTTCTAGTCCCAGCACAGACGCTGGCGTGTGGAATGACGCTGGGCAAGTAACTTGCCCACTCTGTGCCTCAGTTTCCCCCTCTGTAAAGCAGGGATAATGCTGCTTGAAGAGCAGCGAGATGCCACTGCTGCCGCTAGTGCTGTTCACTGTGGCTGGGGCCCTGCTGGCCCAGCAGATGCTGGCCTGGCCTGGCCCAGTCCTATTAGTCACAACCCTGTTCCCAGCACAAGACAGACATCAGCCCTTTGGCCCATCCCTCCTAGGGTGTCCACCTCTGCCCCAGCCAGATGCAGGCCAAGTGACTGGCCCAAGGGCACCCACGAAATCAGTGGCAGGGCCACATCCCTCCCTCCTCTCAGCTGAGACCGCCGTGCCACCTCAGTGGCAGCAGGCTGCTCTGTGTCCCAGGGGAGTCCGTGCAGGGGGCACTGAGGCCCTGTGCTGCCCCTGGAGGGTAACCGGCCGCCGGGGAGCCCTACCTGAACGCGGCCAGGTACTCCACGTCTCCGACGGGGGGCTCCACTCCACCCGTCCAGGCTATGTTGACGTTGTAGCCCACCCCTATCCCGCTGCCAACCTGCGAGACAGGAGAGCTGCATAGGACGGGCAGGAGTCCGAGAGGGGCCCGGCCCCACAACCGCTGGGCGCTGGCCGTGCTACCGTCAGCGATGCCTGCCGGGGAGGGGAGCGCAGAAGGAGCCTTCCCAGGGGATTCAGGACCCCGCCTCGCGCCCCAGGCTGTGTAACTGCCAAGCAGGGAGAGACCCCCGGGCAGTCCCATCCCGTGGCCCCGCCGGCTCTGCGGGTCGCTCCCTGCGTGTGGGGCCCACACTCACCTCCTCGGGGGCCCCGCTGCCCGGGAAGAAGTTGCCGTTGTCGTAGCGGTGCAGAGAGATGTACAGCACGCTGGGATCGGTGTAGAAGGCCTGTTGGGTGCCGTTCCCATGGTGAATGTCCTGCAGGGAGCACAGAGGGTAAGGGGGGGGGCAACAGGAGCTGGCCAAGTCTGGCCAATGAAGAGACCAGCAGGGACAAACACGCCTCCAGCAGGACTGGGACTGACTGTCCATGCTGGTCCCAGCAGCCATGCTCCCATCTCAGCTGTGCCGCTGCTGTACCCAATGCCCCCCCCCAAGCTCCATGCGAGACACTCCAGCCTTCAAACCTTCCCAAGGAGGCCACCATGCAGGGCAGCGGCCATGAGAAGTGTGACCACAGACCCCTTGGCGGGCGTTGACTCGTGAGGCTAAAGATCACAGAACACTCGCAGGCATTAACTCTCGAGGCTAATGATCATGAGAGTCCAGTCCCAGCCCTCCCGGCAGGGCCACGCACCATCTAGAATATTAGCTGGCAGGTGAGTATCTGACCTGCTCTGAAATATCCCCAGCGTGGAGACTCCACAGCCTCCCCAGGCAACTCACTCCAGTGTTCACCACCCCGACAGGCTCCTATTGTCCAACCTCAACCTCCCTGGCTGCAGTTTAAGGCCATTGCCTCTTGTCCTAGCATCAGAGGGCAAGGAGAACAAGTTTTCTCCCTCCTCCTTTTGACTCTCTTTTAGGTACGTGAAAGCTGCTGTTATGTTCCCTTCTCAGTCTTCTGTTCCCAACTTAACGAGCCCAATTCTTTCAGTTTTCCCTTATGGATCCTTTAATCATTTTTGTTGCTTCTCTCTGAATCCTCTCCAATTTCTCCACATCTTTCCTGAAATGTGGAGCCCAGAACTGGACACAGTCCTCCAGCTGAGCCTGATCCGCGCAGAGTACAGCGGACGAACGACTTCTTGGCTACGTCTAGACTGGCATGATTTTCTGGAAACGCTTTTAACGGAAAAGTTTTCCGTTAAAAGCATTTTCGGAAAATCGCGTCTAGATTGGCAGGATGCTTTTCTGCAAAAGCACTTTTTGTGGAAAAGCGTCCGTGGCCAATTTAGACGCGCTTTTCCACAAAAAAGCCTCGATCACCATTTTCGCAATCAGGGCTTTTTTGCGGAAAAGAAATCTCTGCTGTCTACACTGGCCCTTTTGTGCAAAAGTCTTTCGGAAAAAGACTTTTGCCCGAATGGGAGCAGCATAGTATTTCCGCAAGCACTGATTTCAGACAGCACGAAGTCAGTGCTTTTGTGGAAATTCAAGCGGCCAGTGTAGACAGCTGGCAAGTTTTTCCGGAAAAGCGGCTGATTTTCCGGAAAAACTGGCCAGTCTAGAGACAGCCCTTGTGTCTTGCTCACAATGCTCCTGTTGATGGCACCAGAGAACAGGCAGCAGCGGTGCCCACAAACGTAACCGCACATGCACTGACAGCAGCTGCCCTTGGGAATGGAGACTTCGGCACAGTTACTCATTCCTGAAAGCTGCGCTCTTAGCCCCCTGACACCTTCGTACCAGGAGGGGAGGTCTGAAGAGGGGATAGATGGGGGATGATGGGTGGGGGCGGGAGTGGAAAGAGACAGCTGCTAAAGGGATTCTTTTGCCTCATGCTTCACTTGCCACCTCAGTCTAGTGCAGCGAACTTCCTGGGTCTATTTGGCTGAGGGTCTCTGAGGGCTGGGTCCGTTACAAGGGAAAGATTTGCTGGGGCTAAAGATCGTTGCTGCATGTGGGGGCGGCGCGCGGAGAAGTGCTGTGGAGGCGAGTGCTACTGAGAACCGGTGTCTGGCAGACCCCCTGTCACGTTACTGGATCTTGAGGGGAGCAGCCAGATCACTGACGCACCCAGAGGTGGGGGTGTTGGCCCCAAGAATGGTATAGAAGGGGGCCATGTGAGGTGTTGAATAGAAGCTCACTGTCTGCTAATCCTGTGTACGCTATTTATGTGACTGTAGAATGTCTGTGTGTGTAGGTAGGAATCTGTAATCTGTGTGAAAACTGAATAGTTCTCTGCATGTGGTTGAGCATTGGGCAGAGCCTGGCCTATGGACATGCTAATTAGCGAGGCCCTGTGGGACAATGGCTCTCAATGGGCCAAGGACACACCTAAAGCATGAGGGCAGAGGCCTAAGAGCTGCAGCAGAGAGGCTGAGGGCCAGGTGACCGGCTGCGGCCAAGGGGAGGCCAGGAAGGGGGTATAAAGAGGCCATGTGGAGGACTCCATAGTGTTCTCAGCTCAGCACTTCATCCCAGAGGCAGCATTGCAGGGATTGAAGAGCCCGGAAGACCTGGGAACCCATCCTGATCGTAGGATGTGCAATAAGAACTTTTAAACCAGCAGCTGCAACATCTCTGCTAGAGCCTGCATCGAGGACTGGGAGATTCGGTGCATGTAACGTACTGTACTTTAATAACCTTACTCTCATGCTTTTCTTTATTGTAATAATAAACCTGTAGTTGTTAGATGCTAAAGGATTGGCTCAGCGTGATTTGCAGGTAAGATCCAGAGGGGAAATTGACCAGGGATCTGTGGCTGGTTTCTTGGAACCGGACAGGACTTGTTCAGGGTAGGTGGGATTGGGTGTTAGGACCCCCCACCTGTGTATGAGGCCCGGGGCCATCTGGGGCACGGATATTGCTGGGGTGTCGGAGGGGTTTTGCTCGTGAGGCTTCAGGCAGGCTGCTGAAGCGCTCTGTGGGACTGGTGTGTGGCCTGTTTGGAGAGGTCACCAGTCTGGGGGCTGTAAGGAGCCCCGGATTTGAGCAATTCGCCCTGAGCGGACGCCCTCAGCTGTGAGAGGGTGGGAACTGGGGCGTGTGTACACACAAGCTGCCTTGGTTTAACTAAAGCAGGGCTTGGGCGGACATAGAGCAGCACAGGGGAGCCAGGCGGGTCCAGGGTGCTCTGCTTTCCTGCCTGATAAAGAGGCAGCAGCGTGGGGTGCAGGTGGCTCCATAGGAGCCAGCGGGAAAGCTGCTTCCCATGTACACTGGCTCCTACCTGCTTCCCACCCCTCCACTGCTGCCTCTGACACAGAAGCAGCAGCGACGGGGAGGAGGGGAGGCAGCGCCACGGGATCCAGTGCTTGCGGACAGCTGGCTTTTAAGCTGGCTCCCACCTGCCCCCCAACACTGCTGCCTCTGTGGGAGGCAGCCGGCGGGGATGGGGGTATCAGGCGGCTCGGCAGGAACTGGCACACGTGGGAATCCGGTTTAAAAGCCAGCTCTCCACAGGCACTGGCTCCCGCCCCCACTCCACTGCTGCCTCTGACACAGTTGTTAGGATTAACTAACGAGCCCAGGGCTATGGGTTAATCATTTAAATGACTGTGCGCTAACATCCCTAGACCCAGCACGGCTTTGCCAGCCTCGCTGTATCCACACATGCTTTGCTGGGCCATCGCAGCAGCAGTGCTCTGCTAATGCAGACTGGGAATGTAACTGGTTAACTGGTTCTTACTGGTAACCAGCAAACTGGTGGCTCAGCTGGGCTGGAGCAGCCCCTGACTCGACACGGGAAATGTAACACTTAACCGGTTAGCTGGTTAAACCAGATTTTCTGTCCCTAGTGTAGACAAGAATCCAGGTGAATATCCTGTGCCCTACCTCCCCCAGGCTTTCGCACAGAGCTAGCCCTCTCCATGGGAACACAAGCTGGGCCTGTCTACACTACAGAGCCTTTGCGGGTGGAACCATGCCAGCGGGATGCCCATAAACACCAGAATAGGGATGTTAAATATCAGTTAATTGAATAGTTGATTCATCTCATGAATTCTTATTGGTTACTCAACTATTCTATAGTCCCCAGGGGTGAGGCTAGCAGCCAGTGCACTCTGGCCCCGCTCCCGAGGAGCCCCCTGCCACTACACGCTGCTGCCGCTGCATCAAAGGCAGCAGCACTGGGTCCAGGCGGGAGCTGGTCTGTGAGGGGAGCCAGTTTAAAAACCAGCTCCCATCATGCACTGATACAGAGGCAGCAGTGCAGGGTGGCAGCAGATCCTGCCTGGGGGGGATCTGAGCTCCCAGACCCAGCACGAGCTGGAACTGAGCCAGGCTCTTGCCTGCTTGGCTCCTAGCACCCTTTAAATGCAGAGCCGCAGCAGGGGTAGGTCCCTGAACCAGGCTGCTGGCCAGCCTGCTAAAAACCGTCCTGGTGGCGGGAGGGCGGGAATGCGCGCAGTCTGCTGTGTTAACTGACAAGTGCTTGCTTCTCGGCGAATCCCTGGACTGACTTCACTACTACGTCCCACACCAGAAGGTGTTCCTTTGACGGCACAGCTACACCCTGCCCTGCACGGCAGCAGCTGTGCGCATGGCAGTGCTCTTCCTGTGTTCTGTCTATGTGGGGAGATGGGTCAGCGTAACGACCCAGAAGGGACGTTTCAGGAGGCAGAAGGGAGCGGAGGACAAAGGCTTCCCCTGTCGACCGATCCACGTCTTGACTGCCGCGCTGTGTGGACAATCAGCTGAGCCGGCACCGCGCGGCGGCCATTCTTATTTCAACGAAGCCAGGGATATTTAAATCCCCACTTCACTGACTATGTGGGGTAGCCTATCTTACATGCCTCTGTCGGCAGAGGCACGTGGTCTAGACACACCCTAAGGTGCCACAGGCCTCCCAGCTGTTTCTGAAGATACAAACTAACCGGGCTGGCGCTCAGAGATGTGTCACAGCCTCAGTTATCCCAGAAGGTGTCTTCCCTCCCCGGATTCACTAGTGTGGATGATCCCCAGATTTCTGAGCTGTAACCCTCTCCCCACCCCCGACTTTCTCTGTCACGCAGGGCAAAAGCAAGCCGAGGATGGGGCTGGCTGGAGAGATAAGGAGCCAGTCCCTGGAAGGGGAGCAGGAATCTAGCTCCGTCAATGGGAGGGACGTTCTGGCTGGCCCGGCCGCCTCCCTTACCCAGTCCACAATGAGGATCTTGCCAATGCTGAGCTTCTGCTGGAGGAGTCTGGCCGTGATGGCGACGGAGTTGAAGAAGCAGAAGCCCCTGCAGAGGCAGGAGGGAAGAGATGTGGGACGCTTCCTGGCAGCCAGGAGGGGCAGAGCAGTGGGGAACCAACTGCACTGAGCTGCTGGCCTCTCTGCTTCCCCTGGCTCAACGCCAGGCCACTTGGGAGCCCGGAGAGCACCACTCAGAGTTTCACCCTGCCCAGGGCAGGCTAAAAGCTGGCACCAGGGCGGTGCCACAGCTGCTCCCAGTGCTGGGGAAATGACGGCTAGAGGAGACAGGCCCACAAGAGCCATGGCACAGAACCCGGACCATGCTCCCTGCCTATGCCTATGCCAGACAAAGCGCCAGCTGCTAGAAGGAGAGATGGGGCCAGAGCCAAGCTCGGACTCTCTTCTGCACCAGGGTTTCCTGAGTGCCACTGTGCTGGTGCCAGTCTCTCGGCATTCCTGCCACCGGCTGGCGAGGCGTTGTCAAGCTCACATCAGCAGCTGCTCCACCCAGCCCCGTGTCGGCAGGAATTCTCAGCAGGCCAGCAAGGGTCAGAGGCCACTGCTTTGTGCCATGAGTGGGACACAATGGCCAGGACAGGAGCAAATCCAGACTGAGGTTTGTGACTTGAGCCTTCATGTCTTGTTTAAGCAGAGCCGCTGCTGTCCCAGCGTTGTCAGTCTCCCAGAGAAGGCTGGGTGGGTTCTGCCTTGGCAGTGGCAGGATAAAGGAATAAGAGGGGAGCCGGGTCCCGAGGGAGGGGCATCCCCTTCTTTAGCCATGCCAGCTGCCACACTCCTCTGAGGCAGGCGAAAGGGGTCCCCACAGATCCCCCAGACAGGGTGGGATCTAGCCTGGCTGGCGAATAGAGACCAAATCCCGTTCTAGCCCCATTGCTGAATTACACTGCAGCCAGACAAAGAGGGATTTTGACAGCCCAGCCCAGGACACTCAAAGGAGTGCCCAGCAGCATCTCTCGCGGGGTGCCTCAAATCACCAGTCCCTTTGGAAATCTCATCCCAGGGCTGGCGTGGGGCTGTTAGGACCCATTGGCCCCCAGCCATGTGACGACACAATCCCCAATGGGGTGGGAATGCCAGGTTGGAACTGGACAGACACCAGCCCTCCGGATCCGTTTGCTCCCCTTTCCCAGCCTGCCAGGATGGAAGAGAACAAAATTCTGCACTTACATGGCGGTGGATTCCTCCGCATGGTGTCCCGGTGGCCGGATGACAGCAAAGCCATTCTGCACAGAGAACGAGAGAGCTGGGGTTAGGGTTAGGGACGCACAACTGGGCTCCAGAAAGGCCGGGGCAGGGGTCTCAGCGCAGCGGCAGCCATGCGTCCCCTGCTCCAGAGGCGAGGAAACACACCGCAGCGGTAAGGGGACTTGCTCGAGGCCACACAGGAATCCTCGGCAAAGCTGGGAATAGAAGCCAACAGTCCTGACGCATCTTCTCTTGCTCTAATGACAAGACCCAGCTTGGCCAGATTTGTGGGTGCTCAGGCCCCAAGGTGAGCAGTCCTGTGGTCGCAGGCAGAGACGTCCACGCCTCGGTCTCCCCGTGACAGTGTGCTCAAGCCAGAGGAATACTGGGTACCCGCAGCCCAGGCTGCGTCCCCCTCCACTGGTTCCTGGGGCAGGGGGCATTCTGCAGGAGCCAGCTGATGGAGACAGACTTCCAGTGCATATGGTCTGGATGTGACCAAACCCAGAACCCCTGGGACACTCCAGCCCTGACTCGATCAGAGCTTTCTTTCGTCCTGCAGTGTAGACGTAGCCTCTGTGACCCAGCTCCTTATGAATTCAGAGCCTCAAGCACCAAAATCACAATCCCCAACCCCTCCCGCAACAGCAAGCCCCTGAGGGCAGGAGTGTCTTTTGTTCAGCATACATGTGACAAATAAGGAAGACAACAGCAGGGCATTGCAGTGGCCATGCTCCGCCACTAGAGGGAGACTTGACTGAGCATCCCAAGCCCCTGGTTGCATGGGCAGCCTCACCTTGAGCTCCCCGGAGGCCACCTTGAAGGCTAACTCCACCAAGCAACCCACGGCCATGCGGACGGCGCTAGATGAGTGCATCTCGTTCCACACGGTGTCACTGTCCACCTGCCCAGAAAGGCAAGTTGGGCTGTTACCAGGACCAGCCTGGGGGCACAGCGCGGCCCCTCCCCCAGCCACTAGCTCCACCCCCGGGGAGCTACTCACCCCGATGCCACCGCAGGGCAGGACCGCGTACATCTTCTGGCTGATGGGACCTGGGCAGAGCAGAGGGAGCAGTGACTGACAGCCAAGTCCTCATGCCCCTGCCTGCGGAGGGCACATGGTCCCCCTCCCCCCAGATCCAGACCATGGAGCGGATGTGGCAGGAGTAGCTGCCCGGACACATCCTCCCACTAAGGCTGCGGCCCAGCTCCTGCCCCAACAGCTGGTTGGACTTGGCCCAGCTGCTCCATTGTCCAGCTGCTCACCAGAGCAGAGAGGGGTCCCCGCCCAGTCTGTCCACCAGGCAATGCTCCCATTCAGATCCAGGGAGAGACCCAGTGCCTCTGCTCCAAACACTAGGCCATCTTCCCCTCGCTGAGCCAGGAAAAGTGGGTCACTCTGCTCTAACCATTATGGAACATTCCCCTCCCTTTCTGATCCAGGAAAGGCTGGTCCCCTCCCTGAGCCAGAAAAAGCTGGTCTCTCCGACTACCGGCCCCCCCTGCTCTAACCACTATGGCACATTCCCCTCCCTGAGTCAGGGACTGAACGCAGGAGTCCTGACTCCTTGCCTCTGGCTCTAACCACTAGGCAGTGCTGGCTCGGCTAGATTAAAACCAGGCAGCCAAGGCTTTGCCCCTGCCACACACACTCCTCAGGGAGAGCGAGCAGCCCCATCTGCCTTCTGCCGCAGCCAACAGCAGAACGCCCAGGGCCCCAAGTCACCCTCAGACCAGGCACTGCAGGGGCTGCCTACCTAGCAGCTTCTTGCTGTCGAGTTTCTGCCGGTTGAGGGGGCTGGTTCCATACAGCAACGTGTGATGCTCTGAATGGACTGTCTGGATTTCATCCAGCGTGGCTTTCCTGCCCCGGATCCGCTAGAGGAGAGAGCAGGGTGAGGACGGGCCCTGGCTGTGCCTGGCCAGACAGTCCCAGGACTGTCGCTGTCTGGAGGCAGCTGTGCTGGAAAACCTGTCATATGCTGGGGGCACGTGGCCATGAGCCCAGCACAAAGAGCTCACGAGCAGCCTGCTCCACAGGGGCCAGCTGCAGCCGGCAGTGGCTGGATCAAGTCCTTTCCTGTGGGGCAGGAGGGCAGGGGTTGGGCTCCCTGCATTCAGGGGCTGTGCAGAGCCCTCTCCAGCCCTCGAGGAAATTCATAGCCACCCCAGAGCTACTTTAAGCTCTAGCGCACTTCCTACCGCCCCCTACAGGCCCGGGGCCGCAGAGACCAGCAGCAGCACAGACCACTGGGGCTAAGCCGGGGGGTGGGTTCTCCGTGGGCTCTTGCCTCCCCTTGGAGCAGTGTTAAATGCAGCCGAGAACTGGACCCTGCATTTTCCCAAACTGCGAAGCGTCCCAGGGTGCAGGGTGAGCGACGCGCTAGCCGCCCCCGAGCAGCCTGGCTGTGGTAGGGGCGCTCTCTGCTCCACGCCGGGGGAACCCAATCTCACTGCCCCTCTGGTGGGCAGCTGGCCAGACTGTACGGTCTGTCCCCCTCAGACTCTTGCACTAGGAAGGCTACGTGTGCGCCCAGCCCCACCGGCCACTCGCCCTGGTTTGATGGGCTGGCACAGCCCAGCCTTGGGGTCCAGGCACTGCTTTGCCTCAGGCTGGTAACCCACCGTTTTGCGGTGGGGACACAACCTAAACCCTTTGCAGGCCGAGCCCTCCAGCGTTGTCCCGCAATCCCCCCGCCCCACCTGCCCAGGACAGCCATGATCTCCCACAATGCACTGGGAAAGACTCCCAGAGTGCGTCAGCCACGGGCTGCACCCCCAGAAGTCCTAGCGACATACACAAGGGCCCATGTGACTTGGGCAGGGCTTTGCTCGCGCAGGTGGGGTCCCAACACTGGCCCTGAGTCTGCAAAGAAGAGGCAGGAGATGGGGTCGGACATTCAATCACCCTCCTGCCAGGCGCGGTGCCAGGCCGCAATGGGGGCCACCGCTGAGGTGAGACAATCAGCCCCGCCCCGCCACATGTCACTTGACACAAGGCTCGACCCTGCGAGCTGCAGCTGGATGCCCTCCTGCACTGCGGCCCGGGCGTTCGCCCAGAGCCCTTACCTCACACTTGTTCAGCAAGCCAGTCTCCTGGAGCCGGGACCAGATGCTCTGGATTCTCCCAGCATGCTCTGGGTGAATGTTAGTGTTCCCGCACATGCACTGGTGCTTTAGCATAAAAGTGTCGTAGACCACGCCTGGGGGAGAGACAAGGGAGGAGGCAGGAAGTACGGGCTGTACAGTGAGACCCATGCGGCTGTGGAGCAGCCCGCAACCCGAGGCAAAGCCCTGGGGTCAGCGTGCGTCTGGCCCACCTTGGCTGGCAGGGTGCTCTGGTGGAAAGACAGAGGTTGCACAAGCGTGTAGGACCAGAGGCCTCAGGTTTGCGCGCTACTGCTTCCCCAGAGACAGGCTGCCCAACTACTCAATTCTCACTTGCCCAGCTTCTGCCGCGGCGTTTCAAAGCGACAGCATCATGTGGAGCCCGGGGTCAGTCCCCAGCTGAACCCAGGCTCTGTGCAGCGCTGCCCCTTCAAAACGCCGCCCCTTCGAAATACAGCCATGGCATTTTAAAGCGACAGTGCCGCATGGAGCCCAGCATCATCTGGGTACTCCCCAGCTGACCCCAGGCTTCATGCAGCGCAGCCCCTTCGAAACGCCACCATGGCATTTCTAAGGGTATGTCTACACTACAACGTTAATTCAAACTAACTTAGTTCGAATTAGTTAATTCGAACTAAGCTAATTCGAACTAACGGATCCAGACTAAAAAACTAGTTCGAATTAGGGTTTGGCTAATTCGAACTAGCATGTCCACATAAAGTGGACCCTGAACCGGGCTTAAGGATGGCCGGAAGCAGTGCCGGCAGGGCATCAGAGGAGGACTTAGAGCGTGGAGATGCTGCCTCAGGCTAGCCGAGGGCTGTGCTTAAAGGGTCCCGACCCCCACCCCGGACAGACAGTTCTCAGGGGTGCCCCACTTGCTAAGCAGTCCTGGCTTAGATTGCCCCGAGTACCCACACTGGGCGCATCACACCACTCGGCCATCAGCCCGGCTGCACTTGCCGCAGGCTGCCATCTGGGGAGAGGGAGCAATTGGGGGGCTGCAGGAGAGTTTCCACCCCCAGAAGCCCGCAGAGCCAGCCCAGTCGTCCCCATCGGGGGCTCGTGCCCCATTCCTCCCTCACCTCCTTCCACTTACCCTTCCCTAGCCCCTCTTCTTGATGTACAAAATAAAGATAATGTGTCTTCCAAAATGGAATCTGTCTTTATTGAACAAAACTGGGAGAGACTGGGAAAAGGAGGTGGGAGAGGGGAAGAGAGAGGCTGGGAGAGGGGAGGGCAACTAAAATGATCAGGGGTTGAGAACAGGTCCCATATGAAGAGAGGCTAAAGAGACTGGGACTTTTCAGCTTAGAAAAGAGGAGACGGAGGGGAAACAGGATAGAGGTCTCTAAAAGAATGAGTTGGGTGGAGAGGGTGCATACAGAAAAGTTCTTCATTAGTTCCCATAAAGAAGGACTAGAGGACACCAAAGGAAAGGAATGGGTAGCAGGCTTCAGAGTAGTAACAGAAAGTTGTTCTTCACAAAGCAAAGAGTCAACCTGTGGAACTCCTTGCTGCAGGAGGCTGTGAAGGCTAGAACTAGAACAGAGTTTAAAGGGAAGTGAGATCAAGTCATGGAGGTTGGGTCCATGGAGTGGTATTAGCCAGGGGGTAGGAATGGTGTCCCTGCCCAAGGTTTGTGGAAGGCTGGAGAGGGATGGCACGAGACAAATGGCTTGGTCACTGTCTTCGGTCCATCCCCTCCAGGGTCCCTAGGGTTGGCCGCTGTCGGCAGACAGGCTACTGGGCTAGATGGACCTTTGGTCTGACCCAGGACGGCCGTTGGAAGCTCAGGGCTCAGGGTCAGGGGTCTCAGTGGACCCCCTTGATTCTCTTGCACACCTGCTCCTGGGTGGCCAGGCTGGCAGCTCTCCTGCCCTAGCCGGCCACTTTCCTGTGCCTAGTGCGGAGATCGTGGACGAGGTCCACGATGTCTGCACTAGCCCAGGCGGGTGCCCGCCTCTTGCGGTCCCAGGCAAGCTCCCGGGAGCCGCCAGCCTGGTCCCGGGAAGAGGGGGAGGGCTGGGGGGCATCGGGTGGCTGGCTCGAGCCATGCCAGGTGCAGGGTCTGCTGGCTGGGTGCTGGAAGGCTTGCACCTGGCACAGGCACCGTAGCCAGCCCGTGCCCCTTTAAGGGGTTTGGGACCGGGAGGGGGGCATACGAGTTTCCCTGGTGTTGGCCAGAGTGGCCACCAGGGAAACCTGGGGAGGGCTAGCCTCCCACTAGTTCGAATTAAGGGGCTACACACCCCTTAATTCGAACTAGCTAGTTCGAACTAGGCTTAATCCTTGTGCAATGAAGTTTTCCTAGTTCGAACTAAGCGCTCTGTTAGTTCGAATTAAATTCGAACTAATGGAGTGCTAGTGTAGCGCCTATGAAAGTTAGTTCGAACTAACATCCGTTAGTTCGAACTAACTCTGTAGTGTAGACATACCCAAAGCGACAGCGCCTCATGGAGCCCAGCATCATCTGGGTACTCCCCAGCTGACCCCAGTCTCCGTGCGGTGCAGCCCCTTCGAAACGCCGCCACGGCATTTCAAAGCGACAGCGCCGAATGGAGCCCAGCATCATCTGGGTACTCCCCAGCTGATTCCGGGGTCTGTGTGGCGCTGCCCCTTCGAAACGCCGCCACGGCATTTCAAAGCGGCAGTGCCATACGGCGTCCCCAGCTGACCCTGGGCTCTGTGTGGCACTGTCACTTTGAAGTATTTGCTTATCAGATAGTCAACGAGTCCTTAACATCACTAGGTTGATCCAGGGCAGCTGAGGCCAAGTCTACCCTGGCAAGTGACTGCACAGTAAATCAGCTCCCAGCAACGTCACGCCCCCAGGGCCCACACTGCAAAGGCATTGAGTGGCCCTAGCTCTGCAGCCGCTGCACTCCAGGTAAGCCCCCTCGGTCAGAAGGTAGAGTCTGCTGCGCTCTGGGTACAGTGCTGGGGGCCAGTGTGGACACGCAAATTGTTTGCTACATTGAGAGTGGCTTCCGGAAATGGACCATAATCCCTCAAACCCTCTCTGCTCTCTGCTTGGAAATCGGCTCTCCTCCCCAGAGGCATGTGCAGATCCCCTTTCAGGCAGCCGGGATCCAGAGCAAAGCATTCAGGCAGATTGCTCTGCTGGTGAATGCATAGACAGGTGTGTGTGAGTGTGTGTGAGAGAGAGTATGAGAGTCAGAGAGAAAGTATGAGTGTATGACTGAGTGTTTATTAGAGATAGTGTGTATGAGAATGACAGAGAGTGTATGTGAGAGTGTTACTGTGTGTGTGTGTGTGTGTGTTCAAGTTAGTGTGTGTGAGTGTTAGAGATAGTGTGTGTGAGATAGTGTGAATGAGACAGTGCGTGAGTGACAGAGACAGTGCATGTGACTGTGTGTGTGTGTGTGTGTTAGAGACAGTGTTAGAGCTAGTGTGTGAGAGACAGAGTGCGAGTGACAGAGTGTGTGAATGTGTGTATTAGAGATTGTGTGTGAGACAGAGACTGAGTGTGTGTGTGACAGAGTGAGTGTGTGTGTGTGTACTAGAGATTGTGTGAGAGACTGAGTGACAGAGTGTGTGTGTGTATTAGAGATTGTGTGAGACAGACTGAGTGACAGAGTGTGTGTGTGTGTGTATTAGAGATTGTGTGAGACAGAGACTGAGTGTGTGAGTGCCAGAGTGAGTGTGTGTGTGTGTGTTAGAGATTGTGTGAGACAGAGACTGAGTGTGTGAGTGCCAGTGTGTGTGTGTGTGTTAGAGATTGTGTGAGACAGAGACTGAGTGTGTGAGTGCCAGAGTGTGTGTGTGTGTGTGTACTAGAGATTGTGTGAGACAGAGACTGAGTGTGTGAGTGCCAGAGTGACTGTGTGTGTGTTAGAGATTGTGTGAGACAGAGACTGAGTGTGTGAGTGCCAGTGTGTGTATGTGTGTGTGTTAGAGATTGTGAGACAGAGACTGAGTGTGTGAGTGCCAGTGTGTGTATGTGTGTGTGTTAGAGATTGTGAGACAGAGACTGAGTGTGTGAGTGCCAGTGTGTGTATGTGTGTGTGTGTGTGTGTACTAGCGATTGTGTGAGACAGAGACTGAGTGTGTGAGTGCCAGTGTGTGTGTGTGTGTGTGTGTTAGAGATTGTGTGAGACAGAGACTGAGTGTGTGAGTGCCAGTGTGTGTGTGTGTGTGTTAGAGATTGTGTGAGACAGAGACGGAGGGTATGTCTACACTACCCCGCTAGTTCGAACTAGCGGGGTAATGTATGCATACCGCACTTGCTAATGAAGCCCGGGATTTGAATTTCCCGGGCTTCATTAGCATAAGCGGGGAGCCGCCATTTTTAAATCCCCGCTGCTTCGAACCCCGTGTAGCGCGGCTACACGGGGCTCGAACTAGGTAGTTCGGACTAGGGTGCCTATTCCGAACTACCAGTACACCTCGTTTCACGAGGAGTAACGGTAGTTCGGAATAGGACCCTAGTCCGAACTACCTAGTTCGAGCCCCGTGTAGCCGCGCTACACGGGGTTCGAAGCAGCGGGGATTTAAAAATGGCGGCTCCCCGCTTATGCTAATGAAGCCCGGGAAATTCAAATCCCGGGCTTCATTAGCAAGTGCGGTATGCATACATTACCCCGCTAGTTCGAACTAGCGGGGTAGTGTAGACATACCCAGATAGAGGCAGCAAAGGGGGGGAAGAAGAGGGTAAAAGTGGCAGCGCTGCACAGAGCCCGGGGTCAGCTGCGCAGGGCTCCGCACAGCATTTCGAAGTGGCAGTGCCAGTTGGAACCCGGACTCCCCAGCTAACCCTGGGCTCCGTGCGGCATGCCAGCTTTGAAATGCACGAGAGTCCCCAGTGGGGGCTCTTGTGCATGTCAAAGAGGAAGCGCAGCACGGAGCCTGGAGCCAGTGCGGGACTCTGAGTCCCCCGCTGACCCCAGGCTCCATGCAGGCGCTTCTACTCTGCCTGCTGGGGCTCTTGCACATTTCAAAGGTGGAACACGGAAGTGTTTATCGTCTAGTTGATGGAAATTCCATCGACTACTCGACCAGCAAATTCATCGCTACTTAACATCCCTATTACTCACCAGTAGTGAAGAGGTGTTTGACCGGGGGCTCAGCCGCAGGGCTCTTCATGCCCGCGGAGGCAGGCGAGGACTGGGTCCGGCTCAGCGCTTGGTGAGGCAGGGTGGCAATGCTCAAAGACGCTGGGAAGAGCTGGATGGGCCGCAGCTGCTGAGCATCTGGGAACACCTGCCAGAACACAGCGCAGAGAGGGGTGTGCTCAGGCAGCGACACTCACCCACTACTGAGCCCTCCAGAGGCAGCACGGTCCAGCGGCAGGGCAACGAGCTGGGATGCAGGTTCTGTTCCCAGCTCTGCTACTGACCTGCCATGCTCTGAGCCTCAGTTTCCCCTCCCAGCTCTACCTATTAAGATGGTACATTCCGTATGGCAAGGACTGGCAGGACAGTGACCTCAGGTCTGGACTCTAGTGCCATGCAATATAAGTAGTTATTCCATGCAGAGACATGGCGGGACGGCAGGAATCCAGTGCACAGTGCGAGCGGGCACCGAGAGTCCCACTGAGCCAGATCTGGGCACTCACGAATCTGTCAGAACTGCCCGCTGCCCCCCACTGAATTACCAGGTTGGTTTTCGGTGCCCCACAACACCCAGCCTGCAGCATGTGCACCCAGCTGGCATCAGGCTCCCCCTACCCCAAAACTCTAGACAGTGATCTAGACGGTGCTTGGTCCTGCTGTGAGGGCAGGGGACTGGACCTGATGCCTCTCGAGGTCCCTTCCAGTTCTAGTGTTCTATGATCCCCCATCCCTTTTCTCCGTGCTGCGTTTATAACCCTGCTGGAAATCAGCCTGCAACCCTCCAGGTATCCCAGTGATGTGAAGAGGACGACGCTCTTGGCTAAAGGGCATGAAATGGCCGAGGGGTTGTTCCCAGCTCTGTCCCTACCCATGTTCCTTTCAATTTTTCCATCCATGTACAGAATAACTTTTGTTATGTACACTGAGGCATGTGTGGATGTGCACCACCAGTAGAAACACGTGCTGCTGGCTGTGTGCGCCATGCTAATCAGCTGGGCGGCATGTGAATCTCTTCTGGATGGTCGCCCAAGTGCTCAGCTTACAGGGAACGCCGGTCTCTTCCCTCGTGCCGGGCCCTGAGGCCAGAACATACAATGAAGAGGAACTGGGTACTGCCCCACCTCCCCCCATGCCACAGCTGTACGGGGGTAATGGTGATCCCGCCACAGGAGGCCAAACAAGGCCACAGTCCCCAGCCAATGGCTGGGCAAGGCTGAGTGATTCAACAGTGCGCTGTTGGCACTGCCGAGATACCGGCGGCTTCCCAGCTGCACACAAGCGCTGCTCTCCACTTACAAGTCCTGTCTCCTCTGGAGAGAGACTCATTCCTCCTTGCCATGTGGCCACACCCCCAACCGTACAGCTGATCAAATATTCAGCAGCCGGGAGAGCGGGGGATGCAAGAGGCTTTGGATGAGTCATGCCCCGGAAGCAGCAGCAGAAGGGGGTGGATGCGGGGGCCGGAAGCGGGATCAGAGAGGGTGACGTGGGGGTGGGGGTGAGTCACTCGCCCCTCAGAGCCACGGTGAATGGGTGGGGAGCAGCAGACTCAGGTGTGGAGACAGACGCACAGGGACTACACAGGGCTGGAAGGAGCTGGCAGGCTGGGAAGTGTGTCCATGTGTACGCCAAAGGGAGCAGGGCTTAGGAAGCATGAGATTAGGTGTGAGCTGCCAGGGCACGGCTGGGCATGCGGGCTGGGCCCAGGGACCCAGGCCTTTGTCCTTCCATGCTTGTGGCTCTGCTCCCGCGCCCAGCCCCACTTTCCTCTGCTGGCCAGGGGTCCTTTAGGGGCCAGCACCAGCCATCTCCCAGTTGCCCAATGATCTCACTAATCTGTGCAAGCTGAACTCAGCTGGCCGAGGCGAGTGCTGACTGGGGTGAGCGCCCCCCAGCCCTCTCCGCCCAGCTGGAGAGGGGTCCGGCCCCTCCCTCCTCCCCCAACAGCTGACCGGGGCGAGTACCCTGCTTCCAAGCCCCCCACCCCACCCCAGGTGGCCAGGGCAAACACCCGGTCCCTCCCCCCTCCCTCCCACAGCTGGCCAGGGTGAATGCTCAGCCTCCCCCCACAGAGAACTGGCTCTCCCAGCAGCACAATGGGCACCAAGGCCCAGGCCTGCCATGACATCCAGCAGCAAGCGGGACCCTGGCTGTCGCAGCGATGGGCCAGGGATACGTGCCTGGATCAAGGCAGGTTGGATGGGTCTCCAGGGCAACTGGCTGCTCCATCCCTGGTGTTTCTGCTGGCTGGGATGGCAGGGGCCCTGCAGCCACACTCAGGGGGCTCAGCGAGGGAGCAAACGTTTGGGGCGAGTCTTCCCCACTGCCGCCCCCTCCTCCTCGGGGCCACACCTCTGGTGGCACAACACCCAGTAGCCCTGGGTCATCCTCCGGCAGCTGCAGCACAGAGGAGAAGAGCCTACTAGAGGTGCCAGCAGGGGAGCTGCTCCTCCGGCCCGGGGGTAAAGGCAAGTGCGCTGGATGAAGCATGAGTCCGCCCAGGGAGCCGGGCCCTGCTCTGGGCCGATGGTGCGCAAGGCACAGGAGACCCTGGTTGGCCTCACCTGCTTGTAAGCCACACCCAGCTCCACCACCTCCGGCGAGTCGATGGGCTCCTCTTCGGCCCCGCTTTCGCCCCCCTCGTCCCTCTCCGGCCCGCAGCCCTCCTCCTCCTCCAGGTCCTCCTGCGTGCTCTCGCTCTCCGGCGAGCCGGCCACCAGCGGGGCCTCCTGCTGCTCCGTCAGCTCCTCCTCCGTCTCCTCGGGGTGCGTGGTGGGCTGGCGGGGCAGCTCGCCCGCCTTGGTGATGATCTGGAGAGAGGGGGCAGTGAGGTTCGGGGGCGCCCACGGGGTCAGGTGCAGCATGACAGGCGCCCTCTGGCGGCCCAAGGGGATGACGAGCGGCACAGGCCCCACCGAAGCTGAGCATGGAGGTGTTCAAGCTCCCCATGCCCAGCCCCTTCTCCCCACCAACCTTGCTGAGCTGAATCTGCTGCTGCTTCTGCTTCTCAAGGAACTGCTGGTGCTGCTGCTGCATGACCAGCTGCTGCAGGGCCTGGGGGCTCTGGGGCAGCGGGGACGACTGGGTGCGGCTCAGTGGGCGGTGGCGCGGCAGCTTGCTGACCGTCCGCATGTTGGCGGAGACCCGCTCGCCCGTCACCAGCGGGGACTGGCCATGGAGCGGCACTGACAGGAGAGAGCAGCGGGTGAGGCGGGATGCGGAGCTGTGCCGGGTGACTGCCCTAGGCCAGCGCGAGGAGGCTGCTGGTCAAGGCACTAGAGTGGGAGTCAGGACTCCTGGGCCCAGTCGCTGCGTAGGTGGGCAACCCAGTGCCTCGGTTTCCCCTTCTGCGTGAGGAGGAGAGCCGCGCTGGGGGGTGGAGCTAACACGCCAAGGGCTGTTCCACAGCTGGGAGCAGAACCCTCTGCCCCAGCCCCTGCTGTGACCTCGAGGCAGCTTCCTTCCCAACACGCTGTCTGCTCAGCCGCCCCTCTGCCTGGCCACAAGCTACCCGTCCCGGCTGGCGATTCTCACAGTGGGTGTTACCTGGTGGTTAGAGCCAGGGACGGGGTATCCGAACGGCAGGGTTGTTCCCAGATCTTGCCTAGTGGTTACAGCCAGGGACAGGGTGCCTGAACAGCGGGGTTGTTCCCAGATCTGGCCTAGTGGTTAGAGCCAGGGACGGGGTGTCCGAACGGTGGGGTTGTTCCCAGATCTGGCCTAGTGGTTACAGCCAGGACCCGTGGGGTAGGAGGACTCAGCTGTGCCACTGACTTGGGCAAGTCACTCCCTGCTCTCTGTGACTCAGGAATGATACCGAGCCCCGTCGCAGGGCAGCTACTTCCAAGGTCCCTCAATGAGGAGGGAGGCAGCAGCACAGGCAGCAGCCCCCTGCCTTCACCCCGCGAGGCCCCGTCCCCGCCTTCGCTCCGCGAGGCCCAGACCCCGTCCCCGTCCCCGTCCCGCAAGGCCCAGGCCCCGTCCCCGTCCCGCGAGACCCAGGCCCCGTCCCCGTCCCGCGAGACCCAGGCCCCGTCCCGCAAGGCCCCGTCCCCGTCCCGCGAGGCCCAGGCCCCGTCCTGCGAGGCCCAGGCCCCGTTCCCGCGAGGCCCAGGCCCCGTCCCCCTCCCGCAAGGCCCAGGCCCTGTCCCCATCCCCGTGAGGCCCAGGCCCCGTCCCCCTCCCGCAAGGCCCAGGCCCTGTCCCCGTCCCCGTGAGGCCCAGGCCCCGTCCCCCTCCCGCAAGGCCCAGGCCCTGTCCCCGTTCCCGCGAGGCCCAGGCCCCGTCCCCCTCCCGCAAGGCCCAGGCCCTGTCCCCATCCCCGTGAGGCCCAGGCCCCGTCCCCCTCCCGCAAGGCCCAGGCCCTGTCCCCGTCCCCACGAGGCCCAGGCCCCGGCCCCGTTCCCGTGAGGCCCAGGCCCCGTCCCCCTCCCGCGAGGCCCAGGCCCTGTCCCCGTTCCCACGAGGCCCAGTCCCCGTCCCCATCCCCGTCCCGCGAGGCCCCGTCCCTGTCCCGCGAGGCCCCGTCCCCGTCCCTGCGAGGCCCAGGCCCCATCCCCGCGAGGCCCAGGCCCCATCCCCGTCCCCGCAAGGCCCAGGCTCCGTCCCTGTCCCGCAAGGCCCCGTCCCCGTCCCCGCAAGGCCCAGGCCCCGTACCTGTCCCCGCCCACACTCACCAGCGATGAGCGTGTTTTGCTGGCGCGCCTGCTCCAGGAGCAGCACGTGCTGCAGCAGGGATGCGTGGCCGTGGCTGTTGGTCTCGCCCTCCAGGGCCACCCCCAGCAGGCAGCCGGGGATGGACGAGGTGCTCATGAACTTGCCCGTCAGGGCCCCACCTTGGCGCAGTGGCGGGATGGCCTGGCGCTCCGCCTCCGGCTGGGTGGGGAGCTTCGGGGACGCCTGCAGGGGAGGAGAGAAGGGAGAGAGTCCGGGTTGGCTGTTCCTCTGCAGACCTTTGACCTGCTCCTGAGTGCTGGCCAGGGATGGGGGACAAGAGCAGCCCCCCAGACACTCCCCTGGCTGCAGGGGGCCCCCGTCCAGGATCTCCTGTGGACCTCTCCTGGCTTAGGGTTCCCAATGGGGTTCCCAGTCCTTGCACCTCGCTGGCCCCACACACGTCCCCAAGTAAGACTGCATTAAGAACCCTCGCTGACTCCCTGCATGACTGCTTTCCCCACCTGTACAATGGAGAGTAATAGGCCTAGTTTGTTTACAAACTCTTCATCGGCAGGGGGCCTTACGCACTTCGCTTGCTGCTCACTGTGCTCCCGCGAGGAACTAAGATATTGAGTGCAACGTGACCTAAGGCCATGCCAGGATCCAGGGTCAGACCCAAGAGCTCCTGGCAGATTCTCTGTAGTGGAGTCCAGTTGTCTGGGAGCCAGAACTCCTGGGTTCTATGCCGGGCTCTCCCCATCACTTGGATCCCTGCAAAGCAGGCACAAAGCGGCTCCCTGCTCAGACTGGCTACGCTCTACCCCATCCTGCGCTGGTGTTTGGGACACCGACACGGCCTGCCCCATTCTCCCATGTGCGCCTGGCCTGGCTGAGCTGCCCACGGAGTCAGGGGAGGGGGCGGGTGCCGCCGTACTCACGTTGAGGTGCGACTTGGTGACGGTGACCGTTGCCTGCAGTCCCAGGGAGATGTTGGGCAGGGATGGGGAGGTGTAGAGGTTGAGCTGGCTAGCGGACCCGTCCATTGCCAGGGCTCTGCGTGGAGGGAGCATCTGCTGCAGGGGAGGGAGGGGCAGGGAAGAAAGAGACACGGGTAAGAAGCTTTGTAGGCCAAAGGGAAGGATGCGGCGGCTGCTCAGCCCCAGCCTGTCAGCTCTGCAGGAGCAGGACTTGCTAGGGCAGCACTAGCCAGCAGGGGACGCTCTCCTCTGACAAGCAGGGTGCATGGGACAGTGTCCTAGGAAGGGGCTCTTTGGGGGAGAGGGGAGCAGCATGTGGCTGGTGACAGGCAGCCCCTCCAGCCTCGGCAATGCAGGACGGAGCAGAGACGCTGCCCAAGCCAACGACTACTGCTCGCCATTTCTACAGTGCCGTGCCCCTGCCCCTCGGAGCCCTGTCCTGCCCCCTCTTCCATCCCTGCTCAGCTCTCGCCCCCCAGGGTGCCCCCACCCACAGCCGCCTAGCTCAGCGCTGACACTCCCAGCTTCGGCCCACCCGCTAGGCTTGGAGGCCCCGTCCAGCACCCGGCAGCCCATCCCTGCTGCAGGAGCAGGGAGAAGCAGGCCAGGCTGACTGGGGATAAGACATCCCTGCAGGAGGCGCTGCTGACCACCGGATGGGCCCCATGAGCAGGCACGCAGCCATCCTGCCCCATCCCTCTGGGCCTTTGTTCTGTGCTGCCCCTTATGCCCATTGTGGCCTCAGGTCCGTATGCGGCTTGGCCGAGTTAACAGCTCCTGAGTGGGCGTCTAGCCGCTCCCATGCAGGGACAGAGACCATCTCACAACCAGCTCCGCCCAGAGGCCCCAGCAGAGGCCTGGGCAAACCCCGCGTTTGGGTTCGGACTTGGATGCTTGCTGAGGATCCTGCAGGCACTCGGACCAGGCAGGAAACCCCACCACGACAGCTGGCAGGACCTGGCTGGCAGGCCGACGGGCTCCAGTAGGGAGCTCATGCCAGGTGGGAGTGTAGAACCTGCAACCCCCTGAATTCCGGCACCGTGCACCACCAGGACACAGGCAAAGGGCCCCTGGACACAACACTGGCTGCGCTTTGAGGCCAACTACAGGGTGACGGGTGCTAACGAGAAACTCCATGTCCCCAAACCAGAGCAAGCACCGCCTCCCCCCCCATGAGTGGAACATTCATCCCCCAGCACACACGGGAGACTCAGCTCCTCTGCCCCAGGATGGCCCTTTGACCATTGAAAGCTGATACTGTCCCAGTCACATCCCACACGCAGGACCATCTATCCGGCTGTACCAGCCCCTCCAGAAGCAGGGCACACAAAACCCCAGCCTGTGACAGAAACCTCTTCCCGGGGAACTGTTCATTGCTATCCCTTGCCTTGATCCAACTACAGTCATTCAGACACAATCCTTTTGTTTATTTTAGCTGATTTGAGTCGACTGGGGCGGAATGAATTCAATCAAGTGTGTCCTTCCTCTAATTCACCCCGGCTCCGCACTGGGATTCCTCCCCTGCTGTTTGCACAGACTCCTTTCCATCGAGCGGGCCCAGGATCTGGACCAGCAGCGGGAGCCGGCCAGCACCCTCGCGGGGCAGCATGCACTGCCATAGTGTCGCAGTCCGGTCTGTGCATGCTGCGACTCCCTGTGGCGACTGCACCGGGGACCTACCCACAGCAAACCCCAGGGAACAGGGCGGGCAACAGACCAGCTTGCAGCAGAAGGAAAGAGACGAAGCCAACAAAGGGCAGCAAGCGCAGGGAAGGAGACAAACAGCCTCCCAACGTTACTGAGCTCAGGTCACTCGGGTCTCTGAGGAAGGGGCTTGGGAGGTGGTTTGGAGACTGGCTGTTCTGTTTGGGTTTTCGGCAACATATGTTGTGGTTGTTTTAAATGGCAGCATCCCAACTGCAGAGAAAGAAAAAGCCCCCCTCACTCTCCCAGCCCAGGGAAAAAGAACCTCAACATCCCTATTGCCCTCAGGCTGCTTTCCCCAGCCCTCTGGGAGTCCCGACTGCGGCGCGCAGAGAATCAGCACAGCTGACACTTGAAAGCCCATCGCTCCACACCCCACAAGGCATGCGCTTTGCTTGTATAATATGCCAGCCATGTGACACCCTGGCAAGCCCCACATACGGTGTTAACCCTTCCCTCTGGGCACTCCAGCCCAAGGTACAAGACGGGGTAACAAGCAAAGCATAAAGCACGTCTCAGGGCAGTCTATGGCAGTGCCACGAAGACGAGTGGTCAGCTCTTTGGCCAGGGCTTGTGCTGGAGAAAGCCAGCGAGGACTGGAGGAGGGAGGCTCTGCGCCCCTGGGGCTCCGTTTGCAAACCTTACCTCAGTGTGGATGTTGGGGGTGGAGCCGGTGAAGCCGTTCTCAGCGATGGTGCAGCTGGAGCTGTTGGGGGAGCTGGGGCCGGACCCGGGGGCACTGTTACACACGGAGGAGACTGCAAGAAAAGGGAAAATTGCACCCAGCACAGATGCGCCTTCCCCACAGTGCTGCAGACTGCGAGGCTAGTCCAGATGCTGTGCCCGGGGGCTAAACACTGCAATCTTTGTGGCCTTCCCCAAGGCAGGCTCGTCCTGCACTGTGCATCCCACATGGACTTGGACCGGGCTGAGGGCAGGCAAAGCTGGCCCAGATGTCTGCCCGACTGACCAGCCGAGGGTCTGGGAGGAAGTGATACTGCTTTGGGGAAGGCTCCCACAGTGCCAGCGCCCTGCTTCCACATGGGAAGGAGGGCAGGTATGCCAGGAGACTTGGTAGGAGTTCTAGTCCCAGCTCAGGTTTGTGTTACTGCCTAGCTCCGTGCCTCAGTTTCCCCAACTGTCATGTGTCCTCAAGGGGTGACATGCTGCATTCTGCATGCTCCTAGTGGAAGGTGAAATGTCATTCCAATTGGCTAGCCCAGCAGATGGGCACAGAGCAGGGCTCAGGGCCTGGAATGGCCTGCCACAGTAACCTTCACAGAAATGGCAGCTAGTCATCCACACAGTGAGATGCCCTCCCTGCACAGCCCTGGTCCTGCCCCCGTGCGGAGCAGGGTAAGCTGGCAGTGCTCAGAGTCGGCAGCAAATGTTTGTTGGGGGAGGCTGCTGGATTTGAACGACTCCAGATGTGATGCACCAAGTGGAAAAAAATCCCATCTTCCCGCATGGCAGGGGAGGGTTCCGGAGCACCCCAGAATCTCCCCATTCTCCAGCTGCAGCTGACCCATGCCATTGGCACCCAGACTGAGCGCTCCAGGTCATCACAAACCCTCACTGCAGCCAGGTACGAAAACCTCTGTGCCACCCCTGCCAGGGTCACACGGCTGGGACCCCTAGGGCAGAACAGCTTTCCAAGCACCACCTGTCTGCCAGGATCCGCACTGGCATCAACCGGTGTCCCTCCATGGACTTCAACAGGCTGCTGACTTACAGCAGCTGGGTCCTGGGCCACGGAGCAATGAAGATTTGGGAGCTGTGGATCCCGCCCATTGACACTCTGCGGACTGACACCACCCTGTCTCAGGAAGCCAAGTACCTGCCGCTGCTCTGGACTGCTAGCAGCCCCGGCGTGGCTCAAGAACACGCCAGACATTATGTAACTGCAGCTCGGAGGCAGCGGCTGGACTCGCCCCCACCCCTGGGAACATTTCAGATGCTCTTGGATTAGCCACTGCTGCCCCTGCCACACACACACAGGCCTCTGGATTAATGTCTTCATTCGACATAACAGCAGGAGAAGTCGGGGAGACTGGCTCGTCCCTCACAGAGCCGGGAGCCTGTCCCTGGGGGCGGGTTTCAGAGGAGACTGACAGGCGTCAATCAGTGCAGCTGCGTATGCCTGCCTAGGAACCAGCCCTGCTCCAGGGCCTGGGCAGAATATTAAACCCAAGCAGGAGAGCAAATGCAAGAGGAAAGCGGCAGCCGAGCCCACAAGCCCCGGTCCTTCTGCAGAGACTAGCACTAGAAATCCCCATCACAGACCCCGCCCGCTCTCCCCAGCCCAGGGAAACGGGCTATGCAGGACGTCCTCAGGGGCCCCACATTTAGGCTATTTCTTAGCAGGGAGGGGGCATGAAGTTCAAATCTGGGGGATGCCGGGTTAGCAGCTCCCTCTCCTCTAAACCTCAGGCGGGCCAGGCGGCCTTGGACGGACAGATTCCCCCAGCCACGCGAGGACAGATTTTCAAAAGCTCGGGGCCAGATTCTGAAGTCACCAGCCGCCACATGCTCCCCTTCAGGCACTGAAATCAGAGCCAGGTTTCCACAAGGGTCTCTGCACCCAGGCAACCCAGCCTACATTTGAAGCGCTTTGGAAAAGCGACCAGGGCTCCCTAGACCAAAGCCAAGACCAGGACGCCATGGTCCCAGAGCCCTGATACCATCAAGACACCCCACTCAACAGGCCGTGTTTTGCTCTCCAAATGGAAGTTCACTGCCATGCTCTGGTCTGCGGAGACGACAGGCAGGTGAGTCACCAGCCCGGCTCACATGCAGGTGGGCAAAGCCTATTTGATCGGGCCCCGATTTAACATGCAAACCCAAGCAGCACCCAGGAGATGCACCCGCATAGCCAAAGGGATTGCCAAACCCCACAGTCCTCTGGTTGAATCTTAAGGCCTGGGCTGCCCTTGAAATGTAGATGGATCTAACACCATCACTCGGGGAGTGAAAACATTCACACCTGAGTGCCAGAGTTCAGCTGGAAGAGATCCATTGGGACCACGCCCCACGGAGGTGGATGAAACCCCCCTGCTGTGGATATCTGCACGACAGGACTGTGGCTGCCATGCTGAGTGGCAGTGATCACAGTGAAGCTGTAACCTAGTGTAGCTGTCCAGGTACAACCCTGGGGGGGAGGGGGACGATAATCTTATTCCAGCGTCAGAAGTTCACCAGTGTCACTGGGGAAGGAGACAAACCACTCTGGAGCAAGACAGTCCACGCTGGGGATTATGTACAGGCATAAAATAGCTCGACTGGTACAATGACATCGGTTTCCATGTCTGCTCCAGGCCAGCACTACGTTAGAAGGCTCCACTAGCACGCACAACCGACACTGCCCTGCCGGCCCCAGCCTCAGCCTCGACACAGCCATCTGGACAAACCGGCCTTCCAAAGAGCTCCGCTACTGGGTTCAGCCACTCCAGCAAAAGGACTGTCTAGCACGCAGAAGCCACGTCTCCACCAGGGAAGTTTGCTCTGCAGGTCTCTCTTAAGGGTAGCCTGAGCATCCATGCCCCAGAGACTAATGGCACGCGGCCAACGGCATGGCCAATTGTGCACCCAACATCCACAACAGCACACACCACCCAGAGAGTTCTCTGTTTAGACCAGCAATCGTAACGGAACCTCCTGGCCCCCGAAGCTCAGGGAGGCAAAGTGACAAGGGAGGGCCCGGCTTCCCCAGAAAAGGAGCATGCAGGAAGGGCTCTTTGCATGCATGATCATGAGATTTGTGCATGCATTCCTGCTGACTGCGTGTTCAAATCCGGGGCGTGGCTGTGCACAGTCGGAGAGCTCACCGGATGCAAGGCCTTGCTCCAGTGCTTGGCCCAGCTAATGTCTGTGGGGAAGCCATGGAAGGACACAGTCTATGTACTTCTCTCTGTGTAGGGTCTGTGCCACATGCTTCATGGTCCTGCCTGAGCCTTGCCCAGAAATTCAAGGTCAGCGTGTGCTCTACTTGCAGGCCAGCTCTCCCTTTACAGTGACATCTCATTGTCACCTCTCCTGGGGCCAGCCTTCTGGAACCCCAGCTGTGAGCACCCCCAAGCTCTTGGGCTGATCAGGACTAGCTCATCACAAGAGCTGTTGGCCATATGTCCCAAGAACAGTTCTGCGGGAGAACACGTGGCTACAGTGATAATTAATACTAGCACTTCTACACTGAACCTGTTTCACTCATCAATCCCCAAGTGCTTCACAAAGGGAGGCAGCAGCATCATCTCATGCCACACATGGGGAAACCGAGGCACAGCAGAGACGTGACTCACTGCTAGTGGCACGGCTGGGATTAGAACCTGGGATCTGGGTGCCCAGTCAGGGGCTCTATCCACTGCACATGCTGTCCCCTCCCTGCCGCTAGGCCACACCAGGGTCACTGCCAGGCACCACTTCCTTTTGACCGTAATTAAAGCACCGTGTGGAACAATCAAAGGGACCCTGGGCCTACAACCGCCTGCCAGCCAGACGCCTGCATGCCGCCCGCCGCCCAGGTGGGCATCACTCACCTGTGATCTCGATAGCTCTCTTTTTGAACGTGCTGATGACGGTTCCGTCTTTCCTCCGCAGCAGGGGGCTGCTCCTGCGCTCAGCCACTTTCTGCTTTAACCGCGAGCGCACTTTCAGGTTGGGTTCCGAGGCTGGATGGGAGATGGAAAAGCACGATGGAGGTTCCTGCCCTGAATCGCTGCTCTATGCCTGCCTTCCAGCCCCTGGCTGGCAGCTCGTGCCTAGCGCCCGGCCCCAGGGCTACCAGAGCTTAGCTAAAGGGGCTGCTTCACTAGCCCAGCTCCCCAGGCTGGGGCTGGCTTTGATCTCTGCAGCCACAGCGCACGGCATCGGCTTGCTCTGTCCCTCATCCTACATTTCTGCCAGATCCTGAAATATCCCTCCTCCTCCTGCCCTTTCCCCAGCAAGATCCCTGGGTGCCCACTCTGCCCCCCAACCCTCAGGGGCCCTCTCCATGCACAGCAGTGGGCATCTTCCTCCAGACACCCCTAGGCCATGCAAGCGGCTTTGCCTCCGGGCGGCCAGTTCAAATCCAGCCTGGGGCTGTAGTAAGGACAATTTGCTAAGGTCTGGTCCACAAAGCACTTAGGCTATGTCTAGACTGCAGGCTTCTTTCGAAAGATCGCGTCTAGACTGCAGGCGGATCTTTCGAAAGAGAAATCCGCTTTTCCGAAAGAGAGCACCCAGCGAGTCTGGATGCTCTCTTTCGAAGACGGCCTCTTTACATTGAAGAACGCCTTCTTTCGAAAGAGGAACTTTCCAAAGAAGGCGTTCTTCCTCGTGAAACGAGGTTTACCGCCATCGAAAGAAAAGCCGCGTTCTTTCGAAATAATTTCGAAAGAACGCGGCTTGAGTCTGGACGCAGGGGAAGTTTTTTCAGGAAAAGGCTACTTTTCCCGAAGAAACCCCTGAGTCTGGACACGGCCTTAGTGTCCAACCCTAGGGGCTTTGCAAAGAGCGCAGGGCCAAGTCTGCCAGGGCTCAGGTCCCCGAGTCAGGACCCGATTTCCAGACGAGCTCAGCACCCAGCAGGAGCCCTGTGTGAAGGGCTCTGATGAAACTTTGGCTTCTAATTCTCGTGCCTAAATGAGAACTAGGCTCTCATGAGTATTAGGTCCTAGATTACAAATTACAGCCCTCCTGGTGCTAGCTACAGCCACGGAGCCTCCCCACCTCTCTCCAGACACTTTTTGGGGGGCTCGTTTATAGCCTCACCTCCCTGCTCCCAGTCCTGGCAAGGAGGCGCATTACAATGGTCATTTTTGTGACACCTGCCCAACGGGAACTGGACCGAGAACCAGCAAGCTCATCTCACCCAGGCTACCTCACAGCCAGGGGTCAGCTACGGCCCTGGAGGTGGATTTGAACCAGTGGCTCAGAGGCAAAGCTGCGCCTGTGCCCCCAATCCAGCCAGCCCATCCAAAGGGGGTTCATAAGTTTCCCTTCCCCTGCAACGGCACTGACCAGTTTTCCGGAGCGGAAAGTCGTCTCTGCTGTCGTACGTGCCGAGGAGGGGTAGTTTATAGGAGGGCGGTGTTCCTGGGCTGCCTGTCTGGGGAGGGGAACTCTGGTCCAATGAGGTATGATGGGCTCCCCTGCAGAGACAGACCAAGAAGCAAAGTCATTCGAGAGACCTGCCCTACTAGCTGGTACCCCAGAAGGGGACTAACACGTGTCTCCACTAGGTGAGCCAGGGTGCTGGTGTCTAGACAGACAGAGCTCGTTACAGCCAAGGCTGCGTGGTGGGATAGGGACAGTTAAAGCCCTGGCTACACTCCAAGAGCCAAGCACGTTCTCATCACGACAGGGGGGCACTGAGGGGTCCCTCCACCAGGGCAGGGTGCACGAGGAAGATCAGGGGATGTGGGGGATTTAACAATCTCTGCGGGACCCCGATGAGCAGGGGATGGTCGGGTGGTAGTGACCAAACCGCTTGGCGAAAGCCCAAAATGTGAATGGAAAGAAGGAAGGAAGGAAGTGCGGGGGAGGGGGCAGCCAATCGGGGATCTGTTTTTAGCCAGCTAAGTGGATTTATCCCTAAGCACCCCTGGCCTCAGGAAGTGGAGTAGGTCACTGCGATGCAATTAGCCACCGCGCGTGCCAGGCCCTTTGGAAAGCCAGAGACATGCCACAGCCGCCTCCGCGCCCAGGACAGGGCCGTTTTGGTTTGCGGGGATTCGTGTTTGCTGCAGAGATGCCCTGGGGAAGCCTGGTGCCTCCAGACCCCCACCGGACACTCCCCATTGGCATGTCACCCAGCCCAGGGCTCCGGCAAAGTGCTCCAAGCCAGGCCGTGGGGACAAGGGAGCCATGGGGCCCAGCAGACAGGGACAGTGAAGCGGGACCTGCATGGCCCATCAGACCCCGCCACACCCCCGAGCCCTGATGCCCCACTCTGGCCACGCCCCCATGCTCCCTCCCAGAGCACAGCACAGAACCCAGGAGCTCAGTCGTCCCGGACGGGCCCCTCTGGCCCGCCCCGCCTCGGCCCACCTACCAGCATGTGGGGTGCTGCGGGAGGGAATGGTTGAAGCCACCTGCTGCCAGCTCTTTAGACTTGCTGAGGAGGAACTCCTGGAGTTTCAGCTTCACTTCTGTGCTGGCGATTGCACCTGCCGACAGGTGGGACGTGTCCATGGGAAATGACCGGGCCACCCAAACAGCCCTGAGCATGGCCGGGGGAGGGGGCACCCAGCCCCAGTGGGAGGGAGGGGTTAGCACAGCCTCCCAGGCCAGCTGACCGGGGCAGCACCAATGCCACCCAGGCTGGCAGGGAAGGGCTTTGTCTTTCACTTGCATGCAGGTGGGGCCTGAAACTCAAACCAGACCTGATGTGAGTCTCAGGCTTCAGCCTCACGCAGTCTTGGTTCCACACAGATGCCAAGCGAGCTCCTGCCCTGGGCACCTGCACCCCACAAAGCCCGCGGCTGTGTCGCCAGGCCCACGCTCCCCCAGCATGCAATGCTCCAGCGTCTGCAGGATCCAGACAGACCCGCTGCTCCGTCCCGTGCCCATAGGAGTAACGAGCCCCCCCCAAGCTCCCAGCCGGCTGCCCATCCAGTGCCCTCAGCTGGGCCCTTCGGGCCTCCCTGGCGGCAGCTCCCCAGCCTGGCTGCTCATAGGGTGGGAATTAAAACCCAGCCAGCCGCCCACGGCCCCGCCTGGGCCCAGCCCCTCCCCCACTCACTTTCTTTGCTCTTCTCCTTATTCCGGAGGATGAGAAGCTGCTGCTCCAGCCGCTGCTTCTCCAGCTCCTCCTGCCGCTGCTGCTCCCGCTTGCGCTGCTGCTCCAGCTCCTGCTGCCGCTTTGCCGCCAGCATCTCCTGCTGCTGCTGCAAGGCAGAGGGAGCTGGGTTAGCAGGGAGGGGCCCGCGCCGGCTGCGGGGCGCCACCAAGGGAGGGAGAGGGCAGGGAGGGTGAACCCAAGCAATAAAGAAGGGACCCAGGTTAGCAGGGGGGAAACCCCCTTTTGCCATCAAAAGAACCCGCCCTGTCTGCAAGGCCCGGGCACAGCCCCAGCTGCTGGAGAGCAACTCTCAGCTCCTTCCCGTGGCGAATGGCTGGCACCCCAGGGAGCTGGATTGGGCCTTACCAGCCTGCCAGGGTGGGCGCCCAGCAGCCCCTCCCTTGGCTGGTGCAGTGGGGCTTGCTTGAGCTCACGGGGCCCCTCCCACAGGCTGGGGGCATTTGAGGTGGGAGAGGAAGTCATGGCACTTGCCTGGGGTCAGTAGCGAGCAAGAGGCTAAGCCGGCATTAAACCAGGAGCCAGCCAGCTCCTGGGGGCGAGGCAGCTCAGAGCAGCCCTGCTAGGAGCAGGCAAAGAAGCCCAGCTGAGGTAGGGAGCGTGGAACCCCCCCCACATCCCCCCACATCCCCGCCCCTCGGCACAGGGGGCGGCTCAAAGGGACAACCAATGAGATAGAACAGGGGAGGCTGGGAGATGCGGAAGTCTCGCCCTGCAGCCCTGAGCCAGCAAGGGAAAATTCCCACAGACAGTCCCACCTGCACCCCTGCCTTCATGCTACAACAGATGTGTGGGGGGGGGGCTTTGGGTCGTCCGCCTCCGGTCTGGAATCCAGACAGATCCCTGCACCAGCGCAGCGGCACAAGCCGAGAATCAGGCCCCCTGCTTCTGCGGTGCACAGGCCAGCCCTGGCCCCTCAGCCTTCCGTGCAGCATGTGGACTGTCTGGATGGGACCTCGCTCCACCGGGGACAGTGGGGTCACCCTTGTCTCCTGCCCGTCCCCTCGCACTGCCATGGGGAGCCAGGGGAAGGTACCACCCCGAAGGTGGCTGCATTTCACGTCGGGATGTTAATGAATGTTTGAACTATTAACCAGTTATTTAACGACTAACCCTGGAGTAGCCCCTCCCCTGCTCACGGTGCAAGGGGCGGTGGCTGGGGGGGATGCTCCAGTCACAGCCCTGCCCCGGCCCTGCTGCGGCCGGTTGACCAGTGGCCCGTTAGCATCTCACCTTGAGGTGCTTCTGCAGCTGGACTTCGTGCTGCCGCGTCAGGTGCTCGTGCTGCTTCTGGAACTCAGCAAAAAGCAGCTGCTTCTGCAACTGTTGCTGCTGCTTCAGGACCAAAAGCTCCTGCTGCAGCTGCTGCTCCCGCACTGCTGGGTCCACGCTGGGCACGCTCCCCCGCCCGTCTGGCCGCAGCTCCACCGGGCTGCTGCTGCTGCTGCTGCAGTTCTGCATGGCTACGGGCAGCACTGGCTTCACGTCTACCGCTGGGGAGCAAACACACACAGGCCCTAGAGATCTGCAGCCAGCAGGAAAAGCAGGAGCTAAAGACCCTGAACAGCCCCCCTTTTACTCTCCCACTTGCTTATGGTGTCAGAGGGGCAGGGTTCAGCTGGGGTACCCTGGTGGGCACGGTTCCCCAATGGGAACCATGCCCCGGGAACAGCCAGGGTGCCCCAGTGGGCACAGTGCTCCAGGGACAGCCAGCGTGCCCCAGTGGGCACAATGCCCCGGGGACAGCCAGGGCGCCCCGGTGGGCACAGTGCCCCAGGGACAGCCAGGGTGCCCCGGTGGGCGCAGTGCCCCGGGAAGAGCCAGGGTGCCCCGGTGGGCGCAGTGCCCCGGGAAGAGCCAGGGTGCCCCGGGGGGCGCAGTGACCCGGGAAGAGCCAGGGTGCCCCGGTGGGCGCAGTGCCCTCGGGTGCTTTAGAGAATGGCTAAATGAATCCAGGACTGGAAGCAGCCAGAGAAACTCCTACATTTCCCATTCCCACCCTCTGCCCACGGCTGGACGCTGCTCCCAGTGATTGGAGCCCCGGCACTGCCACCCACCCAAAGTGTGCCAGCCTCAGGACTCAGCTGGATCCAGGCTAAACAAACAGCTGGTCGACTCGTGTCCGGTGCCGTGTCCATCAGCCCCAGGGAGCCTCATGCCGGGCAAAGACCCTGCCGGGGCATTGGCAGCGATAGCAGCGTACCCCCAGAATGCAGCGACTGCTTACTCCCTGGGCACAAGGCACGGGCACCTGGGAGCTCCGCTCCTCTCAGCCAGCCTTTCACAGGCTAGCGTGCCCAAGGGGTCTGATGCATCCTGGGGAGACCCCTAGCGGGAAGGGGCCAACGCTCCAGGCCAGGGCCTCATGGAGTCCTTTCTGCAGGGGCTCGGATTGGCTGTGCAGAGCTGCTTCCCGGACGCCAGGGCCACCCTCACCCACCGCCAGGGAGAGAGCTAAGTCTGGGAACGAGGGCATAGCCAGAGCCCCAAGTAGGACAGGAAGGATACTCCCCACCCCCACCACCTGGGGGCTCTGCCGGGCCCCATCTCCCTACAAATCTTAGGGCTCAGCCGCTCCCCCAGCTTTGCTGCTTGGCAGGACGCCCCAGTCATCGCCCCACCGGCCTGGCTGCGGGGGGAACTGGGCACCAGCGGCAGGCGGTGCTTTGGCAGGCTGTGAATGAGTCGAGAAAGAGCATCTACTGTCGACAAAGAGCATCTAGACTACATCCAGTTCTGTCAACAAAGCAAGCCGCTTTGTTGACATGACAGTGTAGACGCAAAGGGCGGTGTAGATACAATAACGCCTTCTGGCGACAAAAGGCATTATTCCTCGTAGAATGAGGTTTACCGCCGTCGATAAAACTGCTGAGTTATGTCGACAGAACTCAGCAGCAGTGTAGACGCAGGTATAGTTTTGTCGACAAAAGTCCACTTTCGTCGACAAATCCCTGTAGTCTAGACACACCCTTTGACAGGAATGGTACATTTGTATTGCTATTCGGTAATTATGGCAGTGCCACCTAGCCACCCACGAACGCTCATGATGCCATCAACATGTTTTGTTACTTTTTAAGGTGCTACTAGACAATTTGTTGTTTTTTAAGAGACAAGAATGCCAGTCGGGGGACATGCCACACAGCTCGATTTGGGAGCAAATGCAGGGCCAAGTCGCAGCCGTCTTCCCACAACCCACGGCAGGGCTGGTGGTTAACAGCTCTGGTCTGCCCAATTACACAACACCCCCTCCAGTTCCCAGACACACCCACCCTCCCAACCTCCCCACTTCTTTGTGTTTCTTCACCATGGCAACTCTGCTGACGTGGTGGTGATGCGGTGTGAGCCCGTGCGTAGCGCGAGCGACACACATGGGTGACCCTGCTAAGGTCAATAATTTGACATCAAATCAAGAGTGTTTATCCTCTTCTGCCGGCACCTCCGCCCTGCCTCTAAGCTTCTGATCTGACACTTCCAGCAAAGGCGGGAGGTTAGATCTTTATAAACCAGACGCTTTAGGGTCTGGTTGTACATGCCATGTGGGTGTGAAGCCAGGGCACTGGCAAGAGTGGGAACAGGGGTCTGAGTCTCTATGCTTGTGGCCAGTGGGTGCAAACACACCGTCAGGATCAGGCAAATGACAACACAATCTGCCAAGCGAGGGAAAACTGGGCCAAACATGTCACACAGCAACTCAACATCTCCCTGTGGCACACCTCTTAGCCCCTTACCATCATAGACTGCGCTTGTGCTCAGAGACAGGATAATTAGCCCCTGGGTTGCACATGGGAAACTGAGGTCCAGATCCTCAAAGGTGCTTAGGTGCCTAACACAGCACCTAGCACTCTGAGGAGGTGTCTAGACTACAGGGCTTTTTGGAAAAAACTTTCCCTGCGTCTAGACTGCAGCCACGTTCTTTCAAAATTAAATCGAAAGAACACGGCGGTTTTTTCAACCGCAGTAAACCTCATTTTACAAGGAAGAACGCCTTCTTCCGAAAGCGTTCTTTTGAAAAAAGGCGCTCCTGAATGCAAACGGTGCTTTTTCGAAAGAGAGTGTCTAGACTCTCTTTCGAAAAAGTGGCTCACTTTTCCGAAAAATCTGCCTGTAGTCTGGATACTCTCTTTCGAAAGAGGCTTGTAGTCTAGACATAGCCTGAGACACTAGATCCATGGCTGGGCACCAAGCACGTACCACAATCATATATACAGTAGCCCAGTGTCTGTGACTCTGTAATGCTGAAATGCTGGCTGTTCCCTCTGGGCGGCGCTGTCGCCTTCCTGGCTGTTCCCTCTGGGCGGCGCTGTCGCCTTCCTGGCTGATCCCTCTGGGCGGCGCTGTCGCCTTCCTGGCTGTTCCCTCTGGGCGGCGCTGTCGCCTTCCTGGCTGTTCCCTCTGGGCGGCGCTGTCGCCTTCCTGGCTGATCCCTCTGGGCGGCGCTGTCGCCTTCCTGGCTGTTCCCTCTGGGCGGCGCTGTCGCCTTCCTGGCTGTTCCCTCTGGGCGGCGCTGTCGCCTTCCTGGCTGTTCCCTCTGGGCGGCGCTGTCGCCTTCCTGGCTGATCCCTCTGGGCGGCGCTGTCGCCTTCCTGGCTGTTCCCTCTGGGCGGCGCTGTCGCCTTCCTGGCTGATCCCTCTGGGCGGCGCTGTCGCCTTCCTGGCTGTTCCCTCTGGGCGGCGCTGTCGCCTTCCTGGCTGTTCCCTCTGGGCGGCGCTGTCGCCTTCCTGGCTGTTCCCTCTGGGCGGCGCTGTCGCCTTCCTGGCTGTTCCCTCTGGGCGGCGCTGTCGCCTTCCTGGCTGATCCCTCTGGGCGGCGCTGTCGCCTTCCTGGCTGTTCCCTCTGGGCGGCGCTGTCGCCTTCCTGGCTGTTCCCTCTGGGCGGCGCTGTCGCCTTCCTGGCTGTTCCCTCTGGGCGGCGCTGTCGCCTTCCTGGCTGTTCCCTCTGGGCGGCGCTGTTGTCCTTCGCCTCCCGCTGTGGCGCTCGGCTGACTTCTGCGCTGCTCATCTGGGCAGCTGCGGGGAGTGCTGCATGGGGAGCGCGGGGCCCAAACGGCCGCTTGTGCCGCTTACTTCCCCGTGGCTGCCCGGCGCAGAAGTCAGCCGAGCTCCACGGCAGGAGGCGAAGGGGGGCGGGGCAGTGACGTGCGGTGTGACAGCGGTTCCAGGCCCTGCCCCCTGGCCGTGAACGTCACCGCCCCGCCCCCTCTTCGCCTCCTGCCATGGCGCTCGGCTGACGTCTGTGCTGCTCAGCCGGGCTGCCACGTGGGAGCAAGTGGCGTAAGCGACTGTTTGGGCTCCGTGCTCCCCATGCAGCACGGGGAGCGTGGAGCCCAAACGGTAATTTGGGCTCTGCAGTCCCCCAAGTGAGAGGCAGGAGGGGGAGGAGAAGAGAGAGAGACAGAGAGAGAGAGGCAGGAGGCAGAGGAGAGCTGAGGGGGGGAGGCAGTAGGAGGAGGAGGAGAGAGAGAGAGAGACGGAGACGGAGACGGAGAGAGAGACCAGAGGCTCAGGAGAGAAGACCGATGTGGAGGAGTGACCTGAAAATCCCGTCTTATGACGGGCTAATTGGCTAGTACAGATAATAAACATCATCCCTGTGCAGCCAGCCAATGTGCTAACTAGGGATGTTAAATATCGGTTACTGAATTGTCAATTCGCCTCATCGATTCTTAGCGGTTACTCAACTATTCTATAGCCCCTGGGGGTGGGGCCGGCAGCCAGCGCGCTCGGCCCTACTCCAGAGGAGCTCCCTGCCCCTCCGCGCTGCTGCCTCTGCTTGTGGACTGGCTGCCTGTCGCCTCTGATACAGAGACAGCAGCGTGGGGTGGCAGCAGCCCCTGTCCGGAGGGGACCCGGCCCAAGTTGGAACTGAACCAGGAGCTGCAGCAGTGGTAGGTCCTGGACCTGGCGTGAGCCAGGACTGAGCCAGGCTGCTGGCCAGCCTGCTAAAACACGTACTGGCGGGGGAGGGGGAATAAGCTTTTGTTTATTGGTTAATCGACTCCACTATTACATCCCTAGCGCAACAGAGAGAAGGCATCTCGTCTTGTAGTTGCAACAGGAATAGGTGTCCTTAGGCCAGGGGTCTGTTTCCAGCTCTGTCACTGACTTGTTGGGGGACCCTGAGCCAGTCCCTTCGCCGCTCCATGTCTCAGTTTCCCTGCCTGCTCTCTACTGAGATCGTGAGGCCCAAATCACAGCTGGGTCCTTCAGAGAACATCTACACCAGCCATGGGCAACCTAGGCTACTGGGTGGCCCTTCTCCAGCTCAGCGGGCTGCAAGACTGTTGTAACGGAGACGCTCTCCTGGGACAGAGCAGTTCTGCTCCCTGCACTTGTGTCCCGAGAGCGTGCGGGGCTGAGCCGACGGAACTGCAGCAGCGCTGCAAGAGTACGTGTAGACTGCAGGCTGCTTCCAGATGCTTTTCCAGAAGAGATCTTCCGAAAGAGAGTGTCCACACTGCCCACGTGCATCAAGAAAGCGATCTGCTTTTTCAAAAGAGTGGCCACGCTGAATGGACGGAGTGGCCACCAGGGCACCTGTGCTCTATCCCCTTCTTCCGAAAGAACTCCCTCTTCCCCGTCCACACACGCCTTTCTCCAAAACAGCTCTTTCGGAAAAAGGCTTCTTCCTCGTAGAATGCGGTTTGCCGATGTCGGAAAAACCCCTCTGTTCTTTCCATTTTTTTTCTGGAAGAACATGATTGCAGTGTGGACGTAAGTGACGTTTTTCCAAAAAAACCCACTGTAGTGTAGACATTGCCTGATTGGCTGCAGAGGGAGCGCCTGGCTCTCTCAGTCAGTGCTAGGTGCCATCAGCCCACCCCTCGCTTCGCCTGCCCTGGTTGTATGTGTGTCACGTGAGAAACATCAGGAGGGAAAAACCACATGGATGGAAACCAGCAGAATCTGGCAGCCCTGCACGTGGGTAACAGTAACACAATGTCTTGTGGACCACATGCAGAACCCCCACGGGCTGTGGGCAGCCCTTGCCACAAGCTGTCCAGCACGGATCTACACTGCGCTGTCAATCCAGGGCTCTGGGACCCGGAACTGCAGACTCAGGGGTTTCAAGCCTATGCTTGAGCATCTACCCTTGCCTGGTCACCCTGGGTCCCTCAGCCGCCGACTCGCCCACCCTGGGTCCCTCAGCCGCCGACTCGTCCACCCTGGGTCCCTCAGCCGCCGACTCGCCCACCCTGGGTCCCACAGCCGCCGACTCATCCACCCTGGGTCCCTCAGCAACTCGCCCACCTTGCCTTCACCCTGGGTCTCCCAGCCGCCGATTCGTCCACTCTGGGTCCCACAGCCGCCGACTCGCCCACCCTGGGTCCCACAGCCGCCGACTCGCCCACCCTGGGTCCCTCAGCAACTCGCCCACCCTGAGTCCCACAGCCGCCGACTCGCCCACCCTGGGTCCCTCAGCAACTCGCCCACCCTGGGTCCCTCAGCAACTCGCCCACCTTGAGTCCCACAGGTGCCGACTCACCCACCCTGGGTCCCTCAGCCGCCGACTCGTCCACCCTGGGTCCCTCAGCCGCCGACTCGTCCACCCTTGGTCCCTCAGCCGCCGACTCGTCCACCCTGGGTCCCACAGCCGCCGACTTGTCCACCCTGGGTCCCTCAGCCGCCGACTCGTCCACCCTGAGTCCCACAGCCGCCGACTTGCCCGCCCTGCATCCCTCAGCCGCCGACTCGCCCGCCCTGAGTCCCACAGCCGCCGACTCGCCCGCCCTGAGTCCCACAGCCGCCGACTCGCCCGCCCTGAGTCCCACAGCCGCCGACTCGCCCGCCCTGAGTCCCACAGCCGCCGACTCGTGCACCCTGCGTCCCTCAGCCACCGACTCGTCCACCCTGAGTCCCACAGCCGCCGACTCGTCCACCCTGAGTCCCACAGCCGCCGACTCGTCCACCCTGCGTCCCTCAGCCGCCGACTCGTCCACCCTGAGTCCCACAGCCGCCGACTCGCCCACCCTGGGTCCCACAGCAACTTGCCCACCCTGCCTTGTCACCCTGAGTCCCACAGCCGCCGACTCCTCCACTCTGCGTCCCTCAGCCGCCGACTCGCCCACCCTGGGTCCCTCAGCCGCCGACTCGCCCACCCTGGGTCCCTCAGCCGCCGACTCGCCCACCCTGGGTCCCTCAGCTGCCGACTCGTCCACCTTGGGTCCCTCAGCAACTCGCCCACCCTGGGTCCCTCAGCAACTCGCCCACCTTGAGCCCCACAGCCGCCGACTCGCCCACCCTGGGTCCCTCGGCCGCTGACTCGTCCACCCTGGGTCCCTCAGCCGCCGACTCGCCCACCCTGGGTCCCTCAGCCGCCGACTCGCCCACCCTGGGTCCCTCGGCCGCTGACTCGTCCACCCTGGGTGCCACGGCCGCCGACTCGTCCACCCTGAGTCCCACAGCCGCCGACTTGCCCGCCCTGCATCCCTCAGCCGCCGACTCGTCCGCCCTGAGTCCCACAGCCGCCGACTCGCCCGCCCTGAGTCCCACAGCCGCCGACTCGCCCGCCCTGAGTCCCACAGCCGCCGACTCGCCCGCCCTGAGTCCCACAGCCGCCGACTCGTGCACCCTGCGTCCCTCAGCCGCCGACTCGCCCACCCTGGGTCCCACAGCAACTTGCCCACCCTGCCTTGTCACCCTGAGTCCCACAGCCGCCGACTCCTCCACTCTGCGTCCCTCAGCCGCCGACTCGCCCACCCTGGGTCCCTCAGCCGCCGACTCGCCCACCCTGGGTCCCTCAGCTGCCGACTCGTCCACCTTGGGTCCCTCAGCAACTCGCCCACCCTGGGTCCCTCAGCAACTCGCCCACCTTGAGCCCCACAGCCGCCGACTCGCCCACCCTGGGTCCCTCGGCCGCTGACTCGTCCACCCTGGGTGCCACGGCCGCCGACTCGTCCACCCTGGGTCCCTCAGCCGCCGACTCGTCCACCCTGGGTCCCTCAGCCGCCGACTCGCCCATCCTGGGTCCCACAGCCGCCGACTCGCCCACCCTGGGTCCCTCAGCCGCCGAGTCGCCTACCCTGGGTCCCACAGCCGCCGACTCGTCCACCCTGGGTCCCTCAGCAACTTGCCCACCCTGCCTTGTCACCCTGAGTCCCACAGCCGCCGACTCCTCCACCCTGGGTCCCTCAGCCGCCGACTCGCCCACCCTGGGTCCCACAGCCGCCGACTCGCCCACCCTGGGTCCCTCAGCCGCCGACTCGCCCACCCTGGGTACCTTAGCCGCCGACTCACCCACCCTGAGTCCCACAGCCGCTGACTCGCCCACCCTGGGTCCCTCAGCAACTCGCCCACCCTGGGTCCCTCAGCAACTCGCCCACCCTGGGTCCCACAGCCGCCGCCTCACCCACCCTGGGTCCCTCAGCAACTCGCCCACCCTGGGTCCCTCAGCAACTCGCCCACCTTGGGTCCCACAGTCGCCGACTCGCCCACCCTGGGTCCCTCGGCCACTGACTCGTCCACCCTGGGTCCCACGGCCGCCGACTCGTCCACCCTGGGTCCCTCAGCCGCCGACTCGTCCACCCTGGGTCCCTCAGCCGCCGACTCGTCCACCCTGGGTCCCTCAGCAACTTGCCCACCCTGCCTTGTCACCCTGAGTCCCACAGCCGCCGACTCCTCCACCCTGGGTCCCTCAGCCGCCGACTCGCCCACCCTGGGTCCCACAGCCGCCGACTCGCCCACCCTGGGTCCCTCAGCCGTCGACTCGCCCACCCTGGGTCCCTCAGCCGCCGACTCGCCCACCCTGGGTCCCTCAGCAACTCACCCACCCTGGGTCCCTCAGCCGCCGACTCGCCCACCCTGGGTCCCTCAGCAACTCGCCCAACCTGGGTCCCTCAGCCGCCGACTCGTCCACCCTGGGTCCCTCAGCCGCCGACTCGCCCACCCTGGATCCCTTAGCAGCTCGCCCACCCTGAGTCCCACAGCCGCTGACTCGCCCACTCTGGGTCCCACAGCCGCCGACTCGTCCACCCTGGGTCCCTCAGCCGCCGACTCGTCCACCCTGGGACCCTCAGCCGCCGACTCGCCCACCCTGGATCCCTTAGCAGCTCGCCCACCCTGAGTCCCACAGCCGCCGACTCGCCCACCCTGTGTCCCTCAGCAACTCGCCCACCCTGGGTCCCTCAGCAACTCGCCCACCCAGGGTCCCACAGCCGCCGCCTCGCCCACCCTGGGTCCCTCAGCAACTCGCCCACCCTGGGTCCCTCAGCAACTCGCCCACCTTGGGTCCCACAGTCGCCGACTCGCCCACCCTGGGTCCCTCGGCCACTGACTCGTCCACCCTGGGTCCCACGGCCGCCGACTCGTCCACCCTGGGTCCCTCAGCCGCCGACTCGTCCACCCTGGGTCCCTCAGCCGCCGACTCGTCCACCCTGGGTCCCTCAGCAACTTGCCCACCCTGCCTTGTCACCCTGAGTCCCACAGCCGCCGACTCCTCCACCCTGGGTCCCTCAGCCGCCGACTCGCCCACCCTGGGTCCCACAGCCGCCGACTCGCCCACCCTGGGTCCCTCAGCCGCCGACTCGCCCACCCTGGGTCCCTCAGCCGCCGACTCGCCCACCCTGGGTCCCTCAGCAACTCACCCACCCTGGGTCCCTCAGCCGCCGACTCGCCCACCCTGGGTCCCTCAGCAACTCGCCCAACCTGGGTCCCTCAGCCGCCGACTCGTCCACCCTGGGTCCCTCAGCCGCCGACTCGTCCACCCTGGGTCCCTCAGCCGCCGACTCGTCCACCCTGGGTCCCACAGCCGCCGACTCGCCCACCCTGGGTCCCTCAGCCGCCGACTCGCCCACCCTGGGTCCCTCAGCCGCCGACTCGCCCACCCTGGATCCCTTAGCAGCTCGCCCACCCTGAGTCCCACAGCCGCTGACTCGCCCACTCTGGGTCCCACAGCCGCCGACTCGTCCACCCTGGGTCCCTCAGCCGCCGACTCGTCCACCCTGGGACCCTCAGCCGCCGACTCGCCCACCCTGGATCCCTTAGCAGCTCGCCCACCCTGAGTCCCACAGCCGCCGACTCGCCCACCCTGGGTCCCTCTGCAACTCACCCACCCTGCCTTGTCACCCTGGGTCTCACAGCCTCTGACCCAACCCTCCAGCAGCACCGTAGCCCTGGCTCCTGAGGGCTTGCTGGAGTCCGACTGATTTGTGGAGGGCGGCGGGGGAGGGATTGGGCTTAGCATGCAGCCAGACCCTTAGGCCGTTCTGTTAAACTCATACAAAAAACCAACCCAGGCAGGAGGGTCTGAAGAGCTCCCCAGGGTGGGGACAAACAACCTCGCTGGATTAAGCTGGAGCTCAATACATTTTTGAACAGGAGGATCGAATGGGCTGTGGGGACCTGGGCTCAAGCCCTAGCGAACGCCTCCCAGTCCTGTGCTACCGAGGGAGAGGAGGAAACAGTGTTTGTTATACATACGGGGACAAGCATCGTGTTTTAGTTAATGCCCTGCAGTGGCCGTCTGAAGAGTCAGAGTCTGGTCCCAGCTAGGTCACTGCTGTGCCGCATGGCCGTGGGCAAGTCACTTTCCTCTTTGTCCCGTGCCTCAGTTTCCCCAAGACAACCATATTTAACCCTGAGCGTTTGACACTTCATTCTCAGTGCTGTGGACACAAGCACCTGACCAGTGAAACTGCTCCAACCTCTCCTGCCCCGAAACTGCCCCGTGCTTCCAATCCTGAGCCCTCATAGTGAACCCATGTCCTTATCTTCTCCCCTGCCCCTCCAAACGTTGCTCTCCTGATGCACGGACGGGAGTCCTGGCGACTGATTGCACACTGTCAGCTCTTAGCCACACGCTGCAGCCCTTGTGCAGCTGCGCAATCTGACTAAAGTCAAGGGGCGGCTTGCACGAGTAAGAGACCCTAGACCAGGCCTGTTGCTAGCCTAAGCAAGTGCTACACGGGGACTTGAGAGGATTCCAGGAGCCCAGGGTTGGAAGAAAGCTAGAACCCCGCCCCAGGCCTGAAGCATTGCCGGCTCCAGAGAGAATCCCCACTTTGTATTCTGCAAACCCCTTTTCCCTCCATGCACCCGGCTCACCTTCTCCCCTCCCACAGAGCCAGGGACCAGCGGGGACAGGCAAAGGGGCCCACCACCTCCTGCCCTAGACCTTCCTCACGAGCGGTGACAAGCCCTGCTGAACTCACTGGAACCTAGGAATCCAACCCCCTTTTCAGCCCAAATACCCTCTGGCACGTATTTTAGAAAGCAGCCCAAGATTTTGGGGATCCCATCTGAGACCCAGACCCCCATAAGTGCCTGCCGCCTCAGCTGCTCAGTCTCTGTTGGGAATCAGGGCCCAGGTCGGCAGCCACCCAGCGAGGCTGCCAGGATCGGGCCACGTCTGGAAGTGAGGGCTGAGATTTTCGACCAGAGGATGCCAGCAGCTAACTCCTAGCTCCACATTCCAGCCCATGGGGGAGGGGCCTGTTCTGCAGAATGCCCCTGCCCTGCAATTCCCTGCAACCTCTGTGGCATAGGGGGGGGGAGGAGGAGGGGGCCCTCCGTCTGCAAAACCTATGCCCCAAACTCCACCAGGCCAGGGGCTAGGGGCTACTGCAACACATCGTCATCACAGTCATCCTCTGGAATCTGCACCCACCTCTCCCTGGGGGCTCCAAAGCGGGGACGCAGAGAGCCCCAAGGGGCCTTGGATTCTCCAGGGAAGGCCTGCACCATGCCCAGGGCCCTGACACAGCTGTTCAGATCAGCGCCAAACAGCAGAACCCTGGTCTCCAATCCAAGCGGCGACCTTCTGCCTGGCTGCCCACGGTAGGGCCCCGCCAGCGCAAACCCCCATTGGAAAGCTGGCTTCTCTGCCTCGTGGCCACAGTTGTCCTCCCCTCCGCTCGCTCCTAGTAAAATTACCCCTTGCTGACAACGGGTGCGGCTGCCCAGGGGATGCTGCTGCGGCTTGGCAGGGCTCGGACCAGACAGCCAGTGCCAGGCCAGGCCTGCAGCCGCGGCTCTACAGGACAGCCGGGAGGCACCAGGCTGGCTTTGGGAGTGGAGTGAGACATGCCGGAAGAGGAAGCCAGGACCTTCCCTGCAGATTTGCACCCCGCACAGCAGCCCGGCTACTGAAAGCAGCAGCAAGTGGCGGACAGACGCACAGGGATTCGCAGGCTCCACACGCAGCGCTGCACAGCTGGCGATGGCCCATTTCTTCCCTTTCCCTTTCTTCTCCAGGAGTCTGGCCAGTCCCAGCCGCAAAGGGCCGAGGCCACCACATGTACCAGCCGCTCCCTAACCAGCTGTCCGGGGAGAAGGCCACCAACGCATGCAGAATCCATCCTGCAGCAGGGTCTAGGAGCAGACCCCTCTCCTGACTGGCCAGCGCATCTCCCTGCGGTAACTTCTTGCCTCGACAAGGCGCTTCGCCGGAGGATCCCAAAGGCTGCAAGTCAGGACTCCTGGGTTCTCTCCGGAGCTCTACCCCAACTTGTTTAGTCAAGTCCTGGGACCTCACTTTCCCCCAACCCAGTGGGAAAACCTTGTAAGGTGAAGAAGCTTCCGGGGGTAGCTGAGTTAGTCTGTACAGGAAAAACAACCAATGGTCTGGTAGCACTTCATGGACTAACAAAACATGCAGATGGGATCATGAGCTTTTGCGGGTACCGCCCACTTCTTCAGGTGCGTGACGAAGTAGGGGATTGATTTGCTCTGTTCGCCTTGTTACGTGGCTTGTGATTTCTACTCTCCTGAAGTAACCCCGTGAGCGTGCCTCAGTTTCCCTGGGCACGGCACCAATACCTAGCTGGTGGTGGGAATTTCGGAGTGACTGCCTCCTCCACATACCCAATGGTTGATGCCTTTGTAACCTGAGCCTGGGAGGGGGGTGTCACCAGGTGACACCTTTTGCCCAGGAAGCTGGACAAAGGCTGGAGGTGGGGCTGACTGCAGGGCTGAGTGGGTGAGCTAGTCTCAGTGGCTTCAGGTGCAGAGAGGGGGGCCGGGGCCCTTGGGTCTGGGCCCTCTCCTCCCAAGATGGGTTGTACTGACTGCTCCTGGTTCATGTGCTGACATCTGTTCTACGCTGTGTCCCTGTCTACGAATAAACCCCGTTCTCCCTGCCAGTTGGGAGTCACACCTGACGCGGAGACCCCGCACCTTGGTGACAGTGAGCAGTGCTATACGGGTGCTAAACATCCGGCCCAGACCACGCAAGCCCGTGCCGTGCAGAGAAGCCAGGGCTAAATTCCTGTCTGCCCTCAGGGCTGGCAGCAGGATGAACCTGCCGCTGACCCTGCGCTGGCGAACAACAGGACCCAGCCTGCCGAGGGAAGTGATGCTCCCTGGCACTGACCCCCACGCCAGATGCCAGGGGGCAGAAGGGTGAGATGACGCCAGCAGACAGCCCTTTGGCACCCGACTGTGACGCAGTGATGATCCCAGACCTTCGCCCAGCCTGGGGCTGAGCCTGCTCTCCGCTGTGCTGGCTATTCAGGCGGCACCAATGCTCCCTCTGCTCTCCCGGCCACGTGCGGATGTTTTCCGTGCACATGTGGAACAGATTTTAGGTGCACCAAGGCAAGTGTGACCGTGCCACCAAACATGGCCCACTTGGCTCAATGCAACCCTTTCTGCAGGCCACCAGTTGCTAATGGAATCTCACTGTTAATTGGCTAAGCTGAAATGATTAAACAGATTAAGCATTTTCACTTTCTCATGTTAGTTTATCATTAGTTTACTTCATTTTAAATAAAGTAAAATAGGAATTTCTGTCCAACACAAAAGGTTCCCATGTTTTCTTTATTTCTGGCAGGGGCGGGGAACCTTTTTCGGGTCGGGGGCCACTGACCCACAGAATAATCAACTGGGGACCCGACAAGTGAGAAACCAAAAATCTCCTGCAAAACGCCCCAACCTCACTGATCTGGCCCCCAACTGAGACACCTCACTCCCCTGGCGCTCCAGCCTCACGGAGTGAGGGGAAGGGACAGGGCAGGGAATGGGGTGCAGGGCTTCCCATAGGCCAGATTTACTTTTCTGGGGTTCCAGAGTTAGTGGATTTTGTGGACCCCCTTAGGTGCTGAGGTGGGGACAAAAATGAGGGGGTCTATGTGTGGGACTGGGCTGCCAGTGAGTGGGACACGGATGGGGGGCAGGAGGGAATAAGGGTCTTGGTGCAGAAGCAGGCTGGAAGAAGGGTGTCTGGCCAGAGGGGAGGGTGTAGGAGCAATCTGGAGGTGTGGGGCCTTGGCGGAGGGAGAAGGGTGAGTGAGGGGGATCAGGGTGCATGGGTCTGGGCACGGGGGGGGGGTGCTTACCTGGCTTTGCGCCCCCACTGGCAGGTCAACGGGAGCAGCAGGGAAAGCCTCTGGACAGCGCATCAGTGCGCAGACGTTCCCCCAGTGGGAGCTCACCCCCTCGCATGCTCTGAACCAGGGCTGGGTACGTAGGTCGCAGCTGGGCCGATGGCAGCGCCCAGTTGCCGGGCTCAGCGCAGCGGCGGCAGTGGACGTGGCCACCACGTAGATCACTGGCTCACGCAGCAGCTGCCGGCACAGTGGGCAGCCAAGCAGCGCCAGCGGACAGCAGCAGACGTGGTCCCCTTGGGGCCATTGGCGCACCGGGGCAGCAGGCACAGCACCTTCTTGCAGCTCCTTGGGCTGCAGGCAGGCCAGCCAGGCGGCCGCACTAGGCCTCCAGGGTCTTGGCCATCCAGTGGGCACAAGCCAATGCATCCTACCAGCACAGGCAGAGGCCCCATGTGAGCCATGGCCGCCCGGCCAGCTGTGGGGCGTAGGTCTTGGCCACCAGCTGGAAGCTGCTGCTGCAGAAGGCTTCCTCGGCTACTTGCAGCACACAGCTCCGTGCTGCTGCCCGCTCTGCCAGGCCACCCCGGCCCCTATGCCATGCCACATCCCCCTCCCCCCGCGTGCCCTCCGAGCGGGAAGCCGGAGTTTGTGCTACAAGCCTCGCGACTGCGCGGCACCCACGAGCCAGGTCGAGGCTTTCTTCACCTCCCCTCTCCCCCTACGCTCTCCGAGCGGGAAGCTGGAGCTGTTGCTGCAGCCTCACGGCCGCACTGTGACCACAAGGCTCCAGCAGCAGCACAGGCTCCCTCCTGCATGGGAAGGGGGGGAGGGAGACCACGTGGGCGGTGGATGTGAGCCACTGGGACACGGGCATCAATGCTCCCAGCTAGGAGGGCGGAAACTGCAGCTCAGCTCTGGTGAGTTTTCTCGGGCAGAAATCTCACAGGTGCTCGGCTGCAGCGCTGAGCGACGGGCGTCTGGGGCTACCTCCAGACTGCATCCCTGTCAGCAGAGGGATGCAAATAAAGCACTTCGAAAGTGCAAATGAGCCCGGGATTTAAATAAAAAACGAGAAGTACAGGATCTGCCGAAAAAGCTCCCTGCTGTCGGCAGAACCGCGGCTACCCAGCACTTTCACTTTCGAAATGGCACGTGATCAGCAAGGACCGGAACGTGAGTATGCAAATGAAGCCTGGGATATTTAAATCCCGCGCTCATATGCACTTTCAAAGTGCTTTCTTTGCATCCCTCTGCCGACAGGGATGCAGTCTGGAGGTAGCCTGGGAGATGGTCCAGGAAAATGAGGCTCATTCACATTTTGTTCCTCATTTTGTGCGGCAACTTGGCTGGACGTTAGCAGAGAACGCCTCCTGGAAGCACAACCCTTCCCAGCTTTCTTCAGTGGCGGACTCAGCGCACGTTAAAGGGGAGGTCGGGATCATTATCGGGAAACGGAGGCACAGAGGGGCTGCCCACAGGCAGCTAGCACAAACTGTGGCTTGCTGGGCTGCAGAATGCTGCCTGGCCATGCCCTGCTGCAGAAGTGAGCACCGCGCTGGGCCTGCGTGTGCGTGCAGGGAATGGAGGGTGTGTCTCATGCCTCGCAGCCCCAGGGAAGGCACCACCTGACCACAGCACAGGAGAGCCGGAGCGGCAGCACTAGCCAGCCCTAGAGCGTGTGCGAGGCCCAGGAAACCCTCCAGTCTTTGCTTCTTAGGGGCCGCCTAGCCCCTAAGCTGAGACGTCTCCATGGCCCACGGCACGTGGGAGCAGTGGTGGCGGCGCCTCTGCCTGCCCCCGGCGGGGTGAGAGCACCAGTCACATCAGTGATCCCGGCAACAAGCTGCTCTTCTGCTTCCCCTTCCGGCGGGGCCCGGAGCACCCGGCCGCCATAGGTCCAGCTAAGCCAAGGAAACGTCTACCTAAGCGGAGCGCGCCGCAGCGTGGCGGGAAGCAGGCGGTGCTCAGGCGGCCGGGGCTGGAGCAAGTGCATGGCAGGTGGGCAGCTGCTCCAGCTGGCAGGGACTGGGACCAGGGCCGCGTGGCAAGCAGCTGCTTGTTAATGCTCCCACACACAGCGCTCCCCTTCTGTCTGGAAATGTCTGAATTACAGGAGTGGAAAATGATCAAGTACCACAGAACAAGTTACAGCAGCCTGGGTTATCAAGGTGACCTATCTGAGCGGGTCTGTTTGCACGGGATTACTATCTTAACCCTAAAACCTCTGTGTGAATGGTTTTAAACCAGCTAACTTACCCGTCTAACTGATGACTACTGGCATGAATAAACATGCTGTGCTACCAGGATAGCTTTTGTGCTGGAAACATGAGGATCTGTTTTCAGATGCTCAGGTTTTCCCCTCTATTGTGTGCGCAGAGATGCAACGCAAAATAACACGTGACTGCTTACAATTAATTACCATAATGAATATGCAAATGTTTCTATGCTGATCCACGAAAAGTTTTGGAATGAGTTTGCCGGTCCGCGGTACAAAAAAGGTTGGGAATCACTGATCGAGGAGGGCATGGGAAGAGCACCCAGCTTTCATCAGTCCCAGCCTGGTGCACTATGCACTAGGTAACACTGCTGCAAGCACTCATAACCGTCTCGATATGGGAGGGAGCACCCTTAATCGGTCTGAATGGTGGGGAACGGGAGTCCAAAGCCCCTGGGTTTATCTCCCATTCTGGGAGCACAGCTGAGCAGCTCTGGGAGTCCCCGGTTCTCTTCCCAAACCCGCCAATCTCACCCTGTGGTCTGGGGCATGTTAATGTCCCCCTCTGTGCTTCAGTGTCCCCTTCCAGTTCAGATCTCTTCCACGAGGAAACAGTGTGTGCTGGTAAACCTCTGGCAGCATTCTAGGGCCTTTCTGGAGGGGCTGCGTACCCACCCGCAGTGCCATCCTGCCGTACTTTGGTACAATGACTATTATGGCCAGGCTTACAGACTGCAGCTGAGACCAGGCTCTCGTTTTGTGCTAGGGGATGGTCCCTGTCCTGGCCATTTCACAGACTCTCTAGGCAAGCCCAGCAATGGGCTGCTTGTAACCCCAGCTTGCCAGCAGGGAACGCAGGCCCAGGGCGATTAAAGGCAAGGATATTAAGTACCGGGTAACTGACTAATCGAATAGTCAATGCATTTTGCAATAGTCGCAGCCCTAGGGCTGTTGCTACACTTCAAAAGGTGAAAGCGCCACATGGGGGGCCTGGGGCTCCACGCGGTGCTGCCTCTTTGAAATGCCGTGCAGCCTGGGGATACCCCAGCTGGCCCCGGGCTGCATGCGGTTTTTCAAAGCAGCAGCACCACACAGAGTCTGGCTCTAGGCTTCAAGGGCCGCTGCTGCTTTGAAGTACCCCTCCTCTCCGCTGCCCCTTGCTGCCTCTTTCTGATAGAGGGGGAAGCGACTCGTCGACTAGCCTGTTGACTATCCGATAACCGGTTGGACAGGCGACTAGTTCGTCACGCCTCTAGTGAAAGGGTCTGCCCAGGGCCATTCAGGGAGGCGGTGACAGCTGAGAACTGACGCAAGCTATCCAGAGTCCCAGCTGCTCTGAGGAACAGCAGTGGTGACAAACAAGGCCCACAACAAATCTGCCAGGACCCAGCTACTCTGCTCTCCGAGCCCTCCAGTAAGGCCGCCCCACGCAGCCCCGCGGGAATGCGAGCCCCTTTCCCGGACGGGAAAGCCCAGGTGCAGACTGAAGGGCTGTGTGTAGTGAACCACCGTGGGGGCACCTCTGGCCAGAGCGCGCAGCTCCTGACGTGGGCACTCAGAGCTCCTGAACAGCAGAGCTACAAGTCTCACGTCAGAGCGGCCATGAGCTCCCACCCAAGGTGGCCTGGCGGGCGCAGAATGGAACCCAGGCGTCCAGCTCCCCATCCACCCCCTGCACGAGCCCTCCCTGCTTAGAGGTACCACAGTGCTAAGCCCCCAGACTGCAGCTGGGCCACAGAGGGCCCCTTGCAATAGGGCAGTCTGCTTGAAAGAGAGAGGGGAGGGCCCCAGCTGGCAGCTGCTCTGCAACCCCCCCTCTCTCCCCCCAGGCTGGCATGGAACGGAGCCATGCTGCCGCCGCAGTTGTGAGTAACCGCCTTGCCGCCGCAGCCCCATTTGTATGCGAGCGGAGGGACCGTACACTTGAATGAACAACCTGTTCTAATCCAAACAGGAAGTCGGGGGCGGAGGACGGGGGGGAAGGGAAGGATGGCCTGGAATATTAATGCCCCCTTTTCCCCCAGCTCAGATCGTTCCTCAAGACGTCCTGACACTGATGGACGGACAGATGGACGTGCTCAGATACCGCATCACCCCAACGCGTCTCCCAAGACACAGCCTCCTCCTGCGCCTGCCAGCAGCAGCCACAGCTGATTGGCATGTTGGGCACATCCGCATCTCCACCCAGGCGCGTCCCTGGTGCCAGCGTGCCCTTGGCAGAGGGAGGAAGAGAGGGGTGGCAGCCGAGCTGCGGGGAGCGTGTTTCCAGCCAGTGTGTGCTTGTTTGTACTACACATGTGCATTCCTCACTCCGCTCGGTCTGTTGCACATGTGCACATACTACACGTGTGCATTCCACCCAGCCTCAGTTTGCTGCACAAGGCGTCCGTGCACGCACATTCTGAACTATACTGCTGCCCAGCGCGCGTGCACTACAGGTGCGCGTTCCAGCCACCCTTGGGTTGCAGCACATGCACACGTGTTCATACCTGGCTCCCGTTTGCTGTGAAGCGTGTGCACGGTGGCATGTGTGTGTACGTGAGTGTTCTGGGCTACCTGCCCTTTGCCTCTCCCTGAGTGCTCAGTGCTGTTTGGGGAGAGGGGGCAGGCAGGCTGGACCCCAAGCCCAAGAGCTGCCATGGCCCTAGGGTAAGTCTCCTAGTGCTGGGGGGGGGGGCACAGACAGGCACCATCCTATGTCACCCCCCAGGGTGCAAAGGGGAGCAGGTGGCAGCTCACTCAGAACACCAGAAGCCCACAGCTGACAGGGTGCTCTGGTGGCCCTGCAAGCTCGTGGCTCCCAAGAGGGGCAGTCCAGAACCAGGGACAGCAGCACGACACATGGGTGGAGCAGTGAGAGCTCTGGGCTTGGTCCCGCCTCCCCCGCAAGGAGCGTGGCCCCGCCTTTATCACAGCTCAGGCTGGGGGTCCATCACAGGCTCCCTTCCCTCCACCCCGTCTGAACACGTACATCCACCTGGGGGCCCTGCTGCCCCACGCAGCCCCCAGGGCCCAGGCCAAAGGGGTGTGAGATGCCCCCCCAATAGAAGCTTCGCTTCCTGTGCCTGCTGGGGGCAGAGAAACCTACTGTACTTGGCCACAAACGGCTGCATGAGGGGTCTCCAATTGGCCTGCGTAACTCGCGAGGCCGAGCCAGGAGCAGCCTGGCCCCCAGAAGACTGTTGATGAGAGATGAAGGGACGGGCAGGATGGCTCAGTGGTCAGCGCACCAGCCACAGCCTTGGAGATCGGGACTTAGCACGCGGGGAGGACAGACCCGCTGAGGACTGTGAGCGCTCAGAGGCTACAGGAATGGAAGTCAGACAGCTGACACGTGAGCAAAGGCCCCTGGTCCTGGCCCACCCCCCCAAGACCGGGCAGAACGCTCCCTTGGAACAGCAGCCCCCCGGGCAAGGAGTCTAAAAATAAGACCGACCTCGCAGCAGATGGAAAGGGACTGCCCGGGTCAGCGCCTGCCGAAAGTGCACTAAGTCCTGCTTCCAAGTGGCTTTCCCTGGCCGGAGCCTGGCTGGCTCCCAAGACCCAAATGCCCGAGTGGGGGAAGGGCTGTCAGCTGTTCTGATCCACAGTGAGAGGAGCCACCTGCCCACCCAGCTTGGATCCCCTACCTGCTGCTTAGCTCCTGAGAGCCACAGGGGCAGCAAAGGATTCTGGGCGCAAGACTGACCAAAGCACATCACAGCCAAGGCCCGACTGCACTTCAGCTCCAGGAAGTTGCTTCCAATCCCAACGCCAAATACTCGGCCCCTTTCCAGCTCTTGTCTCCTCCACTCGGACCCCTGGCACCGAGCTATGGAGAGAAGCCCTGGAACGGTCCAGGATCCACTGAGCTCTGCGTGAGCCAGGGGATTAGTCAGGTGAGCCCTGAGCCTCTGACTAGGCGGGGCTGATTGACCACCTGTGAAGCTGGGCAGCTTGGCGGGAACACTGCTCAGGACCCCTCTTCTAGGGAGGTCAACCTGACCCCAGCCCGTTATTCCCCATCTCCCAGACCTGGACAGACCAGCTCCTGCTGGAGCAGCAGCAGCCCCTAGAACAGGCCTGGGCAAAATACGGCCTGCGGGCCTGATCCAGCACACCAAGCCACTGCATCTGGCCCACGGAGGAAGCAGGGATCCCCAGGTAGGCTCCCCTGCTTGCCCCGCATGATGCTCAGAAACACAGCTTCCAGGCCCCGATTCGGTTTCAAAACTGGAGGGGTGGGGAAGAAAGCTTCAGGGGATGACTCCACCCTCAGCACAATCCCATTGGTCGGTTTCTGGCCAGAAACAGGCCAATGGGAGCTGCCTGTTTGAATAACAGGCAGCCAAGAAGAACTACATCCCCTCTCCTTGGCTCAGTTATTCACAGAAGCACATGGCCGGCAGGCAGGCTGGTTTGGCTGCTGGCTGGTAAGTCTCCTGGCCAGAGCCTGCCTCTGGAACCCTAGCCCCTCCCTTCCCCAATTCTCTGCCCCCCCAGTCAACATACCCAACTCCCCAGTCCCCCTCCCGCACCCATCGCCTCTCCCAGATCTGCCACCCCAATCTCCTGCCCCAGATCACAATCCCCTCCTACCCTAGGTTACATCTCAAACCCCTGCACTTCAGTCCCCTGCCCTAGGTCACAACTGCCTCCTTCACCTAAACTCCCTCCCAGACTCTCCCTTCTGCACCCCAATTTCTTACCCAAGCTCCCTTCTGAACCCAATCTCCATCCCGGGCTCTGCACCTCCTCCATTAATATCAAGGAAGAGTGCGGCCCTCGACCACTTTCCAAAGTTTTGGAACGGCCTCCCGTCAGAAATGATTGCCCACCCTGACAGTGTAACGGAAGAGGGGCAGCGGCTCAAGCAAGTTTTTTACTTTCATAACTTAGGTGGCATGTCCAGAGGGGCCAGGGCTCTGAATGACCCAGGCCCAGAGGGACCGGGGGGAGGGGGGGCGGGACCAGCCCAATTCAGGAGTTGCTGGGTTATGAACGGTACAGGTACAGCTGAGTCCTGGCACAAATTAAGCTCTGAGCAGCAGGCATCCTCTACAGAAGAGGAGAGCATGTATGCGCTGGGATTCAGTTCCAGCCCTGAGCAGGTCTCCTTGGCAAGTGCCTGCCGTGGTGCACGTGGTTTTTGGGTGCTAATCAGAAACGAGTTCTGCCCCCTGGTGCTGCACCTTCATTCTCAGCAAAGACAAACACAGCAGCTGTCAGAACTGGGCTAAACCAACCCGCTGGCCAGAAGGAACCTCGGGAACCTTCTTCTCAGACGCTGAACTTGAGGGCTGGGCACCATCTTTGCACCTGCGTACTGCTGTCACCTACTGGATGAAATCAGGACTTGTCTACCTGTGTGTCTTAGACCCTAAAAGGCTAGAAGAGAATCCTCAACTCCAGTGCCCATGCTTCTGGAGCAGGATGCTCAGTTCTCGCCTTGCAGCTACCGCGCAATTCTCAGTGACCACAGAGCGCAGAAGAGCAACTGTGGTCAAGTCCAAGAGATCTCCTGGTTCACTATCATCCTGCAGTTTGATGGCTTGCAAAAGGCTCCAAGCCCTCAGAAGTGGAGTCTGCAAGTGCAGCCACTGACGCACCTGGCTGCATGTCCCATGTGCCACTGGCAGGAGCCAGGGCACCGACACCCAAAACGACCTCCCCAGCGTGGCTGCAAGAAATTCATTTTGCCCACTGGCCCTGCAGTACCCATATGGCAGAACCAGCACCCAGTCTACATGTCTGAGACCCTCCCAGCCCTGCCTAACCAGGGCAATCACGGCAGAACTGGGCACTAGCAGGCTGGCCAGCTGGTACCACCGGGCAGTCGTGAACCGTGTTCCTTGTGTCGCTGCACCCCGCGGACGAGCTGAGATCACAATGCTTCCAAAGCCGCTCCCTCCCCCACCCCCGACTCTGCTGCTGCCGGTGCTCAAGGCTGTGGAGGGGCAGCACCAAGAGAGTCCAATCCGGCGCCCAGATCAGCAAAGGGCACCGACCCCCCGCCCAAGGGAAAGGGAAATTCCACGGCGAAGCCCCAAGGGAGCGTGAGAAAGGGCGGCAGCTGCCGCTCTCCTCTGCCAGCTCCAATTAGACGCATGTAAAAATACAAGAGCTGGCGTTTGTGGTGGGGAAGAGGATCCACCCAGGTCGATGCCTGCCACACACACCCAGTCATTTTCCCAGGGCGGGACAGCAAGGCGTGCACTGCCCTCAACCAGTGGGAGGGGCGCAGGGACAGAGCCAGGCCTTCCTGACCAGGGTGCATGGCTGCGGCAGAACAGATAACGCACGTGAGCGGTGGAGAAATTCAGTGGTTTGCCCATCGCCACACACAAGGGGCCCAGCAGCACAGCGGGGAATAAACCCCAGATTCCCTGAGCCCCTGGCTGGGGCTGAAGACACAAAACCATCTCCAGGCCCCTAAGAGCACCCAGCGTGATAGCGGGGGAGCTACTGAGTGGAACCATCTGGGCCCACTGGGGATGCGTAGGGGCTCTCCATCCCCCAGCAAGGGGAGGCTGCCATTCTACAGGAGTGGAGCCTACCCCAGGGTCACTCACTTCCCCCCACCCTGGAGGCCTCTATCAGACAGAGGCAGCAAGTGGGAGGACGAGCAGAAGCCGGTTCCCTCCAGCACCGTCTCCGCGGGGGGCAGAGGCACAGCGGGGAAACGGCGCGAGCAGGAACAGTCCCCACCGGCACCGGCTCCCGCCGCCGCCGGCGCGTCCGCTCCAGTCCCCGCCAGCACCGGCTCCCGCCGCCGCCGGCGCGTCCGCTCCAGTCCCCGCCGGCACCGGCTCCCGCCGCCGGCGCGTCCGCTCCAGTCCCTGCCGGCACTGGGCCCCGCCGCCGGCGCTTCCGCTCCAGTCCCCGCCGGCACCGGCTCCCGCTGCCGCCGGCGCGTCCGCTCCAGTCCCCGCCAGCACCGGCTCCCACCGGCGCGTCCGCTCCAGTCCCCGCCGGCACTGGCTCCCGCCGCCGGCGCGTCCGCTCCAGTCCCCGCCGGCACTGGCTCCCTCTGCTGGTGCTTCCGCTCCAGTCCCCGCCGGCACTGGCTCCCTCTGCCGGTGCTTCTGCTTTTGAAATGTACACGAGACCTCTGGGACTCTTGTACGTTTCAAGAGCAGAAGTGCCGCAGGGGGCACAGGGTGAGCAGAGACTCAAGCAGTCCCCGCTTGCCTGATGCTCTCCGCGGAGCTTCTGAGAGGCAGCAAGGGGGGATAGGAGCCAGTGCTGGGAGTAGCTGGCTTAGAAGCAGGTCCCTCCCAGTTCCATCTCTGGGATGCCACCTGCCCTCCCACCCCCGCTGCCTCTATCCAAGGCAACGGGGGGGATGGGGATGCTGCAGGGAAGCAGCCCCACTACTGCAGGGGTCCCGGTGGGGAGCTGGGTCCCCCATGGGCAGGGCTGTCAGGCGTTAACAGGGCTGCTGGACTCAGCATAAGCTGGTCGAGCAGTCCCGGTTTGTGCCGATCACTGCGCCTCTGCATTTGAAATGTAGTAAGAGCCCAGCAGCTCCGACTGTATAACGCACGCAGAGCAGTAGCACGCGTGGCTCCGGAGCCGGCTCCTGCACAGCCGCGTTTATCGACTAATTGTCTAGTCGGTACAAACTGCATCGACTATCCAATTAGCCAGAGAACCACCTTTTAACACCCTCGCAGGAGGTGCCCTGTCCATGGGCTCCGCACTGGGCTCCGTGGTGCCGCACCCGAGGGGCCGCTCTTCGGCCAAGCTGCTGCTTGTTCAAGATTTGCTAAGCACTTTTCCGGGGCACCTGGAAAGGAGGCTGGTTCTGTGGTTCGGCTCAGTCACAGACCCTGGGCATGTCACCTGGTTTCTGTGCCTCAGACCCTCCTCCATACAATCCAGGTAACAGCCTCACTGGGGTGAGCGAAAATAAACACGCAGAACTGCCCGCGTGGTTGGATAGTCCACTAAGAGAGCCAGCCACATGAATGCAGCCCTTACAGCTGGGCAAATCATGTTCTACCTCCTAAAAAATCATCCAGGTGGCTTCAACTGGACAGTCACCTGACCCCTACCCAGCACTCTACTCATTAGGCCATGCTGCTACCCAGGAACGTTCAATGCCAGCCCGCACAGGTGGGGAAAAGTGGCAGGCAGTCCATCCTGCAGAGAGTCTATTTTCAGGACCCCTGAGCACTCCCTAGCGACTGGGGTCTGCCAGCCTCTGGTTTTGCTGCCATGACTCTGGTCAAGGGCTGTCATCGCCAGAAATGCTCTGTGTGTTTATACCCTTCGGGCCTGACTCTCCTCTGCTCCAGCGGAGTGACCCGAGGGCTGAGGGGCCGGTTCCGTGCACGAGTGTGACATGCAGCTGGCTCAGTCCATGGTGTCCTGCACGGGTGACTACTGCCAGCAAGGTGCAGGGTGACAGGAAATCCAGGCCCTTTGAGTTCAGCTTCACTATTCATTTAGAATAAAGGCCCTTAAAAGAGCTTATTCATGTTAACGTAGGGAAGAAAACAGCTTGGTAAACAAGCCATGCAATCAAACCCCTGCTGCGGCTAGGGCCAGCAGTAGCCAAGGGACTATCCAAGAGTGGAATCTACCTCCCCTGGGCTGGGCCAGGCCCTCGTGGAAGCTACATCAGAGCCCAGCTGGCAACAGCGGTGAGCTCAGCACGGTCACAGGCGCGGCAGGGGAGCATCGCAAAGTGGTGGGGGAGGGCAGGTCCCATGGGATCCTCATGCTGCCCTCAGGAAATCAGTGACACTGCTGCCAACCCTGCAACTCACAAACCCTGAGACAGCTCCCTAGTTTCTTTAAGGGAAAGGAATTGGTCTCCGAGCTCAGTCTTGGCGCCTGTGCTGAGGCCTCGAGAAAACCCCCAGCCAGAATAGGCGTAGATTGGGAATTTTGTCCAAAGGTCTCGGAAGAGCGTTGCAAACTGTCACGCCCAAATGGTGCGTCGGGATCCCACCCTACAGCCTGGGGGCACCAAGCCACAGAGTGGGGGACCGACTTGCCCCATGTCACGTAGTGGGCCTTTGGCAAAGCTGGGCCAAGAACCCAAGTCCTGATTCTCAGACAGCTGCTGTAAATACAAAGCAGGAGCCGAGACCCTGAAATAAAACCCTGGAGTGCCGGCTCCCAGCCCTGGTTTCTAGCCTACTGGCCTACACCTACACCTTGGTTTGGAAATCCAGAATGCACCAGCTCCCACCCCCTAAAAGAAATGCAGCCTGCAAGAGGTACCAGGTGCAGGATCTCACTGAACAGCCACCTCCCCAAACCTGTACTGGTGCTGGGCACAGGCACAGGCACTTCTCTACCCCCTCCTGCAGGGACAGGCTGGGTACCCCACATGCAACTGTTCCCCACTGTGCCCCCTGCTGGCCAGAGTTACCATCCCCTACTCTATGCCCTGCTGGGGGGAAGCAAGGAGGAGTTCACAAAGCTAAGATTTCTTTGACATTTCCACCAGCTCTTGTTCCTCCCAGGTCTGCCCTCCCCCTGGCAGTCCGAGGCACAGCGAAGTCTGGGCAGCACCTGGAAGCCAGGGACACTTCGAGGGCAGCAGTCTCTCTGGGGAGAGGGATTTACGCAGGTAGGAAGCCCCTACAAACAGGCTGCTGTTGCTTTAATTGGTATCAAGGGGACCGGGTGCAAGCAATTAATTTTCCACTCCAAGGAGATGGTGCAATTGTTCCAGAGCAGCACAGACATACCCCAAGGAATCAGCTCTGAGGCCTGTCCAGCCGGCAGCTGCAAGGAGAGGGGAGAGGCTGCTGGCAGGAGCTGGAGGTTCAAAGGGGATTCCCTCCGCAGGGTGAGCCACTGCAGGGAGGAGTCAGGCCCAGGATTACTCCCTGTGCTGGAACAAACCCGGAAGCTCCTTCCTCCTGAAGTGTCACCCCCTCCAAGGCAGCTGCGTAGATTGTAAACCCCATGGGAGCCTGCTCCAGCCACACAGGCTGGGCTGGGACTGGGGAGCAGATAAAAACACACAGCCTTTCCCCAGGGATCGAAAGCCCCTTGACAAAAGCATGCAAATGTTATGTACAGGAAGGGACTTGCCTAAGGTGAAAGCGCATAGCACAACTTCAGTTCAGTTGTGGGCATGGGACTTCAGTGTCCGCCCAGCTGGCCTCTCCGACCCCCACTGCTCTGCAGCTGAAACTTCGAGAGACGGGCCCAAACCAGCCCCCTGGTTAGCCGGCTGGTCAGACCTGAGCAGATGCAGCTAACTGCAGAATTGCCAGCAGGGTGCCCATTGGGGCTCTGTGTGCAGTCCAGGAGAGGTTTTGTTCCCTTTACCCATGTGCTAGGCTGCCAGATTCAGCTGGCTTCTGTCTGTGTCGGTCTTTCCTACCACTCTTACTAAAGTGACACGCACCTGAAGCCAGAGCAGGTGGAGTGAGGTGCAGGCTTACTGCTCCCGGCACTGACGGTCAGAGCTGGGCACGCCTGATGCAGCCAATCCCAGTGCTGCTCCAGTTCAACCTGCACATTCTAGGCACACAAGTCTGTCCTGGGAGAGCGTTTTGTTATGACAATCTGGAGTCCCACCGAGATGAAGGGGGGCCAGGCATGCGTCCCACTCACTAAGCGAGGCCGCCCATCGCTGGTGTACAGCTTCCAGGGGCAGGCTTTGCCCTGCACTACAGGGGACTTTACACTGCATTAACTATTTCCGGCTCAGAGGAAGGCGTATCTCCAGACCACCACGAGCCTTAGGGCAGTCTTGGCCAGCACTGGATGGTCCTGTTCCCTCCCTGGCTAGGACTGGATCTCCTCTCCTTCACATACCTTGCAGCAGCCACATTTGCTCAGGCTGGGGCGATACTGCCACGCTTTCCCCGCGGTCCTAGAGCCTTGTTTACACAAGAATGGCGAGACCTTACCGAATTCAACTGGTTTACACACCGGCTGGCTAACCTGGCCAGCCTGCAAGGACGCTGCCCTCCAGTGAGCAGCCGTGTCACGCAGGCCAGACGGCAGGGCGGCAGTGCACAAAGGGTGGCCAGCCTTGCGTTTAAAGCACTGACATCAAACTTGGAAGCCGGCATGTCCAGTGTGTGCCACAGACTTCCTACACAACCTGGGCTGAGTCACTTCACCTCCAGCTCCCCGTACAACAGCCTCGCTCCTCTCCCACTGGTGAGATCTGAAACCCCCTGCTGTCCTTCGCCAGGCACACGGGGGCCACGATCACACCTGGGGCTGCTAGACCTTACAGCGGGACAGCGAGGTTAGCATCCCTGTGCATGCAGGCTCCCTTGGAGACCGCATGGGCTCAGGACCTAGTCTCTAACACGCAGAGGGGGACCATGAACCGATTGGCACCTCCCAGGCCTTCGCAAAAGGCCAAAGACAGAACCCGTACTGCTAAGGCTGGTGGGCCTGCTCCTTCCCAGCCGGCTGCCTGGCAGGGCCACGGCCAGGCACCAGCGCAGCTTCCTCCCCGCAACAAACACAGCTGCTGGGCTCCGCAGCCGAGCGGGATTAGAGCAGCGCGCGCTGGAGGGTGCGAAAGCCAAGCTGGCAGCAAAAAGCAGCTTAGACCTCAGCTCTAAAAATACCAGCCCACTATTCTTAGCTGCTGGCATGCTGTGCAAAGCGCCCTACATGAGCATGGTGCCACGGGGCAACTCCGAGCCACGGGAATGGCTGCACTGAAGTGGGAGTGGGGCTGGAGTCCTCTGAGCGACTCCGTGGCTGAGCCTGGCACCAGCTTCCCATGGCAAGGAGCGCAGTAGAGCTGTTTACCCCAGGTGAGCAGTAGGGGAATCGACAGGGGATCTACCCCTCTTTGCCGAAACCAAACCTGTCCCGGCTGCCTGAGGAGAGCCCTTCCTATCAGCAAAAGGGGAAGTCTGGGGGCACCTGATGTCTGTAAGACACAAGAGGGTGGAAACTCAGTCGAGGAAAGAGGCCTGGGTCTCAGGCTGACACAGACTCTCTGCAAGGAGCCCCACGAGGGGGTCGGGGCCATGTGCTCCAGAGAACAGCGCCTGCTAGTACTAGAGGTGTCATCATGGCTGTCGCAGGGGGTTGCAGATTTCTGAACATCTGGGCCCACCTATGAGTCCTTGAAAACCCAGTGCTTAAGTTCCCTGCGCCTCCCTGTCCATGCTCGCTCCCTGCTGTCCACCCCGTCTGTCTCTCGCTGAGTCTCACCAGCACCTGGCGCATTTGGGGGTGGGGAGGAGGCCCGAGGGTGCTTCCATTCAAATCCCAATGGCAGCTAGTGGGAGCGACCGATTGGGGAACCCCTCTCCCAACACGGCTTGGGCCAGAGGTGCGGGGTCCTCCATGAGGACTGGTGCTTTGGGAGTGTTTGGGGCAAGTTAGGAGGAGCTTGCCCCATGCGTGGGAACTCACTGAACACCGTGCCGAGTGACAGACTTTGCCACGGCTGACTGTATGCAGGATTCGGCGTCCTTTAGGATGGGTCGAGTTTCCACTATAACCCACATCTCTCTCACACACATTCCCCTCTCTCGACGGGACAAATGGGCTGCCCCAGAGACAGCCTGACAAACAAGGCAAGGACGGTCTCTCTCGATGTGCTTCTACATTGGGGGCCTGGATCCCGGCTGAAACCCTCGAGTGGCAGTGAAATACAAATCGCTGAACACTGACCAAGCCTCAGCTTCTCTCCCCCGCCTGTTCCTTTAGTCTCATCTGCGCATTTCTCTCCCGTTCCCTCCCCACCCGCCCCCTCCCCAGCACAACACGAGCCCAACAACATTCAGGACAGAGCCAGAAGTACCCCGCCTGGGCTGGCTGTGGGATCTGGTGCCCCAACATGCTGTCTGGGGGCTGGGAGAGAAGAGATTCCCCCTGGAAGAGGCTTGCCTGGCAGCACAGGGCTGGCGAGTGAGAATCAGCAAGTGAAAGCATCCAGGCTTCAGCCTGAAACAAACGAGAAGCAGCCTCACGCCAGTCAGGAGAGCCCCAGAGCTAGTGGGCGACTGACTCGGCTGCCCAACAGCCAGAAGCAGAGGCCCCAGGTAGCACAGCCCCAGCTGGACATAGATTACTTTTATTTCAGCAGCACCGCAAACCCCGTCAAAATCAAGGCCGTCTGTGTGGGAAGCTGTGTAGACACACGGAGAAAGACAGCCCTGCCTGGGAGAGCCCCCACTCGAAAACAAAGAGTAGGAGGGGAAACCGAGGCACGGAGAGGTAACAGGATAGGTCCAGGGTCCCCCAGCGAGTCAGTGACAGAGGTGGGAATGCACCCCAGGCCTGGTTACCCTCCCTCCTCCGACACAAGCACCTTTTCTCCCTTACAGGGCAGGGCTGGCAGCTCTGAGGAGGGCCTTGGATGGCCTGCCCCAGCCCTGATGAGCAGCAGCGCACAGGGACCGCAGCGAGGGTAACAGCAGAGCTGTTTGCACGCGGAAATCCCCTCGCTTAGCCGGTTGTAAAACCAGCACAGGCTCCCCATAAGCACACAGCAGCGCCAAAGCCAGCCTGGAAAGTTGCTGCTGTGAAACGGGAATTTCAGTAGCCAGGACAAGGGATCTTCTAGCACAGCCCATCACGATTCAGTTTCCCCCCTTTGCACCCACTCTGCCCAGCTCCTCCCACACTGGCCCAGGACTCTGCAAGGAGCAGCCAACACACAGTGTGCACCAAGATTTGGTGGGAGCCGTCAGAACCAGTCTCTTTATGATTCTTGGGTGCAACTTGCCAAACAGCCTGCAGTCCTCCACCCCAGAGCTGGCTGCATTTTAGCTTTCAGAAGTGATGAAGCGATTTGGAACAAAAGGCTGCCGAAATGCCACTCAAGGGCCTCTAGCTTTGGGGCTCTCAGTTCTTGGGTACCCTGATTTAAGACACACCAGTTACATCTACATTGCACACTATGCCTGGATCTGGGGGACCTTGGCATTTCCAATTTTGTGGCCAAGCATCCACACTGCACTGCAAACCTGGGCTGGCATTTGCTGGGCCTGGGTCTCTCAGCCATCCTAACACACCCACATTGCACCACACAGACCTTCTGACTGGGTCTGTGACTTCAGCTGCATCCACACAGCAGAAGAGCACAGCTTGGACGCCAGTCACAGGCTCCCCACCCCAGCAGGGTCCTGGACCCGTGTCCTGAGTGCGTGCTGATCCAAGTCAGTCTGGGCTTAGTGTGCAGTGTAGACATACCCCAATGGCACAGCCCAGCTGCCTTTCGCACACATCCCCAATGAAAGGGGAGGAGGGGGAATGTCGCTCAAATGTTCCATGTTGAGTCTTCAGCCTTCCCCTGGCACGTGACTGCCTGTTTATCCCAGAAGGTTACAGGGTTTCTATTTGAAACATCTGTTTACATTCCACATTCTTCCCCCCGCTTTAAAACCCTTTATTAGCAGCAGTGGCATGGCCGGCGATGCTGCTGGAGCGCCCTCGGAGATGCCAAGCCAGTGAGATGGCCGGAGTAGCTCTGCATTCCCAGTCCTATCATTTTGCAGAGTGACTCATGGCTGGCAAATGGGTGACTCGCGCTCCCTTTAAATGTTTACACCAAAGGACCGGTGCACAAGCAGCAAGATGGGCAGGGGGCATTTCTAGCCCTCCACACACTCCGCCCAGCACGCCAGACGCACCACATCCCTCCATGCCCATGACCAGAAGGAGCCTGTCTAGGATACACTATGGAACTTCATAGCGTAGCAGCACTCAGGGCCTAACCATGCCCCGTTCGGCACCTCCCCACGTGTCACGCGCAGATCAGAGCTGAATCTGGAGCTGGCCGGCGGTGGGGCTGGGGGGAACCACCAAGGAGCCAGAGTGGCTGAACAGTTACAGGGCTGGGCAGAGGACACACAGCTCACTTCTGGAGGCAGCTTTGGGTCAGGCAGGGGAGCACAGACCTAGAATTAACCCCCAGCCGTGCCACGGCTTTGCTGTGTCTTTCTTGGCAAGTCACTTCCCCTCTTGCTGCAAATGGAGACCTAGGGACAGAAAGGGGCAGACTCTGTTTGCCAGGCTCTGTCTATGACGCAGCAGGAGTCACAGGGCAAACGCTGTTGTTGATGAATGGGGCGCGGGGGGGCAGTTAAACAACTTGCCCCAATTCCGTTGCCTATAGCCCCTGGCTGCTAATACTCTATTCAATAAAGCTCGGGGCAGATGCCAGCTGAGACCAAACCAGGGCCTTGGCGTCCCCCCGAGTTGGCTGCAAACCTGCATTGATAAGGGGCCCTAAGCCAAGTGAAGCTGTGACCGGGCCCGCTGCTCCCACTTAGCCTGTCCATTCCTCCACAGGCAGAGCCAAGCAACTGATGACCCTGTGCACCAGATCCCCCTGCCCAGAGCGAGGAACCAGGCCCAGTCTTGTGGGGTGCACCCCCACGAGCCCCCCGGCATCCCCTCCCAGCAACCCCATTTCAGTCTTGTCTATACAGAAACAACATTATCTGGGGACCTTTCTGTGACTCACTCGCTTCCCCCTCCCCTGCCTTGAAATTCACTAAGCTACTCAGTGCCAAAGTCAGAGCCTTGCCCATGAGGGTTTTCCAGGCGCACCAGAACGGTCTCGCTTTGACAGGGCCAGGATCATGCCCCAGCCTGTGCGGAGAGCAGCGCCGGCTGAAGCTGGCAAGAACTAAACACGTGGCCAGCTCTACTGCAGAGGACAATGCCCGGCTTCACAGGCCAGCTGGGACCACTCGGGGCCTTGCTCTGGCCTCTCACACCACACAAGGCCAGAGGCACCCGCCCAGCAGGTCTGGCCGGCATCACAGCCCTTGCTTCCCATGGACCCAGAGCAACCGCGCGGAGTCAGAGCACACCCTGGCTGCTCTACAACGGAGGGGTGCCCAGCACCCAACACCTGCCACTCACAAGCAAAAGCTCCCCAAGCCAGGAGTTCCGCCAGCTGCAAACCCCACAGGATTAGGTAGCGCTGACAACGCCCCCACTTCAGCCAAGGGGCAGCCAGCCCAGCCTGCACATTCTCGCCTGCTTCCCCGTGTTTCACACCCTCACTCGTCCGGGGGCACCCCCACGCCTCGCATAGGATCACAGAGCCCTCAGGAGTCATGGAGTCCAGCCCCTGCCCAAGGCAGGGCCACCCCAACTCATCATCCCAGCCAGGGCTTTGTCAAGCCAGGACTTAAACACCCCTAGGGATGGAGACTCCCCCCCCCTAGGGAACCCAGCCCGGTGCTTCCCCACCCACCTAGGGAAAGAGCTTTTCCTAATCTCCAACCTGGACCTCCCCCGCTGTAACTTGAGACCATTGCTCCTTGTTCTGCCATCAGTCACTACTGAGAACAGCCTCTCTGGAACCTCCCTTCTGGAAGTTGAAGGCTGCTATAAAATCCCCCCTCATTCTTGAAGATGTTGAACAAATCCAGCCCAAGAACTCACCTTTGGGGCACTCCGCTAGAAACCGACCGCCAACCTGACATCGAGCCGTTGATCACTACCCGCTGGGCCCGACAACCTAGCCAGCTTTCTACCCATCTTACAGCCCATTTATCCAATCCATACTCCCTTAACTTGCTGGCAAGAATATCATGGGAGATCGTATCAAAAGCTTTGCAGAAGTCAAGGTACATCCCACCCACTGACATTCCCACGGCCACAGAGCCAGTTCCCTCATCATAGAAGCTAATCAGAATGGTCAGGCATGCCCGGCCATTGGTGAATCCATGTTGATTATTCCCAATCACTTTCCTCACAGACTGGTGCATCGACTGCCCTGGCCAGCACACAGCCTGTTGCACATGGTCCTGCCCAATCACAAGGCAAGGGGCATCTGCATTTGTCTCCTGTACCCCAATGTCCCTCTGCTGCCCCCGTTTCCTGTGAGCACCAGCTCCAAATTTGCATCCCGGGTGATGCGGGTGCCTGGACACTGCTTGTGATGAGGGGGCAGGGAAAGAAAGGCTCTGCTCAAGAGCGAGTTTGAGAGGGGGAGGGCAGGTGCAGGACAGTCGGGGGCAGCCTAGCTGCTCGGAGGCATCTCTCAGCCCGGGCAGGGAGAGAAGGGAGTCACCGCCATTAACATCTCCGGGGCAGACGTGGCCTCCCTGCTGCCAGGGGCCCATGCTGGAAACTGACAGGGCAAGCGATCCTCGTTCTTCAAGCGCCACTGACGGGAACGGCGCTGGGACATTAGACAGCCAGAGCCCCTCCCCCACAGAGGCTGGGAGCGAAACGGACCCTTAACGAGGAACAACAGACCCCGAGGCACGAGCATGAGGGGTCGGAAGCCGGGCCACACTGAACCCTCTGTGCCCGCGGTGCATCAGCATCAGGGCACGAGTCGCTCCCACCAACAACCCCAACCCGACAAGACCCAGGCCCTCCATGGACACGCCGCGAAAGCTCATGCCTCCCCAGGCACAGGGGGATCCAGGCTGCTACGTCTCCAAGCCAACTCACTCTGCAGCTGCCAACCGTGCCAACTCAGAGCCCAAGCTGCAGCCGTGTGGCCGCCACCCCTCCCCCCAGATCCCACTGCAATCACTGGTGGCCTGGCCACACACTCCCCCAGGTGCACATCCGGCCCTGAGCGGCCGCAGGGCCCGGATCGCTGTTGAGGGGATAAGGACAGATGCTCTGTTGTACGTCAGGTGGAACCCAAGGAAGTGACACCAATCTACAGCAGCTGAGGGTCAGGCCCAGGCCGACACAGCAGCCGGGTAGCTCAGGGACTTGGCAGGGGCCGGATGACACGGGGCTCAGCCAAAACCAGCCCACACAGCCAGTCCTACTGACAGGGAACGGACAAGGCTGCCGGGTGGGAACACATGCTGGCAGGTAAAGTCAGCCCCATGTTCCCAGGCCTTTTTTCAGCTTCCGAGCACCTTAGCCCCAGAGCACGGATGAAGAGTTTGCGAAGAAAAGCCACATGGAATGATGAAACCCTGACCATCTGCCTGGCTCCATTAAGCGTAAACCCAATCCGGAGCAAGTCCCGCAGTGCCGGTCCACAGAGGCTCAGCACACATGGCAGGGTCATGCAGTAGAACTAGAATTCCAAGAGCTCAGCATCCAGAATCGGGGCCAGGTTGTCAAAAGTGCAGACAGCCATTTGGAAAATCTGCCCCAGAGCAATGGTGCTGAGCCCTGGAAAATCTGCCCTGGAGCAATGGTGCTGAGCCCTGGAAAATCTGCCCCGGGGGCAATGGTGCTGAGCCCTGGAAAATCTGCCCCGGGGCAGTTTTATAGCCTGGCTCTACATTTACAATGTTATGGGCCCAATCCTAGGAGGTGCAGGATCGGGCCCCACCAATGCCAGAGGCATCTCCTACTTGTTTGCGGAAGCTCGGGGCAATCCACCACGTTGACAGGGCCATATTAGCAATCACACCGCACTCACCTGCCACGGGAAGGGCATGGATCTGAGTCCGCGACAGGAGCTCCAACGACTGCTCACGTCCGGATACTCCATCTGAAGAGAAACACGATTCACTCTCGTAAATAGTCTGCAACATCGCGGGCAGTCCCAGTGCCCTCGGCATAAGCAGCATGCCAGGAACAACTCAGACACCAGCGACTGCAGGGCCCGGCAAGCAATGCACGCTGGCTTCTGTCCCTCTTCCACCTTCTCCCTACAGTCTGGTGCAGGGCACGGGAGTGTTCCTTAGCAAAAGAGGGGAGGGGTCCGTGGTGCTGAATTTCAGCTGAAAACCATCAGACATCCCCCCCACAAAGAGCAAAAGGAGAGGAGGCCTCCAACCAAAAGTTACAGCATCCGACTCATCGATCAACATTCGATAGCAACCCCACAAAATTTGCTGGGCAAAAAAATATTCAAATCTTGCAAAAAAATTAAAAAGGTAACTGTTTATGCCAAGCGCAGACACCAAGAGCTCGGCTTGGAAAGAGCTCGCTGTTCCAGAGGGGGGTCCAGCCACTAGTCTCGAAAAAGAGGGTTTCACATCTCAGGCGCTGCCTGATTCACGACGGGAGGCAGCTCCCACCCCGGGAGAAATAGCAGAAATCAGGCGTTTGCAGAGGAACAGAGACGGAGCTGGCTCTGAGTCGATTGAGCTAAGATGTCCTGCAAAGCAGATGGGGGCCAGGTTTGCCCATGAAGCCTTTTGCTAATTGCGCCACCGACAATCCCCTTTATCTGATTGTTTTCTCTCCCATCCTTCCCACCAAGTGAGACAGCAACTGCCCGCGGTGACCTGAAATAGAACGCGAGGGGAGGAGCCAGCTAAAAATAGCCCAGGCATGCTCAGGGACTTGGGATTGTTCTACAACAGGGGCCTGCCTAGCAGAAGAGCCTTCACTGAAGGGTCAGTGGAAGCGGAGAGGCACTGCCAAACACAGCCAGGAGGGAGAGGGCAAGGAGAGAGTCTGAAATTGACTCGAGCCACAGAAGGCCTTTGGAGAAGGCTTGGAAAGAGCCTTTCCAACCTCAGGATAGCATTTGCTGCACCGACACCCTGGATCCCCACATCCCAACACTCAACTTTTACCCATCTTTCCTGCCCTCAGACCTTAACCTGCACCCTCCTGCTCTCAGACCCCAACATTCAACCCTGACACCCCTCCCCCAAGACTCCAGACTGGAGGAAATTAACCCAATCTACCACTTCCAAAACTAAACCCGTCCCAAGCAGCATTCTGAGCCCAAAGAGGGGGACCCAGAGGCCCCCAGAAATGCACCAGTGGCTTTGCTCTTGATTGGATCCAGAACATGCTCAGATACCACAGCGAGGGGCAGCAGGACAAGCCAGCAGCCAGGCACTCGCAGCCAGGACAGGCTAACACTAACACAGATGCCTGTGCATGTCAGCCCCCCAAAGAGCACCAGGAAGAGCTAAGGCAGAGCAGGGGAGCAGCTAGACCAAGGCCCTTGAATTGGGGGAGGGGTTTGGTGGGTCCCCTCAAAACAGTGCCCAGGCAGTTTGTCCCAAGCCATAATCTGATGAAAAGCAAATGACCCCTGACAACGGGCGGGACCTTGGGATTCAGCTGGGTGTCCAGGCCAGCAGTTGCTACATCCAACACCCCCCTGATCCGGCTGCAGGGGTAGGGCCAGGGGGTTGCCGCAGGTACACAGTGCTGCATTCACGCCTCGCTCCGCAGGGTGGCCACAGAGCCAAGCTGGCTTTGCCAGTGAGCGTCCCCAGCTGTGTGCTTCTTAGGGACGCACCTGGCACACAGAGGCCGCCCGGAGTTGCTGAGCATAGGAAGTTAAGGTGCTAGCTTGCCCCTCAGCGGGGGTAGATCTGAGGCTCCAGAGCATCCCCACTCCATGTGGAGCCCATCCCCCATTTAGCCACAGGGAGCATCCAGCAATCTGCTCAATGGATTAGCCAGCACCTGTCCTGCCTGCCTACGCCGAGACGAGGAGACTTGACCACTTCCCATGGCTTTACCCCAAGCACAGCCGCTGCACAGGCCTGGGTGAGTCCCAACCGACTGCTCCTTGGAGGAGCGGCTCTCTGCCTCCTCAGGGATAGGTACCCCAACCTGGCAGCGCAGGGTCAGATCTCAGGCATCGCCCCCAGCCCCTTCTCAACCCTCTCTCATGGCAGGCAGGGTCGGACCACAAGTTGGTGGTTCTTCCGCTGATGCCAGGGCTGTGGAGGGGCGCAGGACCAGGCCTGCATGGGATGCCACAAATGCTGCTCCCAAGACCCTATCCTGGAGCAGCCTCTTGCTTTTTTCTTTTCCTTGCTTTGCATGGAAGGCCAGCTCAGCTCAGTAACTCCAATACCAGCCTTGCAAAGTCTCCCTCCAAGAGCCCCTAATTGCCCGGGACGTTAATCCACGTCAGCGCAGCCAGAAATAAAAGCCCAGGTTTTGCCGGGAAAGGACTCTGGGGACTTAGGGGCCCAGTAAGAGCAAGCCAGGCAAGCAAGCACACAGCTCTCACAGTGAATCCGCTGGACTCCCACTAGACAATGAGCAAACCTGCTAGGGTGGCTTGAACCTAATCGGGTTCACCTTGCAAGCAGCCCTCTGGCTGCCTCTCGTTAGCAGGGAGTAGGTTAGCCATTGTATAAAGAGAGTGACTGATGGGAAATGTAGTTCCACCCCTTCATTCTCAGCATGCCTGAGCCACACAGACAAAACTAGTCTTGGGGTCAAAAATGCCCCGCTGATCCCAGGCTGAGGAACCGCAGCAAAACACTGCCAAGTTGGGGGTGGGGCTCAGTAACACCTCTTCTCCTGGGACCAGAGAGTCAATTTTCTGCTGGAGCAAATTCGCCCAGCTCCACTGATTCTTGTGGAGTGGCACCAGTTTGCTGCAGTCCCGAGTTTGGTCTAGTCATGAGGACAGAGTAGTCGTAGGAGCGGTGATGCCATACCAGGCTTGCAGAATAGCCGCAGCGGCAGCGTGTGGACAGTGGTTAGCACGGACCCCTGCAAGGCCAACGCGGGTGTTCTTGCGGCATTCCCTGCAGCATGTGCCCATGAAGCTAGCTGGAGACTGGGCCGAGGGTCAGGGGAGGCATTCCCCTCTGGTTCACCTCTCTGAATCCACGCCCACGTTGGCAGTAACCAAAAGTTGTTCCCATACGTTGGCTGATGACATGCATGAAATTAACCGAGGACCTTAGTGTTCAGGTATCAGGAAAGCCAAAGACATTCCCCAGGACAGTGACTTTATGGGATAGAAAGACTTAACTGTCCCCCTCCATTGGCTGGGGTCCCCTCCCAGGCAGGCATGCTGCCGGGAGAAGCTGGCTGTGCCCAACGCACCCATCCTGGGGATGGAGCCTGTAGGGAGTGGTCAGCGCAGCGCAATGCTGACTCAAGGCACTGAGCGCACTGACACCAGCCTCAAAAGTTCCACTGCGACCTGGTCTGTGCAGCTCCTGCCCCACGACAGGGGTTCTAGTGCAGTGCCAGGACCCTGCTAGCAGAGCTCTGGGTGAAGAGCTAGGCTGCATCCGTCAAACTAGAGCAGTGTTTCTCAACCAGTGGTATGCGTGCCCTGAGGGGTACTCGAGAGAAGGCTGAGGGGCATGCCAACAACTGAAATTTGGCAAAAACTTAATTTTTGTTTGAAGTTTTATAGCGCTTTATTATTTTTTACACCCAAAAATTTCATCACCTGCCCAGCTACGGTTAAGTTGTTTAAACAAATGTGTTGCAACAGTAGAAAAAACATGTGTGTGTCTGAAAACTGTAGGCACGGGGGTACTTTTTGGCTATGTCTACATTCGCGGCTTCTTGCACCAGAAATCTGCAAATTCTTTTCAGGAACAACGACATTGCGTAAGAGGGGTTTACTTGCACAAGAAGGGACAGTGTAGATGAAGCTGTAGCGCCAGAAGGCGCTATCTACACTGTCTCTTCTTGTGCAAGAAAACCCCTCTTACACAATGTCGTTGTTCCTGAAAATAATTTGCATATTTCTGGTGAAAGAAGCCGCGAATGTAGACACAGCTTTTTTTTTTTTTTTTTTTTTTTTTTTTTTAAAGGGGGTACTTTATAAAAAACCATTGGGAAACGTTGATATAGACAAACCACCACCTGCAATACCCACTAACATCACATGCACCCCCCACCCTCATGTTTACTGCCCCAAGTAACTGGCTAGACAGCAGATCCAGCCTGCAGGGAAACAGAGCCAGAGATCGCCTTTCAGGGCCCTCTGTCCCGCATGCTTCCAGGGTTGCTCAATCTCTTCGTTTTGTCCTGCCTCGCGGCAGTGTTTAAATTTCTGACCCAGCGCAGAAAAGGGGACGCTGGTTTATTTATCAGCGTGTTAATCCAACCCTAGACTTTTAATAGCAGGGCTATTTATGGGCTGGGCTGGGCCCCCCCCTGCAGTGCACTTTTGGAGTTGACGTCAGAAAAGCTATTTCTGCAGCTGCGAGAAACCACAGGATATTCTCCCCCCTCCCCTTGGCGCAGCTGACCCCTCGGATCACATCGAGGTCCAGTGTTGCAATACAATCAGCAAGCTGGGTGCTTGGGACGGGCCGGCCCACCGGCTCTGGGGGAAGGGGGCGCCTTGCCCTCACTGCCACCATTTCAATCTTTGGCAGGCTTCCCACCAGACACTCAGTGCAGGGGAGGCGCAGTCCGAGGGACGCCCGGGCGCCCTCCTACACTAGGGGAGGGGGACAGAGTGCAGATCACAGCCAGCGGACTGGGTGTAACTGATGCATGCAGCTTGGGGCCAGCTGCATTCCAGGAACTCCGTGCAACTCAATGGAACTCAGGGGCAGGTCCGAGCCTCCAGGCAGGGCAGGGCTCAGCTCTCGCCACCCCATGTGCTCTGTGGCAGAGAGCCTCACAGGAGGAGGTCAACGCCCTCAGCCCAGCAAGCCCCAGGGAACAAGGTAGGCTGGCCTTTTAAGGGGTGGCTGTCTCCCAGGCGATGGGCTGAGGTTGGGGATCCACATCTGCTGCTGACTGTATTGTCTCAGGATCTAGCTGGAAGTAAGTGCCCTCCTGGTCCGTGGATTTTAAAAGCTGCCTACTAGGATTCGGGCACAGCCATGAATGGGTTAAAATAGGCCCCACCCACTTCACATAGAAGCCACCGGGTTACCAGAGGCTCCAAACACTAGCTCCTGGGAGCTGGCGACTTGGGGGCTCTGACTCATTCCCACAGCCCTGTATGCTCCTCCCACTTACACCCCAGGTCGCCAAATCTTTTCCCGTCTGGCCCCATCCCATCCTAACCAATTCTTCTGGCACGCCCAATACGCACTGCCCAGCTTGTTCTCCAGGCAACGTGGTGCCCTGTGGAACTCATTACCACTGGACACTACTGCAGCCAACCTGAGTAAGGCCGCAAAAGGGATATGGGAGGCCCATGCAGGAAGACGGGAATAGCCAGAGACATCACCATCAATATCCAACTCCCCTGCCAAGTTTGGGAAAGCGCTGCCTCACTCCTGCTTCATGCCATGAGGCGCAGGGGTCAGAAGGGAAAATTCCCCACAGGCAGGTCTGGCTCCTGCAGAGCACTTCCCTCTATGCCGGTGGCACTGCTGTTGAAGCTGACCCACAGGGCTGGATGAGAACTCCCAGGAGCTCGGAAACAGAGCCTGGGCCGTAATGCAATGAGCCAAGAGCAGAGCGCCCACTGGGTAAGGCTTGGGGTTCCCACTGCAGGGGGGCTAGAGAACTAGCCCCACACTGGTCCCATTTGTGGCAGGGAGAGGCAGCTTTCCAGACAAGAGGGATTTGCCTGAGAGCGATGAAAACAGTGTTCTAAAAATACAGCGCTGTCTTAAAAGGGGGAGGGGAGGAACCCAGCCAGTCCTGGCAGGCAGCAAAAGGAACCCGGCCCCACTGCATGGACTCAGCTCCTCCTGCCCCCCCCAAACACCCCATGATTCCCAGCCCCTGGCAAGCTCATGCAACCTGGCACAGAAATATGGGGCGATGGGGCTATTTTTTGCTCTGTTTTTGTTTAATAGAAAAGCAAACAAGGGCACAAGCCATCAAATCCCAACCCTGAGTTGAGTGGTCCCACAGTGCTCAGGGGCTGGACTGGAGAACTAGTATCATGGGGGGGAGGGTAGCAGGATCCAGTAGTTAGAGCAAGGGGGCTGGGAGTAAAGACTCTTGGGTTCTAGTTCCAGTGGGGTCTAGTCGTTAGAACAAAGCACTGGGGGGGGGGGGGGTCAGGAATCCTGGGTTCTGCTGCTCACCTCCCAGAGGGGAGTGGGGTCTAGTAGTTAGAGCAGAGGCCTGGGAGTCCTGCGTGCCCTCTCTCCCTTGCTGCTCAACCTTGAGCAAGTCACTGCTGCTCAGTGCCTCAGTTTCCCCAAAGTGGGGATGATGCTATTAACCTGCCTTGGTGAAGTGCTTTGAGGTCTGCCATTGCTGGTTTAGGGGCAGGTGAGGAGACCAGTTAGCAAAGGTGAAATGAATGGTGGAAACATCCAACATGCCTATGCCAGCATGGTTTTCCCCGGATGCTTTCAGGGAAGGAGGACTCGCAGATTTCGCCTCCTTTTAGTGCGGGTCGAGTCCTTATGCTCCTAGCTGTTGCCATCCCAGGCCCTCTTTGAAGTGCGAGTCCCACGAGGCTGTCCCCCTTTCAAGCCAGATGTCGCTGGAATTCCCACTGGACAAATTACAGGGTGGGTTTGACGACAATCCAGTAGTGATGAATATAGAACTCAGGACAACAGCTGGAAAAAGCCGGTAGCCAACAAAACACGTTAGTGGGCACTGGCCCAGAACCCACAGTTCTCAAAATCACTAGTTGCACAGCCAACTTGCCTGCAACATACACCAGGACAGATGCTAGGGTCAACTGAAATCTATCAAAATGTCCAGCTATCCCTTTGATCTGGAAGGGGTTACCTGTTCCAGCTTGCAGAATAGGGCTCTGGAGGGAAGCAGAGCTGCAATCTGTCAATTTCCAGAGTGCCAGCCTGGCATAACCTCTCTGCCTTAGGGAGCAGCCTTCTTTGCCTCCCAGTGGTGGCGGGCGCATGTGTGTAATCACTCGGAATACCACAAACTCAAGTTGTGTTGCGTCCTGACCTTCCGGTCAGAGGATTTAGGCCTTTAACACCTCTGGATACAAACCAAGCAGCTTTTGGGAGCTGGAGAACTCCCTGCCAGGAAGGATGCAAGGCCACAGGCCGCACGCTCCCCGTCACCTGCAGCTCCCAGCTAGGGTCATGTCACAGTATGTCATGCCCAAGAGGGGGGCTCATCCTCGGAGCAAGTTGCTCTGGAGATTCTAGGCAGAGACAGCCACCCGGGGGGCTGCTCTAATTTATGCCCCGCTGACCCAGAGCCCAGGTAATGCACTTAACGCAACTGCCTGCTGCTTTGCCTCTGAGAGGCGCTGCACAGAAATGAAGCCCCTTGAAAATGGCAAGGCTGGGAGGCTCAGGGAACCAACAGCGCTTTCTCTCCTAGTTCATGGGCCCGAGTACAGCCCAGTGGGGCAGTGACTAAAGGCCGGTCCTCCTGTGCTGCAAACCGCCTGCAGTCAGTCACAAGGGCCCAGCCTTCGCCCAAAGGGCAAAACAAGGCAAACGAAGCAGAAATCAAGGACAGATGCAGGCATGTGCTCACAGCTCCTCTGTAGCATGCGCCATCCCACCTGTGGCTGCTGCAGAGGCACCAGACTGAGCTCAACACAGGCACAGCACCTGGGTTAAGGGTTAGCTATCTATCTGGAGGTGAGCTCTGCAGGCCTGGGTCCTAACCAATTGTCAAGGGAACCTGCCTCATGGTCTGGGCAAGAGCGCAGCTAGCAGGGTATCAACAGCAGCATGCATAGCATGGCATGAGTTTCAGTGCAAGCTAGAGAGCCCAGCAGGGCCCCAGGGGCTGTCCCGGGCTCTCCAGCCCAGGCTGTGCTAGCTGGATGTATGCTAGCTCAGACAGGGTGCGCCATGGCAGCTTTTGCTGCGTAGCCATACTCGGACGCACCAGCCAGGTGCGCCAGGGCATTAAACAGCCAGGTTGAGCAGCAGATGGGCCAGAAACTCCTGTTGCTGCACATCAATGAAGGGAGAGTTTGCCCTGCAGCTGCCCTTGCTGGAGCAGCACAACCCTTTGCTCTCCAGAGCTGCCAGGCTGGACCCTTTCAGCCCTGCGCCTTTGTGGGGAGACAGCAACCCTGGCACCTGCCCACTTCCAGTGGATTCCTTCCTACAGCTTTTCCTTCATGCCCCCCGGCCTCAGACTAAGAAAGGGGCCAGCAGAGAGAAGCAATCGCAAGATGAGGGGTGGACCCTCAGACTAGGGGTCTGTTAGCTGCAACCGTTCCACCAAGCAGCTCGCTCTGCCTCCTGGGAACCACCAAGGAGCAGTCCCGGCTGTGCTGCTCTGTGCCCAGTGCTGGATCCTTCCTTTTGACCCTGTGACCAGCTCCCTGGGTTGATATTTTGCCATCCACCCCTCTGTTAAGCCAACTCCCCATTTCAGCAGGTGGGCCTTTGATTTTGGCAGACCACACCTACCCTTCCAGGGGTTAAACAGGTCTGTGCCTTCCATAGGTACCAGACAGAGGGAGGGGAATGACCAGCTGATCTCAGAGCTGACTGGCCCTGGGCAGTCACAGGCTGGCAGTTCAGACAGGAGCTTGATTTTATGTTTTAAATCAAGACATTTTGCAATGTGATCTGGGCGCTGGAGCCGTGCTCAGAGGGCACATCCGAACGGCAGGCTTCTCCACACAACCCTCCAGCAAAGTCTTTATCCTGCAACCCCTCCTCCCCTTTTCAGATCCAATTATAAAGCTAATTGGCTTAGCCTAACTACTGCTTAGACTAGAGTCCTCCCCTGAAAGCTGTCACTCACACCCGCCTGCTCCAGTCCCAGCTCCAGGCAAAGTACGAGGAGGGCTCTGTCACCATGCACCCAGGGATGGGGCTCTAGCATATTCCTCTACAGCCCCGGAAGCCAAACCTCACACGTGGAGTGCACTACGCAGCGCAGAATAAAGATGGCTCCTGCCCAAACGTGCGCCAACTCTGACGGACGCACACAGAGCAGACAGACAGCCCTGGGTTTCTCAGGGGTCTCAAACCTCTTTCAAGTGCACCCGTGTCACTCTGGTAAAGCCAGCAGAGCCGCGGTGGCATCAAACCAGAGCAGGGTCTCCTGGCATACGTCACACGGCCATCACCAGGCAGAGCTGTGCCCTCTTCCCGGATGCCAAGGCTCACGGTATCTGGCATTTCCCCCAAGTCCCCCACTTCATGAGTCCTGGGACTCCATAAGAATCTTGGCTTTTGTTTTAAAAATAAAGAAGTTTCCAGCTCTCGTGACTGCGGAAAACGGCTGGAAAGTAAAACACCCCAAAGCCAGGAAGCCGACACAGAAAAAGAACCAACATTGTTAACTGGTAGAAAAACCAGCCTCCTGGTTTTTAAGCCCATCGTGATTTGTATGGAGCCTGACTCCAAATCCAACACGTGGGGTAGATGGCACCAAGTTTACCCCCACTTAAGGTCCTGTTCCCCAGGATCTTCCTCCAGGTCTGGGGCAGCCGCCACAGACCCGACTGGGCTTCATACAGACACTGCATCTCAGCCAGCTGGTACAAGCTAAATCCAGAGCAGCCAATTTCAACCCAAGAACACGCCTCCACCCAAGGGCTAGCATCAGAGGCCCAAGCATCTCAGGTCTCCAGAGAATTCCTACTGGCTGGGGCTTTGAGCTGCCCCATCCCCCCATCTCTGGTTTGACCCTCCGCTCCCTTTCTGCTTCCTCTGACAACTCCCACAGAGCTCGTTAGCCCTTGCAACTGCCAGTCCCTGGATATTTCCTCCTAGCTTCACTGACTGAGGTGCAGGGCAGTGGGGAATCAGCCCCTGGATGGTGGATTTTGGATGGGACCAGTGCAGCACAGGGGCTGCTGAGCCAACACCCAGACCTGGCTCGCCACACGCCCTCTCTGACCCAGCTGCCACTTCCCGTCACCTCCTCAAGAGAGACGGGGACTTGCGAGCCTTGGATACCACCTGGACCTACGGCAGCCCTGCTGCATGAACCTGACCCTCCCCCAGGCAGCATCCCAAGCAAGCAGCCAACAGTGTTTAGGCTTCTCCGCAAAGGAAAGCAAACTCACGTCAATCACTAAGTTAGTGCAGACAAGGCAGCATGGGGCTTGCACATGGTCAGCAGCTTCCCACAGAGTAGACTCAACATCCACCTGCTAACCAGCGTGAGAAGAACCACCACCTGCCTTGTTGTCCCCAGAGTGCAGGAGCTGGCTGAAAGCAAGGCCATTTAAATCACTGCTTTTAATCGGGGCTTACATTCAGCTGGAGCAGTCCTGAGTGGAGCTCTGGTAAATATCTTACATGCCGGCAGCGGCGGAGTGAGAGCTGGTTTTAGCAGGTCTGCGGCTCACACCCGAAACCCCGATGCCATTTTCCCCGTGTGGCTACTGCCTCAAGGCCTGGCCCCAGCTCTCCTCCTCTGCAGGGTTTAAGTCCTAAGGCCCCCACCGCAGCTGACTCCTGGAGCCCTGAATAGGGTGGAGGGGGGGACCCCAGGAAATATTCGATGACAATTTACACATGGATTTTAAATTCACTTTTCCATTTGTACTTCAGAGCTATTTGCTACAGAACAATGCCGTCTTACTGGTTGGTATAGCCATTACAACCATGCTGATATACAGACAGAGCCATCACATTAGAGTTGGTCTGTATTTCACTGGGCGGGCAGGCCCACTGGGCCAATACACACGTTTACTTAAGTAATGACGTTGCTAATTATTTTCTGATTCTAATTCGATAATGGGGCACTATTGTGTATTACGTCGTGCTCATGATTGGGGTCACACTTCATAAGGCTAGTTACACACACAACATCATCTGGAATGTTTGAAGAGATAAGGAGTTTAGGCCCAGCCATCTTTTGTATTAAATTCAGATTTCATTCAAAAATAAGTTTATTTTAAAAAAGAAAAAAAGATACAAGAAACAAAAAATTCCGATTTCATTTTTTTTTAAACCTAGCGATCTTTATCCCCTCTGGGGCCCCTGGCATTAGTGAAGACAAAGCCCAAGATACAGAGGGCCTGATTTTCAGAGTGCTGAGCACCCCATGTCTGTCTGACCCCAGCGAGAGCTGCAGAGGCATCTCAAGTTGGGGTTGTCGTGGAGCCAGCTGTTCTTGACAGATGTTAGCCCTCCCCAGCACCTGCTCACCCTGCCAGCAGGATTCACACTGGGAGGACAGGACGACCCTGTGCACTGAGTGCATCTGCGCAGTGTAGACATGCCAGTACTGGCTTGGATCCAGGTCACACCTCAGACTGCAGCGCAGCCATCCTTGCTCCAGTGGGACCCTGCAGATGCCGGCTCAATTCCCTGCTCTCTGGGCAAGCCCCACAGTGCATGTGCCGGAGTCTACTACCGGCTCTCCAGGACCCGGTGTGCAGACATACCCTTGCTGTCTCTGACCGCTGTCTCCACTTGGAATGAGGGGATACTCGCTCTAGCTGCCCCAGCTGTCCCCATGCCTAGGTGCAACGGTGTTCTAAATGGCAGCACGCTTTTCTTCGCCCTCCTGGTGGCTCTCCTGGCTTAGGAACAACATACAAACTTGCCTCTTGGCCCCCTCAGCCTAGGAGCTCAAGGCAGTGCAGTGTTTCCCCCTGCTGGGGGACAAGAGATACTCCAATCAAAGGAGACTCCATGCCGGACTGGAACCTGAAATCCACCAGGCAGCTGCAACACAGGCAGGACAAACAGCCCTGTCCCTGCTCAACCCTGGGGAAGCCACCAAGGAGCCGGGGAAGCCTATCCAGTTATTGGCTTTTTTGCTGAGAGCATGATGCCAACATCACTCTGCTGACTTGATGGCATAGCTTAGCCAGGCCTGAGTCAAACTGGAAACTCACAAGGCAGGTGCTCCGTCGCCCAAAGAAGGGAAATCTTGTGGCTGAAGCCCTTCATGGAGTCTCTGGAGCAGCTGGATCAACTGACTTGCTACATGTCACTCACCTCTTGCTGTGCCTTTACTGACCCAGCTGTAAAATGGGGTTACAGACTACACAAGGGGTTTAATTCAAGCACTTTGAAAACTTACCTCATGGAAATAAGATACATTGCCCATGCCACAAGACACCTCTGTTCCCTTCCTTGCACAACACACAGCACTTACATTAGCTCTTCCTATATCCCAAGCAGAAAAGGCCAAGTGATAGTCCAGGGGCAAACAGATGCAGGGAGAATAGCAGGGACTTACCCAAATGTCACACTATGGCCATAGCAGGGCTGAGGTTGAAGCCCAATAGCCATAGCATCTGGCACCACGTTCAGACCACATCTCCCTCCGTCCAGAAAGACGTGACGGAGAGAACTGGATTTCCTTCCACCCTTGCCCGGTGCACACAGGGGCCCAGTATGACCATCAGCTCCCTCCCCATTGCCTAACTGCCCCCGGGGAGTGCCAGTAAGGGTGGGATTCAAGGCTCAGCAGACACACGTGGGGTAGCACCGTGTCACAGATAGCGCCTCTCCACTAATAAGGAGTCTAGCAAAATGAAGGTCTATCCAAAGCCCACTAAAATCAACCACAAAAGTACCCAGCACAGGCCAGCAGTACAACCCCCTCTCCCCGTTTCTTCAACGAGGAGAATCCCTCACCTACCATCCCTACCCTGGCAGGCCAGCAGCAAACCAGCCAATGTCTGCCACAAGGACCTGATCCAAAGTCCCCCAAAGCCATGGGATTCTTTCCATGGACTTCCAATTGCCTTTGGATCCGGCCTCGGAGGCGGGGCTATGGTAACACACACAGATCAGAAGCACAATGGGGACTCAGTCTTGACTGGGGTTTCTAGGTGCTTCCATTATAACAGCGACAGAGCCAATTTCCTATTCGTGGGAACCACTCCAGAAGGAACACACAACCCTAATCCCTGATCACATGAGCATCAATTTAAACCGATTTCAGCATTAAATAGCCAAAGATTAAACACCACATAAATAAATAAAGAGTTCCTGCGCAACTTACTCTCTGACCAAATGAGTGAGTCATGGGAACAGTGAGGAAGTGTGGCCAAATGGTTAGAGCCATAGAGCAGAGGAGAGGGGGTGTCAATTCTACATCTGCTCTCCTTTCAAATCATTATGTCATGACCTTGGCCAAGTGAGTGTGCTTCTCCGCCTCAGTTTCCCCATTCAAAAACAGAGACTAAGCCTGATTAACATACCCCATGGGGTTTTGCAAGCCTTTAATTAATGTTGGTAAAGCACCTACAGACCCTGAGCTGGCTGCTGCTTTAATGAAACGTGGGCATTTTATAATCATGAATTTGCCCTGGATTTAGTGGGATGCATTCAGGTTGAGATTTTACAAATTCACAGGCCAGGAAGCAGTCATGTGCCTCATGGCAGGTGTACGTTTTAAGGGGTTTCTACGGCTAATTATAAAGAGGAACTTCTCTGTCTTGATCTATGGGGAATCTGTCTGGCTCCCATAGCGGGACTGGGGTTGCTGCAGGAACCAGAACTTGGCTCTCAGAGTTGTGTTTGTAAAACTTTGGCCACATGGACAAGGTGCTTGGGGCTCCATTTCCTTACTGTTTTTTTTTTTTTTTTTTTTTTTTTTTAAATAAAAAGGCTAACAAGCCTTTGCTCAGTAGGCAAAGGAGCCATGTTCTTTTCTCTCAATAGTTCCATACGTTGGTTGGATCAGACACTCAGGACATATATTCGGAAATAAGTGTGACACTTGGGCCTCGATTTATGCCCTCAAGTTAGTGAATTCCCAAGAAGAGACCCATCGGAACAGCTGGCTGCTTAGTATTTGTGCACATGAGGCTTCAATACAGAATTAAGAACCTTCCTTTATACATAGTTTTCTTTTTAAAATCATAGCCTCAAAATCCAGTGAGGACATTCATAGATCTCAAAGCATTTCAAAGTGGTTGCTAACCATTATCCCTGATTTACATATGGGGAAATGGAGTCACAGGGCCATGACTTGCACCCAAACTCATACAACAAGTCAGCGGCAGAGCCAGGATTAGAACCCAGAGCAGTGCACTGGCCTGGAACTCTAGAGACCTGGTATATAGTCCCAGCAGTGCTCCTTGGTTGACTCGGGAGAGTCACATGCCTGTTCTGTACCTCAGCTTCCCCATCTGTAAAATGGGACTATTGATACTGACCTCCTTTGGAATGCACTTTGAGAGCTATGGAGGAAGTGCATACAAGAGCCAGAATCGCATGCCCAAAGCACTAGACCACAGCTTTCTATTTTGTTTTTATTGAGTGAAAAATGACAGGAAGATCCAGATCCTACTTCAAGGGGCAAAGCAATTTACTCAACATACCAAAGAAAGAAAAAACCCCATTCTGCGCAGCTCTGAATCTGCATGTGGTTGTTTACACCAAGACAAAGAGGGGGTGAAACACGACCAAATTTCAATGGCAGCAGTTTGCATTCACTTTCCCCTACAGCGATCGAGAATATGAGATGCAGGGCCTGAGGACTCAGAACCTGAAGGCTGTGGGGGAGGCCCAGAGGGTTTAGGGAACAGCTACACCCAGAGGGACCAGACCAGAAATCAGCAACAGGCAATACCAGCACACCAGGCTCCCAAAGAGCTAGGAGGCTGGAATGCAAAGCTCTTTTCACAAGGCGAGAACAAGCTGCATTTCCCTTTCTGGCCTAATGAATTTCTTAAGACTAGCTCTTAAGGGAGTTAGGAACCAGGGAGGGGAGGGGAAAACAATGAAAGCTCAACCTGGGAAGAGATGAAAATGATGCAGTGGAAATTGCATGACATTTCCTTAATGCAGGCAGCCTGACTATTCTCAGCATGACCCCTGGAGAGGAGATGAAAGGGAGCTGAGCAGGAGTGTTTATATAACCTGTTCTGCCATTAGATGGAGGAGAGGGCTGGGGGCACTTGGTACCACCTGCATTTCTCATCACCCAGGAGTATATGAATCCATGGATCCTGTGAATTCTGGAAGCTGAATCCCCCTGCACCATTGCTCTAAAAAATACCAGGCCTACCAAGCGTCACCTTGCCTGGCCGGCTGAGCCGGGTCTCCTGGTACTATTGAGGAGGCATTGACTCTGACCCCTAACGATGACCAATTCATCATCAGTTTCACTGGTATTTTTATTTGCACAGTACCTCGAACAGGGCTTCCACACAGCAGAGTGTCTCTACCCCAAAGAGCTTCCAATCTAAGCAGACAAAGGAGGGATTTCTCTCATTTTATACTTAGGGAACTGAGACACAGAAAGGACCAGTGACTTACCCATGGTCACCTAAGGAGTTTGTGGCAGAGAATACAGGTCTCTTGAGTTCTAGATCAGAGTTTCAGCCTATGCACTGCTCATTTGTACCAGCTACCAGGGTGGAGCTTAAAGTGTGAGGATGCAAGTGACCTGGACAGGAAAACCACCCTCCCACAGCAACCCTTCCAGCAGTGAGGATGGTTTATATACATGGCTCTCAACCAGGGTACATGCATCTGGGAGTACACTGACATCTTCCAGGGACACATCAACTCCCCTAGGTATCTGCCTAGTTTTGCAACAGACTGCAGAAGAGGCACTAGGGGAGGCAGCACTGACTACAAGTTCATATAGACAGTGGCTTGTGTATAGGACTCTATAGACTATACACGACAATGTAAGGACAATATTTATATTCCAGTTGATTTATTTCAGTTACTTGGTAAAAATGAGGAAGTCAAACATTTTCCAGTAAGAGAGTATTGACGCTTTTGAATGTTTATGTCTAACTTCGTATGCAAGCAGTTTTTTCGTGAAGGGAAACTTGGGGATACAGAAGACAGCTCAGACTCTCGCAAGGGAGGCAGCAGCATGGAAAGGTTGGGAGTCACTGGTTTATTCGGTAAACAGCTGGTGGGAGATTGTATCTTTTGCCTCTTCTCAGGGCCAAAGCCTTATTCCCAAGAGGCATGTGAACTTTCCCCAGTCACAGGCTGTTAGCTTTAGAGCCTAATTAGGATCACTTAAATGCCAACTCAGTTAGCAATTGCACGGCTGTCTGCAGAACAGTCCAGGTAACGTAATGTTGGCGCAGGGCCTTGGACACCTCCCTCTAGGCACCTGGCTGCCGTCTGAAGACTCTGTGCAGAACAGTTAAACGCCCAGCGCACTTCCTCGTACTGATACCTGTAGCCTTAGTCTGAGAGGAGGAAACAAAGTTCCAGTGCTCTGTCTAGGGATATAAAATCTTGTTTAATTAGTTAACCGGTTAAACATTAAGTTTAAGCAGTTAGCTGATTAAATGGGGGGGGGGGGGGAGGGGAGAGCTGTTCCAGCTGAACTTTTATGAAACAAACTTCCTTTGCCAGCAACAACAGGGGAATTGGGTTTTCACAAGCTAATACGAAGAGTGCAGCACTTCTGTATTTTACTCAGAGCACTCCCTCAGCAGGACCAGACAGAAAGGAAAACTAAAAGGATCAAATGATTAGCTGAAGGAGATCAGGGGTCTTTTTTGCCAGGAGCTGGACAAATATATAGTAAGCGACAGCCTCAGAGTTTATAATCTAGAGAAAAGCCAGACAAAGCAGTAGGGGAGGGAGAGGATGGTATTAGTGCCTACCTGCATAATATCATCTTGATCCTAGACTGGGCTACCCAGGCACTACTAAGCCTCAGTTCCCCATCTGTAAAATGGGTATGGCTCTGGTCCACAAGATCTCTTAGGGTATGTCTACACTACCACCCTAGCTCGAACTAGGGTGGTAATGTAGGCAACCGGAGTTGCAAATGAAGCCCGGGATTTGAATTTCCCGGGCTTCATTTGCATCTTGCCGGGCGTCGCCATTTTTAAATGTCCGCTAGTGCGGACTCCGTGCCGTTTCACGAGGAGTAACGGTAGTTCGGAATAGGAAGCCTAGTCCGAACTACCTAGTCCGTGCCACGTGTAGCCGCGCGGCACGGAGTCCGCACTAGCGGACATTTAAAAATGGCGGCGCCTGGCAAGATGCAAATGAAGCCCGGGAAATTCAAATCCTGGACTTCATTTGCAACTCCGGTTGCCTACATTAACCACCCTAGTTCGAACTAGGGGGCTAGTGTAGACATACCCTTAGAGTCTGTAGTAGAGGCAGGAATTTTCACCAGCCATCCCGAGTCCAGGCTCCGTGATTCATCTACATCAGGGCTACTCAACTTTGGAAGCCCCAGGGGCCACAATGATATTCACATCACATGCCGAGGGCTGCAATTTAAGTGTAGTTGCTTATACAGGCAAATATATATATATGCAAAAAGCTTCTTTCACACTGACGGCATGAATACAAAGATGAAGGCAGGACTACACAACAGACAGGCCCATTTACGTCAGTTCTGCTGAGGATAATACAATGCAACATTTACCTGATTGCCACCCATATGGCAGCACTTTGAATGAGCAATGACAGTCCAGGAATTGAACTACGGAAACATGTATCAACAGGAGACCATTCTATTGACTACTTTTGTGTTGAGCCCCGCATAACCCAAGCCGTACCCCAGCCGCAAACAGATGGGCTGTGGGCTGCATATGGCCTACAGGTTGAGTAGCCCTGACCTGCATCATCCTCCTTGGCCTGTTTCCCACCCAGCGGGGAAAGCACGCGGGCTTCTGTTGAAATTCCCTGCGTCTTTGGCTGCCCACGAAGACCTTGGGCAGGGGCTGCACTCGATGACTCCTGAGGTCTCTTCCAGCTCTAGGATTCTAACTGGCCGCGGAGGCAGCAGACGGAGCAAGGTCGGTCTAGCGGCTTCCTCCTGGTTTGCAACAAAAGCCACATGTTTTCCTGTTCTCCACAATGTCGCCCTGGCATCGGGGAGCCTGTCCCCTGCTCCTGTCTCCCATGCTGCATGGCACAGCACCCAGCAAGCAAGAACCCCTCTGCCAACTCGGACGGGGCCCTGCAAGCAAACGTTCTTCAGCCCAGGCCAGAAGCCTCCAACACCCAACACTTGGCTACTGAACAATGCAACAGCCTGGAGAAGCGGGGTGGAGGGGAGAGAAAGGGGACAAAAAGGGATTGTCCCCCGCTGGCCTGAGCATTTCCAGACACAGCAATCAGGCCTGCAGGGATCACACATTCGACAGCGACAAAGGCAAGAGCGGCTTTCCAGACACCGTCTTCCAGCACCGCCAAGAGGCCTGCTCCCAGCCGGAGCTCCAGTGCCCGCAAATGTGCTGTTGCCAAGGAGACGGCCTGGCTGCCATCTCGAGCTGTGCAACCTTTGTTTACAGCTTTCTCTTTTCTGGTTTTTAAGAAGGACAGTAAATTGCCTTCAAACAAGCCTCTTTGCCAGATACACTACCTGGACCTGTCACCGCTTGGCCCCCAGGCCTCGGGACGGCACTCCAAGGTCCTGAGATACACCCCCATTATTTGTGTTGCAACAATGAGCAGGCACCCCCAGCCACGGGTCAGGCCCCCAATTCACACTACACCAAGCCCCAAGTCAACTAACTCCCCAGCAGCAGATGGGTCTAGAACTTAGTGCCTCATCCGAGAGACATCAGGCCCCTGCCACTGAACCAAAGGGGAATCGTCACAAGCCCTCAGCTGTACAGGTCTTCTGACACAGTCGAGAACATCCAATTCCACCCAGCAGAGGGCAGGGGAAACATACGCTACAGCAAGCTGCCCACCTTTACTACAACACAAGGTACACCAGAGAGATCCTCTAATCCACCTGCCCGCACCTCTCAGTTCCCCAGTGCCAAGTGGAAATCTGTTCCTGACAGCTAACAGGCAATGTAACCCTCACCCAGGCATTGCCCGGCATAGGATACACATGTTCTGCAACCCCCCCAGAACGGAACATGAACATGTGCATTAAAGACATGGGGGGCCCAAATACTGCCATAGGCGGAGCACCGGCAGCAGCCACTGGTTTCAGTGAGCCCTGAAGGCACTCAGCACCTCTGAGCACATAAGTTCTGGGGAATAATCAAGCCCGGGCAGGGGTAGGTCCTGGGGACTGAATGGCTCTGTCCCACTGAGGATACAGCCCGATCCCCAGCACTGATAGCTGGCATGCCTCTGGGTACCTGGTCGGAACGGAGACACTCTGGAGCCTGTACACCCAGACAGGATTTCACCACCCGGAGCCTGATGCCAGGCTAGCCTCCCAGCTCGGCTGTGGAGTCAGCACAACATGGGACTTTACCAGCCAGCATGAACAGGAGACATGTGGCCTGGTGGTGGAAACGCAGGACTCCCAACGCTCTTCCCAGGCCCAGCCAGTGCCCTTCCCCGGGTCTCCGTTTCCTCATTGGTAAAACAAGGATAATACTTTGGGCCCGATCCAACACCAGTCTTCTCAGTGCCCTCAGGCCCCCATTAGCCTGAGCCCAGCTGCAGGTCAGCCTGTCACTTCCCAGGGGCAGAGGCTTAGAGCTAGGAGGTGCCCACAGCAGAGATGCAATGTCCCTATCTGATGCAATGACAGATCGGATGACAACGGCTCCTCCCCATGGCTTGCTGGGCTACAGCGGTAGACAAGGCCTGCTCTTTCGCAGAGCCACCTGATCAGACCTCTGAGAGCAGGAGGGTCTCACACACACTGATCTCAAACACAAGTTACAGGAAACCGCCTCTGTTCTGTTCCTTAACTAAGGATGTAAAAGAGTAGTCAAGTCAACTACTTGCATTTCCCACCCCTCCCTGCTGCCTCTATATCAGAGGCAGTGGTGGGGGGAAAGAGGGGAGCAGGAGCCGGTACTGAGGGAAGCTGGCTTAAAAGGCAGCTCCCCCCAGCACTGTCTCTGCGGTTGGGGGGGCGGGGGCGCAGAGGTGCAGCGGCACTGCCTTTTAACCGCAGTAAGAGCTCTGGCTCTTAGTACATTTAAAAGGCAGAGGCACAAGCAGTCCCAGCTGGGGCCAGGTCCTGCGCTGCACCCCTGCCTTTTAAATGTAGTAAGAGCCAGAGCCGCAGTGGGGGTAGCTCCTGGGGGCAGCATGAGCTGGGACTGCTTAGTCCCGGTTCATGCCGCCCCCGGGATCTAGCCCCACTGCGGCTCTGCAGTTCAAATGTAGGAGGAGCCAGGCAGTGGGGATAGCGAGTGCCCCCCCCCCCCTTGTGGGCTAGTCAATGGAAATTCCATCAACTCTGCGATTAGCTGATTATCCGCAATTTAACTTCCCTACCCTTAACCCTTCACCTCCTGAACAGGGAACCCCCAATCATCAGCCCCTGCTCAACTCTCCAACTTGGCTTTTGCTGCTGCTCACAGATGTGCCTCTCCATTAAGCCTCTCCCCCAAGCCTGCCGCTGCCCCACCTCCCCACCCTGCAGTTCTGCGCCTGTTCCCATGAGGGACCAGCACCCTGTCAGGATAATTAGAACAGGGGTGGGCAATAATTTTTGACGGGGGTGCACCCCAAGATTTTGGGAAGTGGTCGAGGGCCTCACAGCACTCTTCCATGATATTCATGGAGATGCAGGGTCTAGAATGGAGGTTGGGTGCAGAAGGGAGCTTGGGGGAAGGGACTGGGGTGCAGGAGGGAGTTGGGATGAAGCAGGCGGTTGTGACTAGGGCAGGGGACTAGACTGCAGGGGTTTGGGATGTGACCTATGGTAGGAGGGGATTGTGATCTGGGGCCAGAGATTGGGGTGCCAGATCTGGGAAGGGGTAAGAGGGGGACAGAGGGTTGGGGGGGGCAGAGAGTTGGGGCAGGAAAGGGCTGGGGGGCCAGATGCAGGCTGTGACCAAGAGACTTGCTTGTCAGCTGCCAAACTAGCCTGCCTGCCTTCCGAGCTTAAAATGTTTCCCAGCCAGCCTGCCTGGCCACGTGCTTCATGAATATCTGAGCCCAGGAGAGGGGACCTGATTCTTCTTAGCTGCCTGTTACTCTATCAAGCAGCTACCAGCTACCATTGGCTGGTTTCTGCCAGAAACCGGCCAATGGGAATGTGCTGGGGACTGGGCGGCTCCTAAAACTCCCCTCCTCCCCCCACCTTTCAGTTTCAAAACAGACAGGGAGCCCTGCAGCCGCGTTTCTGCACAGCACATGGGGCTGCAGGACAAGCAGGGCTCCCTGCTGTGGTGGCTTGGCAGGTTGAATCTGGCCCGTGGGCCGTATTTTGCCCAGCCCTGGGTTAGAATCATTCTGTTGGCTGCACGGCGGCAGGGCCAGGGCCAATGGGAGGCATGTACAGTCAGTTCCCCCACATACGGCCCTTGCTTTATTACTGGCTCTGTCTGCCTGCCTGGGCAGTGTAGCCAAGTGAGGTGCATCCTGAAGCCGCAGGCTTCGCCTGGGGGTGGCTGCAACACCCTGGCAGGGTCCACGCCCACAGCTGCCTGTGGTGAGGGTGCCCCTAAGCGGCTCAGTCCCGCACACTGCCAGCCGAGGAGCTCTTAGCACTGCGGGGGGAGCAGCTGCCATAGCCAGAGCACCCCATCTGAACGAGGCCTCATGAATAATCACACCAATCCTGAGCAAGGCTGGGGAACCTCTTCTGAGTCAGGGCCACTAAACCACAGAAAAATCAGTTGGGAGCCACACACAAGGGAGAAGCAAAAGCCAACAGAGGAAACCCCACACCCTCACTGACCTGGCTCCCAAGTGAGAATCGGGGAGCGGGGAGACTCCAGCCCTATGGGGGGTGGAGGAGGAGGAGTGGATGATTAGTCTCAGGACTTACCCCCAGGGCTGGACTAACTCTTCTGGGAGCCTGGGTTAGTGGATTTTGTGGGGTCCCCCTAGGATCTGGGGGGGGCCAAAAATGAGGGATTCAGTGTGCGGGCTGCCAGGAAATGGGATGGGGTTGAGGGAACGAGGTCTGTGCAGGAGGTAGGGTGCAAGAGGAGGTTGGGGATGCAAGGTCTAGGTGGAAGGGGGTGCAAGAGCAGGTTGGGGGTTCTGAGTAAGAGCAAACAGTGACTTGCTCAAGCCAGCAGTATTTTGCCTCTCATATGGGCCTTCGCCAAAGTGCTTCATACACCCTAATGGGTTAATTCCCACACAGGTGCAGGTCAGCAGAACCCGGCCCTAGCTCTCAAGCACTCACTGAAATGCAGCTACTTCTGGGGTGGAGGGCAGCAGTCACCTCACACACTCTTCCCTGCAAATTCAGCACCATGGTTTCACTCTTTAACAACCACAAAGAGCTAAGTCTTAGGGAGTTTCAGAGAGAACCTCCTGCAAGCCAGACTATAGCGCAGTCACCAAGGTAATGAACTCTTGGTTCCAAATTGCCAGAAATTGCATACCCAAGGCATACCTTTCTAAGCCATCTTCTTCCTCCCCCTGGTGGCAGCCACCAGCCTGAGGCATGAATGCAACCCCATTCCCTCCCATGGCAGGATGCAGATGGAGCTCCCCGCTCACCTGACTCGTTCTGGGAGTTCATGTTGTCCAGTAGGTAGGTAGCGTCCTGGCCAGAGACTGGTTGGCGAAGGGTCTTTGGGAAGCAAGCAGCTTGGCAGGTGTCCGACAGCGTTCCCAGGTGGTGTGGCTGGCTGCAGCTTTACTGCCAGCTCGGGGTCTCAAGCATCCCGCGTGGCCAGCCTGTCGGAGGAGCCCTGCTGGAGAGGAGTAACAGTCAGGGGCCTTGGACCCCTCCCAAGACAAGGCCATACATCCCCCCCACCAGCAGCTCCCCAGTTTTCCTCTCCCACCTTTTTTGAAGGGGTGAGGGAAGGAAGGGCGTTAGGACCAAGGTGATGCACTGCCCCCTTCTGCAGACTGAGGCTCTCCCTAGAATTGGCCCCTGGGATCGGACATTTGGGCATATTGGAGAGATCTGTATTTCTACAGGCACCCCCCCGCCCGGCAGGCTCAGTTCTCCCCTTGTGCTGGCAGAGGGCAGGAGTGCGAATGAGAGGAGAACCAGGCCTGGCACAGCATGCGTGGCTTTGCTGCCTTCGATCTGCCCCGTGGGAGAGAACCATGGGTCTGCCCTGCAATCGTGCACACAGCAGGGCTCCTGCCTGCCAACAAAGTTACTGACCCAGCTGGCCGGGGACAAGCAAGTGCCTTCCCCAGAGCAAGTCAGGTGTGTCACCAAGCCCTGGCATTTAACCATGGGAGCTAGGATGGCGCATGGATTCTCCTCTTCCAAACGTACAAGCCAGAGGAGATAGAGGAAGCAGTGCCAAGAGCTATCAGCAGTACAGGAGTTATGACACACAGATGAAGAGTTCTGAGTCCCTCCAATAAGAGTCGCCGTGATGCTAATTCCAGTCCAATAGTATCACCATGAACCACCAAGATCAGGGCCCTGCTGCAAGGCACTGGACAGACATGGCAAGAGACAACCCCCAGCCTAGAGAATTTACAATCCAAATACACAAGGCAGGCAAACAGACTATTCTTCGCATTCTACCAACTGGGAACAGAAGCCCAGAGAGATGAATGGCCTGACACAAACTAGGCCTCCTGAGATATCGAGCCTTAATCACAAAACCACCCTTCCATTCACCAGCTGGGTGACCTAGGGCAAGTTAATATCCGCCTGTGCCTCAGTTTCCCCATCTGTCAAAGGGGGAGGTGACACTAAGTGCTTTGAGATGGAGAGGTGCACAGTGCTAAAGACACAGGATCATCAGGTGCCCAGAGTGAGGGTGGAAATTCATGTGTTAACTCAGCATTTCCTGACCTGCACAGCTCCAGGTCCAACCCCTGCTCCCCTCCAAGCCTCCCTGATTTCTACAGCAGCCGGATCTCGTCCCCTCCCGCCGTAGCTGCAGGCTAGACGGTGCCCCAAATGCAAAGCACACACAAAGCAATGCAGAGGTTCTGCCATACCAAAGATCTTGCATCTTCTGGGCTAATCCTCTGCTAACAGGGTTACCACCAGAGGCCGCGCTAGCCAGGCACCGGGGACAACACCAGGAAATTCAGTTCCTCTCCCCCTCAGACATTTACAAACAAACTGAGATTCGTACCAGGTGCCTGGGCAAGACCAATTTCCTGATGCACTCAGCACTGCTGTAGCCGCCCAGATGCCAGCCCAGGAGAGCCGAGGAAGCAGGCAGCATAGTCTAGTGGGTAAAGCATCGCACGGGGGCTCAGCCTACAACCGGCTTCCCCAGGGAGGGCCTCTGGCTCTTTTGCCTAGTTGGGTGGGCAGGGTGTCTCACAAGCCCCTGTGCCGGGGGCCTCCAAGCACTGCTGGCCTAAGAGTGAAGACTGGGAAACGCCCTGTGAGATCAGCCTCCAGGTGGCAATAAATCCCCTTGGGGTCTCCCCCCCCCCCCCCCCCCCACTTGCTGAGGGAGGAGCCCTGCACAGACAGGTAGGCCTTGGGGTGATGGCCTCAGGCTAGACCCACTGCATGTCTGTCTCCAGGGGCGATTTGCTGGGTCGGTGGGGAAGGAACCATCCATCTGAAGGGGGAGGTGCTTCACTTGGACCCTCCGGCTCTGCAGCACCAGATCATTGGCTTTGCCCTTCAGCAGCCCATGCTCTGGGGAAGGCACTTGGCAGGCACACAGCAAGGTCCTTCTCGCCCTGAGCAGCACAGCCTCCTCCTGCGAAGGCAGGGCATGGAGCAGCAGGACCTGCCGGGGTGCAGTGTCCCAGAGCCCACAGCCCATGTCTAGCTCTGTCCAGCCCCATCATCGGGGCAGCAGGAGCAGCTCTGTATGGAGAAGCCAAGTGCAAAGGGGGCACTTCCCACAGAGCCAGCCCCACAAAGGCAGGCAGAGCGCCACGGCCAGGGGGGCAGAGAGGGGGATGTAGTCGGAGGCAGAGGAAGGATGAGCTAGAAATCTCCATCGGCAGGGCCCACTGTATTGCGATGGGCAGCAGCAGCCGAGGAGAGCTGAGCCAGAGACGCACTGCGCATGGCAACAGGAGGGGGCAGGAGACCCCCAGGGGTATGTAGCAATCAGAAGGCACCAATCTGCACATTCCCCTGCACCTTGCAGGATCGGGCTGGTGGGGAGGCAGCATTCCCTCCCATGCCGCAGGCTGACAGTCCTGGATGGGGAACAGGTGGCAGAGCTGGTGCAGGAAGCCGGCAGGAGCAATCACACAAGCCCTTTCCATCCACTGAGCACTGGCCCAGGCACTCCTGTCTCCAGCCAGGGCGCTGGCAGGCACGGCACCTTCCCATGCCCCCAGGCTCCTGCAGCACACACACCCTCCCACCCCTCTCCAGGCTGCCCCTTGCGTTGTCTATCAAAGCGCTTTAGGTCAGAAGACATTTCCAGCATTCATGCACAGGACCACCAACTGGGGGAGGGGCAAAGGGGGCAACTGCATTTCAAAGAGGCCACAATGGTGACAGCCAGAGCCGCGGACTCCTCTGAATTGCTGAGTGCTGCTTCACAGCTCTGCGGGGCTCTGAGGAACGGGGGGGAGGGCCCAGTGGCATGCTCAGGGCAGTGCTAAGGACTGACTGCCCTTGGCCCCACCCCTTCCAGGGGCACAGAGCCGACCCCCCCTGCACCTTGCTCCTGGTGCTGTTTATACACAATGTAACCCAAACATTCCCCTCTCGCACCCACGCTGGAGCCAATTCTTCTTTATCCCCCTTATACAGAAAGGCAAAATGTCTTGCCTGAGGTCTTACAATAAGTCAGTGGCAGAGCCAGAAGTCCCAATGCCAACAGCAGCTATTCTCTTCCCTCTAACACCCTGACGTTGCAGCCCTCATTTACTCCACCCTGGGGTTCATAGAATCGTAGAACTGGAAGAGACCTCAGAAGGTCAAGTCCAGCCCCCTGCTCTAGGCAGGACCAATCCCAACTCAATCAACCCGGCCAGGGCTTTGTCAAGCCGCAACTTAAACACCTCTAGGGATGGAGACTCCACTACTTCCCCAGGTAACCCATCCCAGTGCTTCACCACCCGCCTAGGGAAATAGTTTTTCCTAATATCCAACCTGGACCTCTCCCACCACAACTTGAGACCATTGCTCCTTGTTCTGCCATCTGTCACTACTGAGAACAGCCTCTCTCCAGCCTCTTTGGAACCTCCCTTCAGGAAGTTGAAGGCTGCTCTCAAATCCCCCCTCACTCTTCTCTTCTGCAGACTAAACAGACCCAACTCCCTCAGCCTCTCCTCATAGGTCATATGCTCCAGCCCCCTAATCATTTTGGTTGCCCTCCGCTGGACCCTCTCCAATTCATCCGCATCCTTTCTGTAGTGGGGGGCCCAGAACTGGACAATACTCCAGATGCGGCCTCTGTCCAGTTGTCAGGCTTATCAGCTGAATCTGTACAGCGCTTTGAGACCTCAGATGAAGAGCACTAGAGGAGGGCGAACGCTGCCAGACCAGTGCCTCAGCTCGTGTAGACCAGTGCAGCTGCTACAATCCCTACTTCCGCCCAGGAGACACCAGAGTTTGCCCTGCACTTTAGTAGTGCACTACCGCTGAAGATGGCCGGAATGCTCTCACTTGGATTTGGTGCAAACGCCCTCCCCTGCTCAGCCCCATGGGCATGGCTCTCCCCTTGCCTGGCCAGATTGACTGGAAGGAGCTGGCGGCACACCAAGGCCATCAGCAACAGAGACCGTCTGACAACACAAGCCTAGTTAAAGGCTTCTCATGCCCCATACCAAGAAAGTGCAAGCCACAGGGGAGAGGTATCACTCTGGGATGCATCAGAAGACTTGAGGAAAGCTCAGAGTTGAAGCATCTTCCACGCTACCATGGAACCCTAGAAAAAGCTGTAGCTGACACAGACATGCCTTAAGTTCTGTGCAGCCAGCCGTGCTCCAGACACGGCTAGCAGATGGCCTGGCATGGCGCTGTAAGCAAAAACTGCCAGATCCTCAGCTAGCGTCAACTGCTGTGGCTCTAGTGAAGTCACTGGCTGGATGTCAATTTACATCCCTGAGAACTTGCCCAAAGTTTGCAGCATCTGCCTTGGCTGGTGAGAGCCAAAAAAGGAAATTCGGTGCAGAAGGACGGAGAGCTATGCATGTGCATGTCCCTGCCTGTTCCACGTGGAGATCAAATGCATGCACGTACGCACATACACCCCCTTGGGAGAGCAGGGCTTACCCCAGTCATGCTGGCCAATTCTCTTCCTGCCCATGGCCAGAGCAGCATGCTCGGAATTGGCTGCTGCCCTCTGTCCAGGGCTGGCTGTGTTTCATGGCCACTCTGCGGGGTGCCAGGGGCCATACAGGCATGAAGTCTCACTCCTAAGACTCATCAAGGGGGGATTCAGCCAGGTTGCTCCATATCGGCTGTGAACAGGCAGACGAGGGAAAGGGCTCTCTCCCGCTGGAGTAGGGCAGTCAGCCGCTGCTCGCTCTCAGGAGTGGATCCAGATTCAAAAGCAGAATCCCTCCTACACTGGCTAATAACTGGAGTGCAATCAAGCAGCTGGCCCATGGACACAAGCAGAAGGCTCAGGAATGCAAGTCAGAGGCTGGGAGTCAGGGTGCCTGGAATCTCTTCCTGCTCCTGGCATGGACACATTTGGTAATTTGGGGCATTTCTCTGCACTTCGTTTTCCCGGACGCAGAGCAGGGCAGGTGTTAATTGGCCTCTGAGGGAGCAGCCAGGCTCTGTTCATGGAGGGAAACCACATAAGCTAAAGAAGGTCAAAGTGTCTTCATCGGCTACCAGCCCAGGCTGGGCCTGCTTGCAGCATGCTGCAAAGACTGGTTCCTAGTGCAAGGAACATACAGCTGGCTTTTCCATCTACGGGGCCCCAGGGCAGAAGGGAAACTGAGTAGGGAGTCGCCTTCCCTCAAAGTGCGGTCCACAGACCACTAGGAGTCCATGGCCATCTTGCAGATGGGGTTGGGGCTCGTGCCCTGCACTAGGGATGTAATAGTGGAGTCGATTAACCGATAAGCAAAAGCTGACAGGTTCATGTCATAGACCACATGCATTTCTCCCCCTCTCCTCGGCCAGGACATTTTTGAGCAGTCTGGTCAGCAGCCCAGCTCAGTCCTGGCTTGCGACGGGTCCGGGACCTATGCCTGCTGAGGCTCGGCATTGAAAGTGCATCAGGAGCCAGGCAGGCTGGCTCAGTCCTGGCTCACACCAGGTCCAGGACCTGCCCCTGCCGAGACTCTGCATTGAAAGTGTATTAGGAGCCGGGCAGGCAGGCAGGCTGGCTCAGTTCTGGCTCATGCCAGGTCCAGGAGCTCAAACCCGCACTAGACAAGGGCTGCAGCCACCCTGCATTGCTGCCTCTCTCTCTCTCTCTCTCAAAGGCAACAGCACAGGGGGCAGGCAGCCAGTCCACGAAGGGAGCTGGTTTTTCCAACTGGCTCCCCTCACAGACCAGCTCCTGCTGCTACAGAGGCTCCTCGGGAGTGAGGTGCACTGGCTGCTGGCCCTGCCTTCAGGGACAATAGAATAATCGACTAACTGATAAGAACATGTAAGGCTGTAGTCACCAGCCAGTAGATCGTGAGCTACCGGTAGATCTCAGGGGCTCTAAGAGCAGCTCTTGAGCCCTCTCTGAACTGCGTGCCTGCACAGTACATTTATATTAGATTTCCTCATTTGAGGAGCAGCTACTCACCGAGCAACAGCACAGGTGAGTAGCTGCGAGGAATGGTGGGAATTTTTTTTTAAAGTAGCAGTATAAGGATTGGGGATAGCAAGTGATGGAGAGGAGGAGAAGAGAGGGGGCGGGGCTTCAAGGAAGGGGCAGGGCAGTAGATCTTGGCTTGGTCTGTCCTTTAAAAAGTGATCTTGGGTGTAAAAAGGTTGGAGACCACTGGTGTAAGGCTACTCGACTATGCAATTAACCGATATTTAACGTCCCTACCCTGCACCCCTCCCTGCAGAGCTGGTGTGCCAGCATCGGCTTCCCACTGGCGGGAGGGGGAAGAAGCCTCGCAGGCCAGATCCAGCTCGTGAGGGCAGGAATTAGCTCTGAGCACTGCTGCTCGCCTTCCCTCTGGCTGGAGGAACAGCAGTGCAGAAAACCACTTACCAGGAGGCTTCCCCCACTGCTCCCATTGGCCAGAATCCTGGCTAAAGAGAGCAGCAGGTTGCACAAAGCCAGGTAAGCGCCCCCTATCCCTAGCCCCACCTGCACCGTCCCTCCTGGCCAGACGCCTCCAACCCTCAGACTACGCCCGCACCCATTTTGTCATCGCGGATGGTTGGTCCATGGTAAGGTCTGTCTTGAGCAGGGTGGGCCCCGGACCAAAACATTTGAGAAGCACTGCTCTAAGGGTGTGTCTCATGGCACTGGAAACCCCAGTCTGTGGGCCCTGGGCAGGTGGACTCAGTGCTCCCAAGCCTGCACTTGAACTTCTGCACTACGCTGCAAACCAGCCAGAGCCGGGTGCCCAGATGTCCACACTGCCCCACACAGACCTGCTGACTTGGGTGTGTGGCTCAACAACAGGGCTTGAACCAGAGCCCCAGCAGGACCTACTCCTGAAGTGGCTCTGCATTTAATGACTCTGGCTTCCATCCCCTCTCTAGCCCTTGCAACTGCCCGGAGGTACTCGTCTTCCGCCTTATCCATTCCCACTTCGTTCACCCCACAGGGACAGTCTCTGCCTCACTTGTCCTAGGGACTATTCTACCAAGACATAATACAAAGTCTCCATGTAAAAGGACTCAATACAAAGCTAAAAACTTCAATGAGAGAATGATTCCCTACAGCAGATGTAGACACATCTCTGTATTAGACACCTCTGCCTGCCTCCACCCCTCTCCCCCAGAGTCTGCAGCCCCATTGCAAAGCAGGGGAGGGGAAGGAAAGGGGCTGAGGCCCATTCAACGGGACTGAAGCATTCATAGAATCATAGAATAATAGGACTGGAAGGGACCTCGAGAGGTCATCGAGTCCAGCCCCCCGCCCTCAAGGCAGGACCAAGCTCCGTCTACACCATCCCTGAAAGATGTCTATCTAACCTGTTCTTAAATATCTTAAATATCTCCAGAGGAGGGAGATTCCACCACCTCCCGGGAGCCATTCCCCTGTCCGTTGCTGGTGCTGTGTTGCTTCAGACATGGTCTGCAGTCACCTCTGGGGTGGGGCTGGACAGCTGTTTAACACCTGCATAAGGGGTTTCCTTGCGGGGGGCAGTGCGGGCTGCCTTCCTGCAGAGCCCCTGTGAGAACTCCTAGGCCAGGAGGGCAAAGGAAGAGAATAAACAGGAGGACTGGAAATTAACCCACCCAGTCTCACATCCCATAGGCAGGGAATGAGTCATCCACATTAGGCCCCAGCTGGAGTAGTGTGTCCAGTTCTGAGCGCCACATTTCAGGAAAGATTTGGAGAAACTGGAGAAAGTCCAGAGAAGATCAAACACAAATGATGACAGGTCTCGAGAACATGACCTATGAGGCAAAGCTGAAGGAATTGGGCTTGTTTCGTTTGGAAAAGAGAAGACAGAGGGGACATGAGAACAGCTTTCAAATATCTAAAGGTATCACAAGGAGTAGGGAGAAAAATGGTTCTTGGCCTCTGAGGATAGGATGAGAAGCAACAGGCTTAAATTGCAACAAGGGAGGTTTAGGTTGGACATTAGGAAGAACTTCCTAACTGTCAGGGGAGGTTAATCACTGGAATAAACTGTCTAGGGAGGTTGTGGAATATCCATCCTTGGGGATATTTAAGAGCAGGTTAGACAGACACCTGTCAGGGATGAGCTAGGGCAACTCAACTCTGGAAGCCCCGGGGGCCACACTGATACTCACAGCACATGCCGAGGGCCGCTACTTAAGTGTGGTTGCATCTACATGCAAATATATATACAAATATATGCAAAAAACTTCTTTCACATTGACCTGCATAAATACAAAGATTAAGGCAGGACTACACAACAGACAGGCCCCATTTACGTCAGTTCTGCTGATATTAATAAAATGAAACATTTACCCAATTTCTACCCATATGACAGCACTTTTAAGGCGCAATGACAGCCCAGGAATTGAACTACTAAAATGCATCTCAACAGAAGACCATTATACTGACTCCTTTTTTGTTTTGGCTCCTACCCGCCAGCTGCATGTTGATCCCCACAAACCCAAACCGCACCGTGGGCTGCAAACAAACAGGCCGTGGGCAGCATGCAACCCGCAGGCCATGTGTAGAGTGCCCTGGGTCCTTGGTCCTGCCGTGAGGGCAGGGGACTGGACTCGACGACTCTCGAGGTCCCTTCCAGCTCTGGTGTTCTGTGATTCTATACTGCCCGCATGGGGTTAGATGGGGGCTGATGCCCCCTAGAGGGGACGGGTCCCCAGAGCCCATCCATACCTCTGAGAGCCAGCCTGTGCCCCCTGCCCTGGGACTGACCTGGAGTCAGCGCCCCCTAGAGGGCTCCTGTAGCCTCCTGTGCACCAGTGGGACTTTGGTGCCAGGCCCCTCCCTCAAGTGGATCCCTTGAACTGGGGGTCAGGTCAGGCCCTGATCTCTCCCACACTATGGGGCCCAGGGGCCAGGCCCTGTGGTGCCTCTAAGCAGGTGTTACGGTGCAAGGGGAGTGAATTGGCTAGGTCCCAAGCGTTCCCCTCACAGGGCTCAGCAAGCCTGGGGGGCGGGGCTGAGTGGGGAGACGTGGGGGCAGGGGACGGCTGCCGGGTATCAGTCTCTGCCCTTCACTGCCGTTAGTTGGGCTGCACTGCGGGCAGCTCCCAGGACAGTCTCCTTCCTGCAGGGGCAGCCTGATCGCAGCACGAGCTAGCCAGGGCATGGTTGCTGAAGCCCCCCCTCCCCGCAGAGGTCCCCCACATTAGCCAGATTGCAGCGAGCCAGGTTCTGCCGGTCTGTGCTGCAGTCACGTCTTTGCTACGGGTATGTCTACACTACAATGTTAGTTCGAACTAACATTCATAGCCGCTACACTAGCACTCCGCTAGTTCGAATTTGAATCGAACTAGCGGAGCGCTTAGTTCGAACTAGGTAATCCTCATTTTACGAGGATTAAGCCTAGTTCGAACTTACTAGTTCGAATTAAGGGGTGTGTAGCCCCTTAATTCGAACTAGTGGGAGGCTAGCCCTCCCCAGCTTTCCCTGGTGGCCACTCTGGCCAACACCAGGGAAACTCTATGCCCCCCTCCCGGCCCCGGAGCCCTTAAAGGGGCACGGGCTGGCTACGGTGCCCGTGCCAGGTGCAAGCCTGCCAGCACCCAGCCAGCAGACCCTGCACCTGGCACGGCACAGAGCCACCCACCCGATGTCCCCCAGCCCACCCCCTCTTCTGGGACCAGGCTGGCGGCTCCCGGGAGCTTGCCCTGGACTGCAAGAGGCGGGCACCTTCCTGGGTTAGTGCGGACATCGTGGACCTCGTCCACGATCTCCACACTAGGCACAGGAAAGTGGCCGGCTAGGGCAGGAGAGCTGCCAGCCTGGCCACCCAGGAGCAGGTTTAAATGAAAATCAAGGGGGTCCACTGAGACCCCCGACCCTGAGCCCTGAGCTTACAATGGCCGTCCTGGGTCAGACCAAAGGTCCATCTAGCCCAGTAGCCTGTCTGCCAACAGCGGCCAACCCTAGGGACCCTGGAGGGGATGGACCGAAGACAGTGACCAAGCCATTTGTCTCGTGCCATCCCTCTCCAGCCTTCCACAAACTTTGGGCAGGGACACCACTCCTACCCCCTGGCTAAGACTACTCCATGGACCCAACCTCCATGACTTGATCTAACTTCCCTTTAAACTCTGTTCTAGTTGTAGCCTTCACAGCCTCCTGCAGCAAGGAGTTCCACAGGTTAACTATTTGCTTTCTGAAGAACAACTTTCTCTTACTAGGTTGAAGCCTGCTACCCATTCCTTTCCTTTGGTGTCCTCTAGTCCTTCTTTAGGGGAACTCATGAAGAACTTTTCTGAATGCACCCTCTCCACCCAACCCCTGCTTTTAGAGACCTCTATCCTGTCCCCGCTCCATCTCCTCTTTTCTAAGCTGAACAGTCCCAGTCTCTGTAGCCTCTCTTCATCTGGGACCTGTTCCCAACCCCTGATCATGTTAGTTGCTCTCCCCTCTCCCAGCCTCTCTCTTCCCCTCTCCCACCTCCTTTTCCCAGTCTCCCCCAGTTTTGTTCAATAAAGACAGAGTCAATGTTGGAAGAAACGTTATCTTTATTTTGTACATCAATAAGAAGGGGGGCTAGGGAAGGGTAAGTGGAAGGAGGTGAGGGAGGAATGGGGTACGAGCCCCCGATGGGGACGACTGGGCTGGCTCTGCAGGCTTCTGGGGGTGGAAGCTCTCCTGCAGCCCCCCGATTGCCCCCTCTCCCCAGATGGCAGCCTGCGGCAAGTGCAGCCGGGCTGATGGCCGAGTGGTGTGATGTGCCCAGTGTGGGTACTCGGGGCAATCCAAGCCAGGACTGCTTTGCAAGCGGGGCACCCCTTAGAACTGTGTGTCCGGGGTGGGGGTCGGGACCCTTTAAGCGCAGCCCTCGGCTAGCCTGAGGCAGCATCTCCACGCTCTAAGTCCTCCTCTGATGCCCTGCCGGCACTGCTTCCGGCCATCCTTAAGCCCTGTTCAGGGTCCACTCAATGTGGACTTGCTAGTTCGAATTAGCAAAACGCTAAGTCGAACTAGTTTTTAGTTCTAGACACGTTAGTTCGAATTAGCTTAGTTCAAATTAACTAATTCGAACTAAGTTAGTTCGAATTAGCGCTGTAGTGTAGACGTACCCTACCTGTGTAGACAGCTCCCGAACCACTGGAAACCAGTCCAGCCTGGTGTGTGACCTTGGGCATGTCGTGGCCCCCTTTGTGCCTCAGTTTCCCCAGATGTACAATGGGGCCAATGCTGGCCTCCTTGGGAAAGCCCTCTGAGTGAGGGCTGGTGAGGGTTAGCCTTGCCTTGGTCGTGCGGGCATGGTACTGTTCCAGCAGGCGGATGGTGCCGTCAGTTGCTTGACAGCGCTTTGTGTCCATATGAAATCGAGTGAGGTGATCCAGTGACAGGCAGGTGAGTGGCTGAAAGTCAGTGGGCAGGGAACCGGGTGGCAGGCGCCGGGTCACTGGCAAATGCAGCACACGAGGAAAGGAGCTCCCCACGCCTCCGCTCTGAGCACTTGCAGGCAGAGCTCACAAATGACAAAGCTCCTCTTGCTTCCCTGTCAGCCAAGCCATCACTTTACTCTGGGTCCTTCACACGGGCTGTCCCTTGCCGTGGCTCGGCACTGCTCCGGGGCGGGCCCAGCTCGCCTCGCCCAAAATCACAGAAGTGTCCAAAAAGTGGGGCTGGGGGGCACGAGCACCCAGACCCATGATCCCCCACCCTGCTGTTCTTGCCCCAAGACCCCACCCACACACTGTCCCTCCCCCCCAAACACTCCTGAGCTACCTCTTCCTCCCAAGACCCTACCCCCCACGCCATTGCCTGCCCTTACACGCCTCTGGCCCCCCGCCTGGCCGACCAAGGGCTTGAGACTGGCAGGTTTCCTACCAGCTGATGCCAGAGGGTGAGTTGTGGGATCGTGGGCAGGGGGGAAGTGCCAGAGCACAGGCCAGGGGCGCTTAACTCCCAGGCGTTTGCGTGACGTGGCCCAAGCTGCCAACAACTAGCCGACCGCACGGGAGGCGCTGCCTTGTGGGGTGCCCGACTAGGGGCTGGCACAGGCACATGACCTCCTCCAGCCCCTCTAGGGCCGCCGTCCCGGACCACTGCCCGAGGGGTGCTGCCCCAGCTGCCCCCCTTCTCCGAGGTACAGAACAGGTAGCCCCCCCCTTGAAATGGCCACTCCCGCACCCGGCCCTGCCTTGGAGGCAGGATGGCACAGGGAGCACGGGACTCGCCACCACACGTGGGGCTGTGTGCACCATGTCCAGCCCAGCCCGGCCCCCCCCTTAACGTGGCGCCCCCCCATCGCTACGCCCTAGCCCAGCCCGGCCCCCCCTTAGCGTGGCATCCCCCCCAATCGCTACGCCCTAGCCCAGCCCGGCCCCCCCTTAGCGTGGCATCCCCCCCATCGCTATGCCCTAGCCCAGCCCGGCCCCCCCTTAGCATGGCATCCCCCCCCATCGCTACGTCCTCAACCCAGCCCGGCCCCCCCTTAGCGTGGCATCCCCCCCCATCGCTACGCCCTCAGCCCAGCCCGGCCCCCCCTTAGCGTGGCGTCGCCCCCCCATCGCTACGCCTCAGCCCAGCTTCGGACACACGGCGGGTCCTGGAGCTCTTACCCCCCAGACAGGGGCTGCTGCCTCTCTCAGAAGCAGCAGCACAAGGCGACAGGCCGGTGAAGGGAGCTGGTTTTTAAACTGGATCCCTCGTGGATCAGCTCCTGCCTGGCACCATGCAGGCTGCCAGCCCTGCCCCCAGGGACTAGAGAATAGTCGACTAACCAATAAAATGTCATGAGGTTATTCGACTATTTAATTAACCGATATTTAACATCCCTAGGCGGCTCTAGTGTCACCATCCAGGCCAGGCCGTCAGGCCCTCCAAGTGCTGGGCTGGGTCAGCAGCCTCTTCTAGCGCTAGCCCCCCGCACACTGACCTGCTGGCTCTCTGCATCACTCCTCGTTCCCATGCCGAGGAGGGGAGAGGTGGTGAGCAGCAGGACCTTGGGGGCGGAGGCGGCAGTGGCGGTGTGCCTCTCACGGACAGGGGGAGCACTGTGGCCTGTCTGGTGGTGGGTCAGCAAAAGCACCAGGGAAGTCCTGGCCTATTATACCCTCTGCCCATGCACCCACACCGCACCGACCACGCACAATCAACCACTAGGTCACCCTGGGTGAGCCGAGTTGAGAGCCCATATCTGCTCACTCCAGACTGAGTGGAACACACCCAATGGGTGGGGGTTGGGGGGGGGGGTGACTGTCTGACCCTGACACTCTCCATTGCTCCACAAAGACACATGCTTGGCCCTGCAATGTCTCAGCAACTTGCATGTCATTCCAGATCTCCCCTTCCAGTCCCACAGCTGTTAGCTACCCCAACACCCCCAGGGTGAGGGGATGGTGTGAATAAGCACAGATAAAGGCACCAGTTCTACCCTATCCCCAAGGCCTGAGAGTGCAAGGAAGCTGAAATCAGCCCACACAGCCAGCGGCAGCTGCACATCAGCGACACGGGGCTGGATCGAATGGCTCCCAAGCTGTCCAATATCCACAAGCCTATGGACATGGAGCAGTAAGGAATGGACATGAAGCTGGACTCTGCTGAAGAGCAGCAGTGTTGTCTACTGGGTAGGACACTGGCCTTTGACCTAGCTTCTGCTCCTGGAGACCCTGGAAAAGACATGACAACTTCATGCCTCAACCAGATGAGGTATAAAACAAACAAAAGGAAGTCAGCCGGTGGAACTCCTTGCCAGAGGATGTTGTGAAGACTAGGACTTTAATAGGGTTAAAAAAGAGCGAGATAGATTCATGGAGGTTAGGTCCATCAACGGCTATTAGCCAGGATGGGTAGGAATGGTGCCCCTAGCCTGTTTCTCTGGAGGTGGGTGACAGGGGAGGGATCAGGTGAGGATTCCCTGTTGTGCCCCTCTGGGGCATCTGGTATTGTCCACTGTCGGCAGGCAGGACACAGCTAGATGGACCTTCGGTCTGGCCCAGTATAGTCGCTCCTACGTTCTTAAGTTCCCCAGAGCTGGCAGTGCAGGGCACGGCAGGGAAGCACTGAGTGCTCACAGTTACGAAGGGCAGCAGCACCATGCATTCTTCCTCCTGGCACAGCTACCAACAGGATCCCGCGGCATTTCACAGGTTTGTTTTTGCCAGGGACTCGTTGCCTCCTCCTCACACTGCTCCTTTTCACTGATCCCTGGTCCCACCTGGCCAACACGCCTTTCCCCTGCCACCGCCTGCCAGGCAATTCCAGCATGCCTCAGTCTGCTCATTCCCTGGGCCTACTCACACACCATGGCATGGTTGAGGGAGGCAACTCAATCTCATGCTCACCATCGGGCCAGACCACGCTCCAGCTGTGTCGTGGAACAAGCCACCTGCTTCACACAGTGGTTTTCGCAGCACCGTTGATTGCTAACGCAAATACAGCCGATAATCCACAGGGCTTGACCACACAGGGGGGAGAGTGTGGAGTGCAGAGCCCAGCCTGGGAGTGCATGTATGGGGCAGCTACAATGGGAAGGAGACCTTGTCTCCACAGCATGTCCACAAACCGGCAACCCCAAAGAGGAAATGGTAGATCGCAGCCATTCTGCAGTCCCCGTATTGCTAAATGGGTGGGGGGTGCTGGAGAACAGAAGGTACTCAGCTACTCCACAGACAAGCACAGTATAAAAACCTCAACAGATAATGGGGATCCCAGAATGGTCCCATGAGAACCACACTAGGAGAATATGAGTCTTTGCTCATCTAGTGGCTGCATGCACAACCTGCCTCAGTTTCCCCTTTATCCACCCACGCAGAGGAATGCCTGGTCTCAGATGAACATTCAAACCTCTTCTCCACACATGGCGCCCCAAGTCCCTCCTGGTAAACATGGTTCCCCCCAAAATCCCAGAGCAAGACAAGGTTGCAACACAGCAGCTCTTCAACAACACTGAATTGCCCTCCATCCAGATTACCCACCTCCAAGTCATTAACCATGCGGTCCCCGTTCCTAAGGCCTCATGCCCCAGCCCATCCTGCTGGGAGCTCCAAGCCCGTTCCTCTCCCGAAGGCTGCCCTGATAGTCCAAGCTGGATCTCCTGAGCGCTGGCTCCCTGCAGCATTCCACTTCCAGGTCTCCTCACCTCAGAGTCCTACCCCTGCTCAGGGGAACCTCTCACCAGCCACCCACTTGGTTCTGGGACAGCTCACTCCGCCCAAAGCTGCTTCTTGCCCTCATTCCGGCAGGCCCTCCTGCAACCCGGCAGGATGCCCCCTTGTCCTCCCCAGCAGCTCCCAGGTTCTGGTGTCCCAGGTCTCGTGCAGCTCCTTTGGCAGGCACCTCGCCCCTGCTCCTGCGCTCTCCCCTCTGTCCTCAGACAGCTTCCTGGTTCTGACACTCCCTCGCCCTGTCTGCCTCTTTGCCTAGCTCAGGTACCGGCTCAACACAACAGGCAAAGCGGTTCACCAGTCCCAAAAGCACTGCAGCCTCCCCAGGGCAGGCCGGATTTCCACGTAGCCCAGAGGCACCAGCATTCTAGGGCCACCTAGATGTTAACCAGGTTGGAAAGCAAATACCTACGGCTCCCTGTGGGTGCGCAGGCCAGCTCCTGGTGCAGGCTGTTAGCCACCCTAGCGGTGGGGCTGGGGCAGGCTAAGCATCAGCCCACCTGTGGGCCCTGTGAGGCTATGTCTAGACTGCTCGCCTTTCCTGACAGGAACAAGAGACAGGACTATGTAGCACTAGCGAGATGTTTATTAGGTGAGGAGCTTTCGTGGGCCAGACCCGCTTCCTCCGATCAATATGTGGATCTTTCAAAATAGCCTCTGTCGAAAAAGAGTGTCTAGACAACAAGAAGATTTTTCGAAAGAGCACCTAGATGCTCTCTTTTGGAAAAAGGTGTTATTCCTCGTAGAATGAGGTTTACTGCCATCGACAAAACCACCGCGCTCTGTCGATTTACTGTTGACAGAACGCAGCAGTGGTCTAGACACAGGTATCGTTTTTTCAAAAAAAGGCCACTTTGAAGTATCCTTCCCCCTCCTTGCTGCCTCTCTCTGATAGAGGCACCAAAGGGGGAGGGGGCGGGGGAGAGAGAAGCAAGTAGTCGACTCAACTATCTGATAAGCTTTTGCTTATTGGCTCTTGCTGCGGCATGTAACAGAGCCCAGTCCTCCCAATGGAGAGGCATCAGCAAAGAGAAGAAGGTGTGGCCAGAGGCAAGTGAGCAGACTGGCCATTAGCCCAGTCGGAGGCTCCCACAGGACAAGTTTGGCTATAGCGCTCCCGGGTTAATGGCCAGAGGTGTCAGAGTCTCCTGGAGGCCAGCATGTGGGGTGTTCAACAGGGGAGCTCCAAAAAGGCCCGTGTTGCAGCTAGGGACTCCACCCTCCTAGATCTGAGGCCGTAACAGACTCAGATCCCCTCTGGGCCTGGCACCCAGAGGCACCACAATAGGACTTACCCGTTGTAATATAACAGGTGGTCCGGGGCCACTGCTGAGAGGGTCAACTCAGGACAAACTTCTCAGACCCAGGCCTACCTACAGCCCAAGAGTGGGATCCTCCTCCATAAGACACCAAGCCAGACACACAGAGCTCTTCAGCTGCCATTCTGGCCAGCAAGAAGTCTCACAAGCAATCCCCTTAGACACCCCAAAGTTCCCTGTGCCCCAACTAGCACCACGCCTTACACAGGGGAGAAGTTATGAAAACCAACTTCACCAAATCTAAACAGGTATTACGGATTCCAAAGGACCAGCCATATCCCCAGGTCCACTTATACCTTAGATCTTACCCACAAAAGCACGCTGTGCAAACCTTTAGAATCTAAAGGTCTATTAACAGAAGAAAGAAAAGAGAGTAGAATTGTTAAAGAGATCACATTACATACACCAATCACAAAGTTCATGATGCAGGCTCTTAGGAGAGATGTAATAAATGGCCATCTTCAAAGTCTCTGGAGTACGTCCTTTGTTAGGATGGGTCAACAAATCCTGCCAGGCCCTCTGTTTATAGCAAAGATGTTTCTGAAGTGGAGAGCAGGATTAATGACAAAAATGGAAGAACCCCAAGGATCCTTTTATAATCTTGCCCATGTGGAGGGAAATCCATTGTTCTCTCTGCGTGATGGTACCTCCCAAAATGAAGAACGTCACATGAAAAAGTAACCTGTCCATGTCCTTTTAGGCAGAGCCATGGTGTACCTGCTCATCTGCGAGTTTGCAGTAGAATTCCTCAGATGTTCATTGGCAGTACAGCTATTCACGGAGAAGCTACCGCTCACCATAGGAGTAAGGATAGAATCACAGAATCATAGAATACTAGGACTGGAAGGGACCTCGAGAGGTCATCGAGTTCAGTCCCCTGCCCTCATGGCAGGACCAAATACTGTCTAGACCATCCTTGATAGATATTTATCTAACCTACTCTTAAATATCTCCAGAGATGGAGATTCCACAACCTCCCTGGGCAATTTATACCAGTGTTTGACTACCCTGAAGGTTAGGAACTTTTTCCTAATGTCCAACCTAAACCTCCCTTGCTGCAGTTTAAGCCCATTGTTTCTTGTTCTATCCTCAGAGGCCAAGATGAACAAGTTTTCTCCCTCCTCCTTATGGCACCCTTTTAGATACCTGAAAACTGCTATCATGTCCCCCCTCAATCTTCTCTTTTCTAAACTAAACAAACCTAATTCCTTCAGCCTTCCCTCATAGGTCATGTTCTGAAGATCTTTAATCATTCTCGTTGCTCTTCTCTGGACCTTCTCCAATTTCTCCACATCTTTCTGGAAATGTGGTGCCCAGAACTGAACACAATACTCCAATTGAGGCCTAACCAGCTCAGAGTAGAGCGGAAGAATGACTTCTCGTGTCTTGCTCACAGCACGCCTGTTAATGCAGCCCAGAATCATGTTTGCTTTCTTTGCAACAGCATCACACTGCTGACTCATATTCAGCTTGTGGTCCACTATAACCCCTAGATCCCTTTCTGCTGTACTCCTTCCCAGACAGTCACTTCCCATTCTGTATGTATGAAACTCATTGTTCCTTCCTAAGTGAAGCACTTTGCATTTGTCTTTATTAAACTTCATCCTATTTACCTCAGACCATTTCTCCAATTTGTCCAGGTCATTTTGAATTATGACCCCATCCTGCAGATTAGCCGCAACCCCTCCCAGCTTGGTATCATCTGCAAACTTAATAAGCGTACTTTCTATACCATTATGTAAATCGTTGATGAAGATATTGAACAGAGCAGGTCTCAAAACAGACCCCTGCAGAACCCCACTTGTTATACCTTTCCAGCAGGATTGTGAACCATTAATAACTACTTTCTGAGTACAGTTATCCAGCCAGTTATGCACCCACCTTATAGTAGCCCCATCTAAGTTGTATTTACCTAGTTTATTGATAAGAATATCATGCGAGACCGTATCAAACGCCTTACTAAAGTCTAGGTATACCACATCCACTGCTTCTCCCTTATCCACAAGGCTCGTTATCCTATTAAAGAAAACTATCAGATTGGTTTGACACGATTTGTTCTTTACAAATCCATGCTGGCTGTTCCCTATCACCTTGCCACCTTCCAAGTGTTTACAGACGATTTGTAATATCAGTTAACTGAATAGTCGAGTAACCTCATGAATTCTTATCGGTTAGTTAACTAGTCTCTAGTCCCCAGGGGAGGGGCAGGGCTGGCAGTCACTGCTCTCTGCCCTCACTTCCGAAGAGCCCCCTGTACCAGAGGCAGCAGTGTGGGGTGCCAGGCGGGAGCTGGTCTCTGAGGGAAGCCAGTTTAAAAACCAGCTCACCTCATGCCCCGTGCTGCTGGCTAGGATACAGAGGCAGCAGTGCAGGATGGCAGCAGTCCTTGTCTGGGGAGGGGGCGTCTGAGCTCCCAGACTTGGCACTAGTCAGAACTGAGCTGGGCTGTCTGGCTGGCTCCTAATACACATTAAATGCAGAGCTGCAGCAGGGGGAGATACCGGACCAAGTGCAAGCCGGGAATGAGCCAGGCAGGCTGCTGGCCAGCCTGCTAAAACATTTTCTGGCAAGGGGGCTGGGAAATGTGTGTAGCCTATAGCAGGGGTTCTCAAACTTTGTGATACCGTGACCCCCCCTCTAAGTTGCTCATGACCCCCCGGAGGATCAGGACCCAGCATTTGAGAAACGTGGGTCTATAGCATTAACCTATAAGCTTTTGTTCAGCCGTTAATCGACTATACTGTTACATCCCTACATAGGAGAGCGACACCTGCTGCTGTCTCCCAGACAAACACTTAAAATAGCAGTACAGAGCCATTACTTGTAACTTCACACACAAAAAACCTACAGGCACACAAGTAGCATAAACAATCAGCAAAGCATGATCTTTCAATTGACACCTCACTTGGCCCCCTTTGCACAAAATTTGGGGCAAACACACCACAGTGGGTGCAATGCTGATCTGCATGTTCCTACTAAAATCCAGTAATGTCACACCAGTAGGGATGGAAAGGCTAACCCAGTAAGCATTGCATTACTGGCATGCTTACTGGAATAACCTGTTAACTGGACCCCTGCCTGCAGCGCAATGTGGCAGACTGGTCAAACATACAGTTTAACCGGTTAACATTTTAAACAGGGTTTTACATCCCCACTCACCAGTGGTTTACATAAGCTGCTCGCAGAAGGAAACTGACAAACTCTAGCCAGTCTCCCCCTGCAGCCAGCTCTTAGAACTGGAAGGCTCCAAAGGGAAACCAACTGCAATGCTAGCCAGTTTCCCTTGGCTGACTTCAGCAGCTGCCAGGGCTCTCACATGGATACAGCTGTTTGCACAGCTAGGTACGACTTGCATCTCTAACCAACACAACCATGCTGGGAAAGTGCAGACCAGGACTTGCAGTCTAAATACACCAGGCAGAAGGGGAAACAGAGGCATAGAGCTGGGAAGTGACTTGCCCAATGGCACCCGACAGCTCCGCAGCGGAGCTGGGAACAGTTTCCAGATTCACTGAGCCTCAGCCCTGCCCACTAGGTTGCAGTGTCCTGGCTCTCTCCTCTGGAAGGATAACACCACATTGAGCCTACCACTCAGATCAACACTCTGGCACTACATCAGTTTACACCAGCTGGAGATCTGGCCCGAGGACAATGACTCTGGTGGGTTGGCCAAGTATCTTTCCCACCTTATCCCACAAGAAAAGACCCTGATGTCCAAGCCTGTATTTGAATTACCTCATTGCTGCGCTGGCTGGTATCAGCCATAGTTCTGAATTCCAGCCCACGTAGGAAGAGCCCTGCACAGATACAGAATGTGTGTCCGCATCCGTAGCCACAAAAATGAGCCATGGATATCGGCATCAACATCTGCACATGCAGATACCTGCTGATCTAAAACAGATATCTGCGGATTTGCAGGGCTCTACACACCGGGACTAACAATCTCTTAAAACATGGTTCTTCTCACAGAAACAGAGTAAAAAAACCCAGCCCCCCTCCTACCCTACAAAGCTGTTCATATCACAGTCGGACCTGTTGGCTGGGGCAGCCAACGCTTCTCATTCATACTCACTCTGCGGAGCTGAGACACAATGAGCTGAATTCAGTGCCGACTCCCACGTCAGCAGCAGAATCCATTAACTACTTTCCAGTTCCGGGAGCACTTGAAGACAGCAGCGTGGCTCAGGTGTCCCCAAGGGAAAGACTCTGCAAGCTAGGCCCCGATGACAGAGGATGATAGGCGAGAAGGAAAAAGGCCAGTTGGAGGATCCCATGAATTTCTAGGACATATAGCTAAAAACAACACCCACCAGCCCCATCTTTTCTTGCATCAATCGCGCACATTTGAGCCTGTATCACACAACCTTGGCACATAGCTGCCTTTTCTACATGGTTTTGTAGCCAGTAGCTCGGGGTGAAGTTCTGGCCCCACTGAAGTCAGTGGCAAAACTCCCCCCACTACTACAGCACCAGGATTTCATTAAATGATCCCTGAAATTATAGCTTCAAATCCCAACAGACCTGCCTCTGACAAGCACCCTTCCTGGAGAGGGAGCATCTTGTGGCAGGAGCTCTGCACTGCAACTTGGGAGATTGGCTCTGCCACAGCCTCCCTGTGTGACCCCAGGCAAGTCCCTTAGCCCCTCAGTGTCCCAACAGTGAAATGGAGAGAATTCTTCCTTTGCCTTGTATATCAGACAGTTAGCTCCTGTCTCTTCTGATGCGTGTGTGCACAATGCAGCTTGGATCTCAGCAGGGACTTCTAGATGCTACAAATAAACTGTAATCTTGTCTCTCTTACCCCACTAAGTCAGAAAGGCAACCCAAGAGAGAGAAGTGTAAGACTCACTAGATCCTTGGGTGGATCTTTTTAATAAGTCCTCTCTGCACTGTGATAGCCCATGGCAGCTATTCTAGGACCATGTCACTGCTCCAGGCTGCTTAAGCAACATTTCCCCTTCACACACTAGCTGCTATTTCCTCCCCCCACCCCAGAATCAGCTGCATTTAGGGCCTCAGTACACAGAGCGCGCCGGCAGATCCTTTTTGAGTGAGCAGCGCTAGAGCTACATGATTAATCAGGAAAGGTGCAGCCTGAAATCAAACGCCCTCTGATCGGCTCAGAAATCTGCTGGGACAAGATTTGAATCCCAAGCTATGGACAGGGCCTGCCTGCAGCCAGGAGACTAACTTTCAACAGTGGCAATACTACAAGGACAACAAAGGCAGCTTAGAATCTGAAAGCCACTGAAGGGACCTCACTGACCAAGTCCCATTAGCCGCCACGATCAGTATTTAAAATTAGCCACAATATTTAAGATCTGAGCCTGCAGCTTTCTGTCAAATTTCGAGACAATCCAAGGAAGGTTTGAATTTGGGCCAAAGTTAGTAAGCATCTCGGGACAGGGGCTGCCTCTTCGTTCAATGTTTTATATAAGGCCTAGCACAGGGATGGGCAAATATTGGCCTGCAGGCCAAATGCGGTCCAGCAGAGTTAGCTCCTGGAGGACCCCGCTGCTATATTTACCTTCACGGCCACAGGTACTGGCAGTCGCAGCTCCCGTTGGCTATGGATCACCGTTCCCAGCCAACGGGAGCTGCGGGGAGCAGTGTCCTGGTCCATGACTGTTCAGGTAAATATAGCGGCAGCGGCCCACCAGGGCCAACCTTGGCAAACAGCCGCCATGTTATTGCCCACCCCTGGCCTAGCAGGACGGGTCCTGGTCCTTGACTAGAGCCTCCAAGGTGCTATATAGCAAGTTGGCTCAGAACAAATAATGATGTCTCCTTTCTAGAGGTAGTCAGGACCCAAGGCAGCTTTAAGTGGAGGCCCTTGCGGGACACACCTGTCTCCATCAAAGGGGTAATGGTGAGGTACCAAGAGGTGGCCTGTAAAAATCAAACAAAATGGAAGTGAAACCCCTTGAAGATAATAATGTAAAGCAGCTGCCTCAGACTTGATTTACCTCCGCAACGGACACCTTAGGGCTGGCTCTGCCACCAGGCTCAGCAACAACCGAGAGTAATGGAGGATGCTAGGGTCTGGTAATTAGGGCTCAGTCTGAAATCAAGCGGCCCCTTTCCATCAACATCAATGGGCTCTGGACCATGCTCATCATTATGAGCACACAGCCCTGCCAGCACCTGGGATTTCCCTGCCTGCCTTGCAACCAGCCACTGTTTTCTGAAAGGAGATGCGTGAACGCAGGAGCCTCTCCGCCTTCATTTACCTTGATAGTTCTCTGCTCCTTGTGGTGGCCAAGAGAAGCTTGAAAAAATGAAGCCCCAAAAGGCAGAAAAACTGGAAGTCAAATAATAAGAACCCAACGTTTAAAAAAAAAGAAAAGTTTGGGAGATTTATTATGCCCATCTGGTGATTTCTGAGCTTTTGGGACTAACAAGCATTTCATTCGGCAGACCCAGAAGGGATTCCTGTGACCCTCTGGGCCAAGACCCCATATCACACAGGCCACAGGACTTCCTTTCATTAATTTCTGTCTAAATTAGAGAAACAAAGCAAGAGTCATGTCCATCTGCATTCTAACCCATTGACTACCTTCTCCTCCCAAGGCAAGGGCTAGAACCCAGGAGTCCTGCCTACCAATCCCCCCCAGCTCAAACCACTCGACCAAAGTCCCTTCTCAATGCTGTGTATGGAACTGTATGTTCATCTTGGCATTAACCCCTTCCTGCCCATGCCCCCATTCAGACTATAAGGTCCTTTGAGCAGGCCTATCTTTTATGGTGAGAGGGTCCAGCTGTCAGCACAATGAGGCTCTGATCCCAACTGAGATCTCTATAACCCTTCTCCTCCTCCAAGGCAGGAGTGACTGAATCTGGAGGCTCACACCTTATCCAAGGTACAGAGCTAGCAAGAAGGGAGCTCAGAGAAGAGAAGCAAAATAACGAAGGGTGCGGCCTCACAGCTGAAAGAGTTAAACAACAGGCAGACAGAAATAGTAATACTCCGCAGACATCCGAAAGGGTGTAAGCACACAGGGAGGGAGGGATTTGTCACTACGCAAGGAGGACAGGAATGCAGGGGGGAAAAAACGAGGATGAATACTAGGAAATATTTCCCGGCAGCCAGCTATGTGAGGGAAGGAGAGGGGAGCCCTGTCATCTATTCCCACATGCCCTGGATGGCACTTGACCAGTCTCTCAACTCTAACCTCTATGATCCCATGGGGGTCACCAGACTGCCTACTGCACCATGCGTACCTGCTCACAGGCCAGGTTCAGCTCTCAGCCACACCTGCATCAATGCACAGCAATGCTGCCAAAGTCAATGGTGTTAGTCCTGATTTACACCAGCGTGGCTGAGAGCAAAGTCTGGCTCCCCACTGGCAGCACAGAGATATGCTGGTCCTGGCATGCTGATCTGAAAGGAACACAGACAACCCATTAGCAAACCTATTTTCCCAGAGGAATGCCTTTCCTATCATGGCCCCATTTTGCAATTTCACCTGCAAGAATAACAAGGCACAGATGGAGAAGGAAAGAAGGGAGAGCAGGTCCGGGAGTAAATCCTACCCCTCCCATCATCCCGCACCGGAGAAACAATCTGGCTCCAAAAGCAAAAGGGAAAAGAGCCCCAAGACCAGCACTTGCTACTGCACCTTATCCCCTAGCAGAGTAGGTCTGGCACCGAGCAAACAAAAATCATCACCCATCAGGGAGCTGGGAGCGCTGCAGTATTTCAGATGGTCCTCCTCCAAAAGATGCAAGTAGGAAGGATCAATTATTTAAGGGCAACTGCCGCTTCTCAGGACCCTTTTCATTCCCCCCGCATGCGCACTCCCTCTGCCTAGGTATTTATAGCACACGGCTAGCGTGCAAGACAAGGCATCAGCAAACCTTTGTCTCCCAGGCAATAACAGACACACATTTTCCTTCTCCCACCACTCCCAGGCCAGCTAGAGATGGGAAAAGAAGCACCAAGCCCTCTAGCAAGAAGGTCAAGAGACAAGATTTTGATTCAAAACAAGGGGCAGGAGGAGGGCATTCATGCATCTGAACAAGCTTTGCATCCTCTTGATCTCCCATGCAGGCATCACGGGGTGCACAAAGTTTAAGCTCCTACAAGGCAGGTTTCCAGACAAAGGGATCTAAGGATGGAGGCAGGCCTCCCTCCCCACTCCCGCCCACTAGCCTGAAGAAGCTGCAACTGCCAGGCACAAGAGGATGCAGAGGAGGTGGAAAAGCATGCATTCCCTTGTGGAGTTCCAGAATGACCCCCTCTTTAAAGGCCCAGAGGAAAAACCAGCCTGTGTTGGTCCTCCCTTACCCCCAGCACCTCTGCCCATCGACAGCCACATGCCACTCTTTGCTTCCAAGAAGTGGCTTTTCCTCAGCCCAGGCTAGTGAGGTGTGATGGGCACACACCCCGTCTCACAGCCCCAGGCGCATCCTCCCAGCCCGACCTACCCCAGACATACACACAGCCCAAACTGGAGCTCAGCCAGTCCTGAGCACCATCTGCACTGGAGGCAGGATCCCCCCACCCCACCATGCGGACAGCGCTGCCGTTTCATAACCAGCGCTCTGTGTCACAGGCACAGCCTCTGCTCCCCTGCCTTGGCCCCCACCCACAACCCGTTCCCCGCAAGAGGAGGAGAGTCTCGGGCAGGTGCATTAGCAAACACCCCCAAGGGTGCCAATGCAGCAGCCAGCCCCAGTAACCCACCCATGTCTCAGCGCTCCCTGCCGGCCAATATCCTGCCCCAGAGCCCGCAGCCGGGCAAGTGACCTGGACCAGGCTGGCTGCCCCGTTCTCTCTGTGGCAGGTGCAATCCCGTTCGAAAGGGGGCTTCGCCCTGCACCCCTGCCCGGGGCCCGGGCCGAGCCGGCTGCCCTTCCCCGGCGCTGGCATGGGGCAGGCGCTGGAGCCGCTCGCCCTGTGTCCCCTGGGGGCGGCCCCCCCCTTACCTGCTACCCAGGCCGGTGGGCGGCTGCAGCGGGGCCCCGCCTGGCTGGGTGCCCTGGCCAGCCCCTCCGCGCCAGGGATCCGGCTGCCCGCGGCTTCACCGCCAGCGCCTCCGCTCCTCCATCTTTGCAGCTGGCTCTGCGCGCAGCCCGCTCCGCGCCCCACCACCAACAACAACATTCGGTGACGTCACTCCCCGTCACGTGACGGAACCCTGGGCTAAAAATAGCCTGCCTGCTCCGCTCCTTCCCCCTCCTTTGCCTGGTCCCCCGAGGGCGGGGCCTCCAAGAAGGAAGGCGCGTCACCCACGCGGCCTTAAAGGGCCAGCGGAAGATGGGGGGGGGGTGCAAGCCCAGCTGGGCCCGGCTAGCGGGACGCCCTTAGGGCCAGCGGAAGATGAGGGTGCAAGCCCAGCTGGGCCCGGCTAGTGGGGCGCCCGTGGGGCCACTGGAAGATTGGGGGGGTGCAAGCCCAGCTGGGCCCGGCTAGCGGGACGCCCTTAGGGCCAGCGGAAGATGGGGGTGCAAGCCCAGCTGGGCCCGGCTAGTGGGGCGCCCTTAGGGCCAGCGGAAGATGAGGGTGCAAGCCCAGCTGGGCCCGGCTAGTGGGGCGCCCGTGGGGCCACTGGAAGATGGGGGGGGTGCAAGCCCAGCTGGGCCCGGCTAGCGGGACGCCCTTAGGGCCAGCGGAAGATGGGGGTGCAAGCCCAGCTGGGCCCGGCTAGCGGGACGCCCTTAGGGCCAGCGGAAGATGGGGGTGCAAGCCCAGCTGGGCCCGGCTAGCGGGACGCCCTTAGGGCCAGCGGAAGATGGGGGTGCAAGCCCAGCTGGGCCCGGCTAGCGGGACGCCCTTAGGGCCAGCGGAAGATGGGGGTGCAAGCCCAGCTGGGCCCGGCTAGCGGGACGCTCTTAGGGCCAGCGGAAGATGGGGGTGCAAGCCCAGCTGGGCCCGGCTAGCGGGACGCCCTTAGGGCCAGCGGAAGATGAGGGTGCAAGCCCAGCTGGGCCCGGCTAGCGGGACGCCCTTAGGGCCAGCGGAAGATGAGGGTGCAAGCCCAGCTGGGCCCGGCTAGCGGGACGCCCTTAGGGCCAGCGGAAGATAGGGGTGCAAGCCCAGCTGGGCCCTGCTAGCGCGGCGCCCGTGGGGCCAGTGGAAGATTGGGGGGGTGCAAGCCCAGCTGGGCCCGGCTAGCGGGACGCCCTTAGGGCCAGCGGAAGATGGGGGTGCAAGCCCAGCTGGGCCCTGCTAGTAGGGCGCCCCTTGGGGACACATTGAAGTTTCACAGCCTAATGCTCCACAGTTAGCAACATGTCTCACAAAGTTCCCCCAGGGCAACCTTTGTGCTGCCTGATCCCCAAACATGCACGCAGCATTCACCACTCAGGCCTGGATGCATTCTTTTATCCCTATTGCTTTTCTGCCTCAGCCCATATGCAATCCCCCCCCAAACCTCACACGGGCACAACACGGTCCGTGTGTGTTTCTATGCACCTCTCGCAGCAGTTAGCCGAGCATGCCACAGATGCTCATGAATGTAGACCCAGTCAGAGGGCCCATAATCCCCATTTTACAGATGGGAAACTGAGGCACAGAGAGACAACAACCAGGCTGCGTCTAGACTGGCATTATTTTGCGCAAATACTTTTAACAGAGTATGTGCAAATTTCATTTTTGTAGAGGCCAAAGCCTGGCACATTTTCACAGAGCTGGTGAAAGGCACAGCCCTGACTCCAGCCTGATCCTCCTGCCAAATTTCACTACAGCTTCTTGAATAGCTGTAAGAGGTCTTTTAACATGAACAAACCCATTTGTTTTCCCCTCATCTTATTCTGGGAAATGTCTGAACTGTTTTAGGTGAAACTTTACAAAAATATTCAGCTTGAGGTCAATAACCTGGCATAGAAAACATTGGTACAGCCCTGCACATATACAAATGTCTACTCACGGATGTGGATATCCATGGATAGACATCGGGATCCACAGATCAGCAGGGTTCTACCCCCAAGAGACACTTTGGCCAATGAAGAGGAGCGTGGTCCCATCACACCAGAGAGACAGTGCCCCATGTCAGCATCTCTGTGATGGGATGCAGTCACAGAAGACTCCTTGGGAGGGTTTCCCAGCGTGCTGACAAGACCACTGCCACTTGCCTTCCTGCCATCTAGCTTCTTACCACTCTGTCCTGCTGGGCCAGCTCCTGGTCTCCCCCAGCCAAGGACCAGAGCTGAGATCACTGCTCCTTCTTCCCCCGAGAAGCAGTACTAACACTAAAACTCTTCTGCTGCATCTAGACTGGCAAGTTTTTTCGCAAAAGCAATGGCTTTTGCACAAACACTTGCCAGCTGTCTACACTGGCCGCTTGATTTTGCGCAAAAGCACTGACGTTCTACTGTCCAAAATCAGTGCTTCTTGCGCAAATGCTTCAGGCAAAAGCCCTTTTCCGGAAATGTTTTTGTGCAAGAGGGCCAGTGTAGACAGCTAAAAACTGTTTTGTGCAAAAAAGCCCCGATGGCGAAAATGGCGATTGGGGCTTTCTTGCGCAAAACCGCATCTAGATTGGCACAGACGCTTTTCCGCAAAAAGTGCTTTTGTGGAAAAGCGTCCATGCCAATCTAGACGCTCTTTTCCGCAAATGCTTTTAACGGAAAAACTTTTCCATTAAAGGCATTTGCGGAAAATCATGCCAGTCTAGACATAGCCTTGAGGTCCAAGGAAATGGAGTTTGGGGCCCAGCTTCCCAGGATACCACTCCCCAAATGGGATCAGAACTCCAAAGGAATTATTTAGGTGAATCCCCTTTAACAATGAAAGGGGGAATGTACACACTGGCTACCCCCAGGCAACAATTATTTAAACTAGGCTTGATAGTAAATAAAAGTGATTTTATTAAGTACAAGCAGTAGGATTTAAGAGGCAATAATTGAGAAAGGGCAGAGCAAAGTAGATTACAAACTTAAAATAACAGAAAACTCTTAGCTAATTCTAACACTAAAACCCCGGTACAAACTCATTACAAACTCACTCTAAAACTGTTCCTTTCCTAGTAAGCCTTCAAACCAGGGCAGCTCCTCACCCTGGGGTCTTTGGGTCCTTGCCTTGGGTGTGGAATGCCAGCCAGCCAAAAACAAAGACCCGCTAGTTTCCTATTGTTTTAAAGATTCCCATTTTTGCATGAGAAGTTACCTGACCAGTCCCTACAGCTATGTCTAGACTGCAGAGTTTATCCTGGAAAAACTCTGCCGCGTCCAGGGAATGTGTTCACATTTTCGGAACAGTTTCTGAAAACGTGGGCATGTTCTGTCAGCATCTCTGTATTCCTCATTTTATGAGGAATAAGGAATGTTCCGAAAGAGGAAGTTTTTCCGACTTTTGGTCCTGTGTAGATGGGCCAAATGTCGGAAAAGCCTCTTCCAAAAAACAAGCGGAAAAAGATACGCAAATTTCAGTTCGCAATTTGCGTATCTTTTTCCAAAAAAACCCAGCAGTGTAGACACAGGCTACTAGTTAGGGAGGTCATGTGACTTCCTAAGACAAACCCCTGCTAAGACTTAAGGACAAAAGGCAACTTACATATGACTGCCCAGACACTGAAGCATCCCAGCATTGGAAACACTCTTGATGGCTTTCCTTTGCACATTTAAAACCATAAAGAATCCCATACTCCATGCATCTAGTTTTACACACAAGAATGATACATACACCAGAATAAGATAAAGAGATCCAGTGGATTATGACATGAAGATTGATAGGTTTGTCATGATCATGAGGGTTAGCCAGCAGCCTGGGAACTAAGGGGTTAACCTTACCTAAGTCAGGTGCATTCAGCCAATAGGAATGCAGGTAGGAATTTCAAACTGGGACAAAGGAATTTTTGGTTTTTCTCTCTTTTTGTTCTGGGAGTTTCTCTACAGCTATTGAAGGGAACAGGATGTCTCCCACTAAGAAAATACTCTTCACGTCTGTAAGTAGGATAAAGTTTAGATAAATCTGTTAGGTTTTATTGTTTTATGGTTTGGGAAATGGGATCTGATGTCTGTGCATTTAAAAATGGGTTTGCTCTCCTTTGTAACTAAGTTCCTGGCCCGTGGTAGATTTCTCCTCCATTAGTATATTATTTTGCTACTTTTCCATCTAGTCATTATGCTTGCAACAGGAATATTGTGGTGATAATAAAAGTTTTTTCTCTTTTATTTTTATTAACCTGGTATGGATTAATTTTTGTGTCCTAGTTTGTACTTTAGGGATGAGATTTCCCAAGTGATCTCTCCCCTGATTTTTGTATCAATACTTGGGTGGTGGCAGCGGAATTTTTATCCCCAAAATCTAGGTTAAGATTTTGGGGGGAAGTTTTATACCAAAGCCTGGTAGATAAGGTTTTGGGGTACTTTTGCTGGCCCCCACTTCTGCATTTATCGTGCCAGAGTGGGGAAGGAGCCATGACAAGGTTACATGAGTTAATTTGTCCGAAGCATCTTTGAGTCATGTATATTGGTGTTCATAAAGCCATTTCATAAAGCACGGGGAAGGGTCCATCACAATCTCCTCCTGGTTGGGTGACTGTACCGTTCCTCCTGGTCACCAGCAGGGCTGTACATCCCCAGACGGGAGACACCGCAGCTGGGGGCAGAACAACTGTGCTGCCAGCATGGTGCATTGGCTCCTGTGCACACCAGGACCTCGCTTCTCTCCATTGGCTGCAGTGTCTCTTTGGAGTAGCTCCCTGCTGATCTGCAGATCCCGAGGTCTATCTACGGATATCTACATCCATGGGTAGACATTAGTATCTGTGCAGGGCTCTAAATCTCGGTCCCACCCGTTAAAATTTGGCACAAGTTATAAGCAACCAGGAACGGGGTTTTAAAATGGAAAATGGTAGGCAACCTTAACTACAGGGCAGCACTTTCAGTCCCCTGGAGGAGGGAGGGAAGGGCCTGACATGTTTGCACATGCGTGTCCGTGTCCTCCACCTCCAGGCCCTGCGGAGGCTCCTATATGATGCAGGTAGTCCAGCATGGAGCATGCTGGCACCTGCTTTCCTTCACCACTTCCGAAGGTTCCGATATGACCAGCAGCTCCTTTATATGAGAGGTCTTTTGCGAAACCTCTCTGAGCTGCCGGCCTTCTACCAGGACCTCCTCTGGACCTGGAAGCTGCTTGCGGTGACCAGGTCCTTGGGAGCCAGCGTGGGAGCAGACCTCTTCACGGAGCCCCTGCTACCCAATCCCCATCTTCGTGTGCAGGCGGCGGAGTCCCTCTCAGTGTCCCAGAAGTTGGTCCTGGCGGAGGTCACCAGAATCAGAGACCTCCTGGACTGCGCCCGGAGAGAATGGGTGGATCCTCCCGCGCTCACCCAGCACATGGGACTCTCCACCCTATGTATTCCCTGGCATGTACTTCAGGAGGTGAAGGACACTTTGCCGCCCACTGCTCAGGTTTACTCCTAGTCCCTCACTCCTAGCCCTCCTGATCTCTCCATCAGTCCCTCGCCTTGTGTACCTTCTGACCATCTCCCTCTCATCACCCAAACTCGCTGCACACATTGCAGCCGGTCCCCTTTCAAACCATGCCAAAAAGTCAACTGTACACACTCTCCACTTCCCCAACCTCTTGTCTCGCCCAGATACCAAGTGGCAGGACCTCCTACCACCAACAGAGGGTGGGGAGCCTTGTCAACGTCCTCCTGGCTATGGCCAAGATGGCAATTTATAAAATGAAGGCGCGGAAGTTGGCTGAGGGAGGGACCTATTTCCATTCCTGCACCCGTTCACACATCCAGGCAGAGTTCCGCTGGGCGGTGTCCACTTTGGAGGGCAGTGGGTGCTGTCCAGGGTTCTCTGCTCAGTGTCATAGAATCATAGCACAGAAAGTGAGTGTATGCTCTCACTGAGGGTATGTCTACACTACACAGATTTTTTGGAAAAACTTAAATTACATTCACACTGCAATTACGTTCTTTCAAAAAAAATTGAAAGAACTGAGGAGTTTTTCCAACATTGGTAAACTTCTTTTGGAAAAAGGCGTATGTAGATGGGGAAGAGGGAGTTCTTTCTCAAGAAGAGGAAAGAAGAAAAAGCACAGGTGCCCTGGTGTCCATTCCACCCAGAGTAATCACAGCTTCCATGCGAGAGAGCGTCCACACTCAATGGAGGCTATCTGTCAAAAAAGCAGATGGCTTGTTCAATGCACTATCGCAGTGTGGACACTCTCTTTCAGAAGATCTCTTCCAAAAGCTTCTTCCAAAAGGAGCCTGCAGTCTAGATGTAGCCTTACACCATTGCAAATCAAGAGTGAATCTGGAAAGATATCAGAATCTCGACCACTTCTTATACACCAATTAATGCTCTTCTAAACCACCTTGAATGAGGTCTGACGGCCTTTTATACATTTGTCTATTTTTTCCCCATTGAGTCCCAAGATGCTACTTATGCAATTTAAGAGCCTGAGCCTTCATACACTCGCTTCAGAGAAGGGAGCTCAGTTCACCATTTTCTGTCACTCTGGCAAAATGAGTGCAAAGGAGGTGAACACAAGGCAACTCTGAGCCCCAGCCCTGCACTTTGCTTAGCTTTGGACACCCGCATTGTCCGGTTGAAGACAACTTAATATTAAAGGCAAGCTCTCAACTTTAGCTTAGTTCCAAATTAAAATGTGGCCAGAACCAAGCTAACCTCAAACCAGTGCACAGGGTTTCCGCCATTCAAAAAAAAAATCCAGATAGCTAATGCAACTGGATGCTTTTAAACAAACCAATATCTGAAACCCAACAATTGCAGCCCTGAGAACCTGAAAATGAAAGCAACTATGAGCAAAAGTGAAACTGACTTCCCAAGAAACATGGCAGGGGAGCACAGAATATAACCATAAAGAATGTCAGATAACTTGGATTTTAAACAGTCTCCTACTTGTAATTACTGACAGTCTTGTGCATTCTCATAGACTCATAGACTCATAGACTTTAAGGTCAGAAGGGACCATTATGATCATCTAGTCTGACCCCCTGCACAGTGCAGGCCACAGAATCTCGCCCACCCCTCTTAGAATAATCATTAATAACTCAGGCCCTAATCCTGCAGCTTGCACCTGCTTCCACACAGTGACCAGTGCAGGATCGATTATAGCTTAGCAGAGGGAACAGGGATGAGGAGCAGCCGCAGCAGGCTGTGCTCTGGCTATGTTCTGCTGGCCCATGGTCTCTTGGGAACCGTTGTTTGTTGGTGTAGGTTAGAGCAGCCCCAAGGTGGCACTGCACTGGAGCTGGGAGGAGAATCGAGAGCTGGCACCAACAGCCCCTTGTCCCTGCTTCAGCAAAGGGGACCCAGTGCTCACTCCCCATCCCTAGCTTGACTTCTCTGGCAGGGGGATAAACTATGCCCTAATTCTTCAGGGACAGCAGTGGCACCTTGGCTTTCTATAGCCTTGGCACTTGGGTCTTCAGACCCACTGGAAAATAGAGTAATGTGGCAGAAGTGTTGTCTAGCAGCCTTAGCCTGGTGCTCCTCAAGGACCAGTCTCAGACAAGTCACTTGCACTCTTTGTGCTTTGGTTTCCTCATCTGTAAAATGGGGAAAATGCTCTGTTAAGAAGGGAGCGAGAGAGAGCCCTGCCCTCTACTAAACGGAATCAGAATGTCTCATCTATGTGACATAGGCCCTATACTGACACCACAAAGGAGATTCTCCTTGAGGAGACAGAGCTTTGTGTGCATTAGCACTATGTTGGATATAGGGTCAGGGAGATGTAGGTTTGTTTTGGCTGTTTTTTTTATTTTTAAAGTCAAGTCTAAACCTTGGATTTGAACAAAAACAATCTAGGCCAATGGTTTTCAAACCAGGGGTCACAACACAGGACTGGGTCATGGAATGCCAGGTACTGGGTCTCGTTGCCACAGGGTGAGCAGTGGGGGTGCTGAGGCGGAATCTCTGCCTGTCCTGGAACTGCAGATCACATTGCACCCAAGAAGCGGCCAGCAGCAGGCTCAGCTGCTGGGAAGAGGGGGGAATGCACAGGGCTCCATACACTCTAGGGTGTACCTCAGAGACATGGGGGAGGAGGGAAGTCCCCAAGGCGGCGTAGGTTAAGAACAGGGAATTCATTGGTGGGATGATAGAAGCTACAAGGCAGTGCTGCCCCGTACCAGTCTGCAGACTCAGTCATTAGACCCAGCTGCAGCAGTGTCACCGTGTCGACAGACTGCCCCGTGGCAGACAGCCGAGTCCCATCTTGGACTGGCTTCCGCCTGGAGGGAGAAGAAGGTATGGAGGGTAGAGACAGACAGAATGACGGCCGAGGATGCTGCCCTCACGCTGAGAGCTTATGGTGGAGTCAAACCTCTTGCTGCCAGGACGAGGGATGTTCAATATTGGTTAACTGAATAGTTGAGTAACCTTAAGAATTCTTATCCATTCATCACCTATTCTATAGCCCCTTGGGTGGGGCCTGCAGCCAGTGTGCCCCACTGAGCCGGTCTGTGAGGGCAGCTAGTTTAAAGATCAGCCCCCCTCATGGACTGGCTTGCCTCTGATAAAGAGGCAGGAGTGCGGGGTAGCAGCAGACCTTGTCTTGGGGGGATGGGGAGGGGTCTGAGCTCCCAGACCCAGCGCAAGCTGGAACTGAGCTGGATTGTCTGCCTGCCCAGCTCCTAATACACTTTCAATGAAGAGCTGCAACAGGGGTTGGTCCTGGACCTGAAGTGCGCCAGGACTGAGCCAGGCTGCTGGCTAGCCTGCTAAAACATGTACTGGCGGGTGGGAGGAGGGAAATGCCTGTAGTCTATGGCATTAACCTATAAGCTTTTGCTCATCGGTTAACTGACTAGACTATTACATCCCTAGTCTGGAGAGGGGAACATGCACGTCCTCACGTGCCACTAGATACACGGGGTGTGATGGCTGTGCCTACACTTAAAGCACTGGAGGGGCGCAGCTGACGTCTAAGCAGCAGGAATATGGCACCTGCTTGTCTGCAGTGTTCCCTGGGAGGATTCGTTGAGAAGGGCGGCACGTTCAGAAGAGATCGTCATCCACAGGCGTTCAGGGCATGGTGGATGCCCCAGTTTTGGAAGGGGGGACTGCCCACATCTGGTGCTCGGTGTAGTGGCTGTTGGAAGTTTGAGGCCTATAAAAATCTGGCTCCATGGGACTGCAAAGCATCTGGAAGATCAAAATGGAGGTGTCTTTAGTTTCATTAATACCTGTGTGTACTGCCTTGGCAGGCAGTCCCAGTGGGGTGCCACAACCCCAGTGTGCTAAGTGCTGTACAAACACAGACCCAGAAGACATGCCCCATGGAGCTTACATCCAGGTGTCTGACAGATGGACAGGGACAGGCAGGGGAGCACAAGGAAACAATGAGACAATGTGGTCTAGTACCAGAATACTTAGTCCTGCCTCAGCTTGAAGCAGGGACTCTTCCAGCCCTATCTTTGTGGGATTCTACCAGCAGGAACTTGTTCAGGCTTTTTCTGTGTCCTGCTCCTTTAAATCTTGCTCCATGTCTTGCAGTAGGTTCCATGTGCCCAAGCAATAAAAGGCAGTGGAAATCTTTCCTTAAACAGGCTCGAAGTTTAGTGATGCAGGCCAAGATTTGTTTCTGCAGTCGGCTCGAGTGGCCATCGCAGGCCAGCTGAGAATGCCCTAGCTGGCGGGGGAGCTCTCCCCTGGCAGAAAGTAGCACCAGCTACCCACACAGAGGTCTGTGGTCCCAAACATCAGCCTTGAAGGCCCCTTTAGATGGTTGGAGTGCCTCAAGATTTAAGAACAATCTGGCTCCAAGAATCTGGGAAGGGCTATAAACCCTCATGCTTCAGGGTTTGGTGCGGACAGGAGGCAATGTTTCCTGGGGTCAGTTATCCCACAATTGCCTCTTCCAGGGGTTCTCACAGCCACTGTCATGGGACTGGATGGACGCTGGGCTGGATTCCCCATGGTAATGCCCATGTTCCTATGCAATAGAGTCTAGTAATGTTATTTTGAAGGCCAGCGCTCAGCAGTGCCCTGACAGGTTCAGCTATCATGGCGGGCGAACTGCCACCGGGGCCAAACTCTCTGCTGTGTCAGTTGATGCAGTCCGTGGAGCAGTGCACACCAGGAGTGAGTCTGGCCCGGTGGAGCACGGTTGTAAGGCTGGAGGGGGGGAGGCCTGAGAATGCAAACCATAAGCCAGTGATTTCAGCTGGAGGTTTGGCCCTGAGTTTTGGCTCTTCATTCCCCAAGTGGGTCTCTCTCCCCGCCACCCCGATTAACATCGGTAGTAAAAACAAAGCAAGCCCTGAGCTGCACCACAGGACCCATGAACACACCATTCCTACCCAGCCTGGCTAATCGCCACTGATGGGCCTGTCCTCCATGAATCTATCTAGCTCTTTTCTGAACGCTGTTCAAGTTCTGGCCTTCCCCACATCCTCTGGCAACCCCTGCCTGGGGGCTCGCTCTGCCTGGGGTGCACCAGAGGTTCATTTCCTGCGGGTTGCAATGCTTTGCTCTGGGTAGGGTGCTGGGTGGTGCTGGTGGCCTGTGATATGTGGAAGGTCAGATGGTCCCTTCTGGCCAGAGCCATCCTGGCGATTGGATGGTTTGGGCAGCTGCCCTGGACTCCGCACTTTGGGGGATCCTGCAGTGCCCAAGGCGGCCTGGGGAGGAGCATGGCACCAGCAGCAGGTGCTGGGTACACCCTTGCATGCACTGGTGGTGGTGGGCATGGTGGGAAGTGGAGCGACCCAGCCTGCTCCCAGCTCCGCTTCATCACAGCCTGCTCTCTGGGCTCCCGAAAGACACTGGACATAATCCCAAGCGAGAGTGGGGGGGGGGGGGGATGAGGGGCCCAAAGCGTGTGAGGTGGAGTTTCTGTGAGCAGGCTGCAAATCTGAGGCTGGCAGATGCTTCTCAAATGTTTCTGAAATGTGCTGGGGAAAATATCAACTGGTTGGCCCCATTCCAGTGTCAATGCTACACACCACAGTCTCTGTTCTCTGTGAAATCCCAGGTAGCTTTTCTTTCTGCTGGCGTTGCCAGGACAGAGAGACTCTCTGTCCACAACTTACTGTGGTAATGACACCAAATCTGCCAGTGTGCGCCCTAGGCCACACGGGAACCCGCCCCACCAGCTTACTGTTGGTAGTAAAATGGGACAGAACGGGTTAAATAGTCAGAAAATATAAGGCTTGCAAGACAAAGAATCTAGCAACTTCCTCCAAGGCCTGTCTTCATATTCCATGCACAAGCTGCTAAACTTTCCTCTCCAGCCTCATGTCCCCAGGCCAACTTGTAACACAGACCCAGCCCTGTTGAAATCAGTGGGAAACTTGCAGTTTTTCCCCATGGGAGCAGCAGAACCAGCTCCATTCTTTGCAAAGGGCAGAGGGGAGTGGTCTGAAGTAATGTGGGAGGAGTGCCTGCAAAATGGGAGGAGCCACGAGGTGATAGCTGACCCCGCTACCACTAGCCCACTGGTGCATGGAGCCCTAAGCGCAGGATGAAACATAAGAACACAAGAACGGCCAGATTGGAACAGACCAAAGGTCCATCCAGCCCTGTGTCCTGCCTTCTGACAGTGGCAGATGCCAGGTGCCCCAGAGGGAATGAACAGAACAGGGAGTCATGAAGTGACCCTTCCCCTGTTACCCATTCCCAGCTTCTGGCAAACAGAGGCTAGAGACACCATTCCTACCCATCCTGGCTAATAAGCACTGATGGACCTAACCTCTCTTCTCTTGCTCTTCTTTGAACCCTTTTATAGTTTTGACCTTCACAAAATCCTCAGGCAAGGGGTTCCACAGGTTGACTATGCATTGTGTGACGAAAGGAGGAGGTCACCATGGCGATGCAGCATTTGTTAAGATCTTCTTCACACTTGCAACTGGCCTTGCTCCTTCCAGAACCAACCCACACCTGGACTTTCTAACCCTGTGTGTGTTGGGAATGCAAAACAGGGGGTCCATGGAATGAGACTGAGATGCATTTAGCAATGGTTGCACATCAAAGCAGAGCTCCATCTGATCTAGTGCCCTTTCTCCAGCTCCAGCCACTTCATAGGAAGATATAGGAACTAGTGCAGGTGTTTGACACCAGGGAGGAATGTGAAGGCCAGCAGCAAGGGTGATGGGAACTATAGCTGGGATGAAATAAGGCTTCCCCCCATCCTGCCCTGGCTTTGGGCCTCAACTCAAAGCTGGAGTTAAGTCTGTCTTGGACATTGGAAAGCCTGAGCACCCATCGACTTCAGCACCCTTGAAAAATCAGGGTGTGAGCTGCTCCAGAATTGCAATACCTGAAATCAGTGGCTACTTATGACAATCTGGGCCCTGATTCAGTTTTCTTAATGCTAGTCACTTTGCATGGTGCTTTGAGATCAATGGTGGAACAGTGTGGAGTAACTGCCAAGTGTTTTCACTGAGCTGCAGCGCAGATCCTAAGCATTAGGGCTGTCAAGCAATTACAAAAATTAATTGCCATTAATCGCGCGATGGAAACACGGGATCAGCTGGAGTCCTCAGCTGACCACAGGCTCAGTGCAGCTGCCCCTTTGAAATGCAGCAACTGCGTTTCAAAGGGGCAGCACTGCAGGAGCCCCGGATCAGCTGGAGTCCCCAGCTGACTCTGGCTCCGTGCAGCACTGCCCTTTGGAAAGGCCGCCCTGGCATTTTCAAGGGGTAGCACCGTGGGAGCCCAGGGAGTTCCCAGCTGACCCTGGGCTCCGTGCAGCGCTGCCCCTTTGGGGCACCGAGGCGGCACTTCGAAGGAGCAGCGCACCACTAACACCTGCATTAATCCTGCCCTGCATTAATCACAGGAGTTAACTCAGCTAAATTGACAGCCCTGCTATGCATATAGGGGCTTGGCTAGGGAAACTGGCACCAGTCTGATTACGCTGGGGGTGATAGGCAAGTGAACTCCTGATATAGGTGCACTGCGCTGATACAAACCAGAGCTTGCACTGGTACCACTGACTCGATAAGTTACACTACTCTGCCTTGCACCTTGTGCAAAGCAGGTGTAATGCACTACAAGTGCAGGAACAATCTGCCTCCACTTTGCACTGATGTAAAGCATTGCTCCTAGGGAAGGGTGATGGAAAATGAGGCCTTCGCTTTGCACTGCATTGGTGCAGAAACAAACCCCTCACCAATGCACTCCCGGAGGGGGGGTTGTCCCTCCCCCTAAGTGTGACTAACGCAGGCTGAAGGCTCAGAGGTTGCAAGAAATGCATGACAACATCTGTGGAAGCGATGCCTGCAAAGGGTTAAGCTCAAGAACAGACCAAGGAGAGGAGAAGCAGATGCCAGCAGAGTTTGTGTGAGCAGCACTGAGTCTGCATTAGATATTTACCTTGTGTGTGCGTGTGTGCAGGGGAGGGGGCTGCTTTGGAAGCCCCAGCGGAGGGATGAATCACAAGCCTAAGTTTCAGGTGAGTCATTCATGAACTGTTCCCAAGGACTAGCGGAAGCCCACGTCAGTCCCCTCAAGACGAGTGGAATAATCCAACCCCACGCAATGCAGATATTGCTGAAGAAACTGACAGGAAGAAAATAAAAGGCCCAGGAAAAATGAAATCCTTCCAAGCACAACACCCACCCTACTGCCTACACACTCACACACACACAACACCCCCTCCCCACAACACACGCATGCCCACCCCAAGCCAACATTCACCTCCCAGGCTCCAGATGACTGAAGAAGCATCTGTGTTAGTCATCAGGTCGCAGCCTCCCAACCTGTGCAGGTGTTAAGCTTGTCTGCTGGCCCCTTGTTTTCACCCACCGTGGTACCTGTGAGTCAGGAAAGCAAGGGAGGGAGAGTGGTCTGTGGCAGTGTGCACTGGGTGAGTTTCATCCAGAGATTGAGAGCAGGGCAGGTGGTGGGAGAAGCTGGGCCTAGAGCTTCCAGGCCCGTTATAACTAGCAGGTTTGGGGAGATGTTGGCCTGTTCTGCTTTTCACATTCCTTTCCTTGTCCTTTGCTGCTGCCATGGGTTATCCCGGCAGCTGTGGTCTGGGAGCCGAGGCAGGGAGGAGGGGACCTTGGGGTAGGGGCTAATGGCTTGGCCTTGCTCTGTAGGAACTGCCCTGCTGCCAAATGCACAAAGCTGACTCCTTGCCAAATAGCAAGTCCAGCCAAAGGCCCCAATCCAGGTCCTCATGGTATTCAAAGGGCTGGACCCAGCAAATTTACAAGAGCGCAAAGCTCCACTCCTCCGGCCCCGGGGAATTATCTCCCACCAGGGCAAAGCAACTTTGAGCAGGAGATGGTGCTTCTTCGGGAGCCAGGCCAGCCAGTGCAACACACTCCTGCGGCAGCTAAGGGCTAGCCCAAAGTGCCCCACCTTCCACGCCAAGTCCAAGGAGCGCTGCTCCCACCAGCCTGCCCTAGTGTAAACCCAGATGTTTAAACAACAAAACCCACAAAACCAGAACCCTCCACTCCCCACAGCATTCTCCCTCCCTCGGGGAACAGGATAGGAAAGAGGAGGACAGATGCTCAACATGTTGCTTTAATGCCTGACTGGCCAGTGGGATACTGCATTGGGAAGGGTGGGATGATAGAATCATAGAGCTGGAAGGAACCATGAGAAGTCATCAAGTTCTGTCAGTGCCCACCCAGGGACACAGGGCTTTCAAACGATTAAAAAAAAAAAAGAATTGCAGGTAATTGTGTGATTTTAAAAAATAGTCGCAATTTATTGTAATTTTAATAGCTTCAGAGAGGTAGCTGAGTTAGTCTGTAACTTGAAAAACGTAAAAAACAATGAATAGTCTAGCAGCACCTTTAAGACAGCTGGACTATTTGTTGTTTTTTACGCTTTTGTAATTTTAATGTCACCATTAAATAAGAAGAGCATACCAGTTGACATGTATTTTAAATATTTTTGGATTTTTTTTTACATTGCCAACTATATTGATTTCAATCACAACACAGACTATAAAGTGTACAGTGCTCACTTTATATTACTATTTTTATTATAAATATTTGCACTTTAAAAAAAATAAACAGAAGAAATAGAATTTTTCAGGTCACCTCATGCAAGTATTCTAGCGCAATCTCTTTACTATGAAGGTGCAACTTACAAATGTACAAGTATTATTTTTAGATCTGTCAATCATGGTTAACGCATGTAATGAATGTGTTTTTTAAAATGAGCATTAATTGAACACTCCTCTGTTTTGACTCTATGCTTGCTGTATTTCATTACTGGGTGGACACTGGCACAGTTCTACCGTGCTCTTGTGATCTCATGATTAAATACAAGAAAATGGCAATGGAACAAAGGAGCAAAAGTTCAGGTCTTTTGGATGACAAGTTTATGTTTAAAAAAACTTCTGATTTGTTCTCTGGATAAGAAGCTGGTTACCTGTAGCTACTTCAAGGCTGAATGCCAATACCATCAAAATGCAGGACAATGTAGCACTTTAAAGACTAACAAGATGGTTTATTAGATGATGAGCTTTCGTGGGCCAGACCCACTTCCTCAGATCAAATAGTGGAAGAAAATAGTCACAACCATATATACCAAAGGATGCAATTAAAAAAAAGTGAACACATATGAAAAGGACAAATCACATTTCAGAACAGGAGGTGGGTGCAGGGGGGGAGGGGAAGGAAGGAAGGTAAGTGTTTGTGAATTGATGATATTAGAGGTGGGGAGAGTGGGATGTCTGTGAGCTAATGGTATTAGAGGTGATAATTGGGGAAGCTATCTTGGTAATGGGTAAGATAGTTTGAGTGTTTGTTCATTTCTTCCCGGAGAGTGTCGAATTTTAACATGAATGACAGTTCAGAGGATTCCCTTTCAAGTGCAGATGTAAAAGGTCTTTGTAGCAGAATGCAGGTGGTTAAGTCATTGAGAGAGTGTCCTTTCTGGTTAAAATGGCAAGAAACTGTTTTCTCTTTGTGATCTTGTCTGATATCTGTTTTGTGGGCATTAATCCTTTGGCGAAGTGTCTGAGATGTTTGTCCAATGTACATAGCAGACGGACACTTTCGGCACATGATAGCATAAATGATATTTCTGGATGCACAGGAATATGTGTTCTTAATCTTATAACTCACTCGGTTAGGTCCAATAATGGTATCAGCAGAATGAATATGTGGATAAAGCTGGCAACGGGGTTTGTTGCAAGGGAAGGTACCAGGGTTGGTATTAGTGTGGTATGTCCTGTGGTGGTTGGTAAGAATCATCTTGAGGTTAGGTGGTTGTCTATAGGAGACTATGGATCTCTCTTTCTGCCCCACGTCCCCCACAAACTGGATACAATTTTGTGGTGACCTTGAGGCTTTTTTTTGCCGCCTCTGCCTCCGAGAATATTTCCAAACCACCAATGAACATCAATCTGACCTACCAGATCCCCCCTATCAACACCAAAGGAAAAATAATTCTATATGGACTCCCCCTGACGGTCGGAATTACAATCTGGATTTCTATATACAAAGCTTCTGCAACAACGCACAGACTGACATTATTTGCAAACGACAACAAGCGACACACAATCTTAGCCACGCTGAACACCATGCCATCCAGAGTCTCAAAAACAACCTGGACATTATAATCAAACCAGCTGACAAAGGGGGTGCTGTGGTCATTATGAAGAAGGCCGACTATAACCAGGAGGCAACCAGACAACTCTCGAATACCACATTTTACAAACCTCTCCCCTCTGATCCCACCTTGGAATACTAAAAGAAACTACACTATCTCCTTAAAAGCCTCCCCACAGCTACTCGGGAACAAATCCACACAGAAACACCTTCTGACCCCCGACCAGGATTGTTCTATCTGCTTCCCAAGATCCATAAACCTGGGCACCCCAGACGTCCCATCATCTCTGGTATTGGCACACTCACTACTGGTCTATCCAGCTATGTAGACACTCTTCTCAAACCCTTCGCAACCAACACCCCCAGCTATCTCTGAGACACTACTGACTTCCTAAGGAAACTACAAAACATCGATAACCTCCCCAATAACACCATCCTTGCCAGCATGGATGTAGAAGCTCTATATACCAACATCCCACATGAAGACGGATTACAAGCAATTAGAAACACTATCCCAGAGGACACCACTGCCAACCTGATAGCAGACCTATGTAACTTTGTTCTCACCCACAATTATTTCCAGTTTGAGAACAACTTATACCTCCAGATCAGCGGCACAGCCATGGGTACACGCATGGCCCCACAGTATGCTAACATCTTTATGGCTGACCTAGAACAACGTTTCCTCAACTCCCGTCCCCTTTCACCCCTTCTCTACCTACGGTACATCGATGACATCTTTATGATCTGGACACATGGCCAAGAAACACTGGAGATATTCCACAGAGATTTCAACAACCTACACCCCACCATCAACCTCAGCCTGGACCATTCTTCACGAGAGATCCACTTCCTGGACACCACAGTACAAATCAACAATGGAAAATTAGACACCACTCTCTACAGAAAACCCACCGACTCATACAGTTACCTACATGCTTCCAGCTCCCATCCAGAACACACCACACGATCCATCGTCTATAGCCAAGCCCTTCAATACAACCACATCTGCTCTAATCCCACTGACAGAGACCAGAAGCTTCAGGATCTCTACCAAGCATTTATAAACCTCAACTACCCACCCGGAGAAATAAAAAAGCAAATTGAAAGAGCCAGACGAATACCTAGAAACCATCTACTTCAAGACAGACCCAAGAAAACCAACAATAGAACACCACTTCTCATCACCTACAACCCCCAACTTAAACCTGTCCAACACATTATCAATAAACTACAGGCTATACTGGAACAGGATACCATACTCAAAGAGGCTCTGGGAGACAGACCCATAGTCTCCTATAGACAACCACCTAACCTCAAGATGATTCTTACCAACCACCACAGGACATACCACACTAATACCAACCCTGGTACCTTCCCTTGCAACAAACCCCGTTGCCAGCTTTATCCACATATTCATTCTGCTGATACCATTATTGGACCTAACCGAGTGAGTTATAAGATTAAGAACACATATTCCTGCGCATCCAGAAATATCATTTATGCTATCATGTGCCGAAAGTGTCCGTCTGCTATGTACATTGGACAAACATCTCAGACACTTCGCCAAAGGATTAATGCCCACAAAACAGATATCAGACAAGATCACAAAGAAAAAACAGTTTCTTGCCATTTTAACCAGAAAGGACACTCTCTCAATGACTTAACCACCTGCATTCTGCTACAAAGACCTTTTACATCTGCACTTGAAAGGGAATCCTCTGAACTGTCATTCATGTTAAAATTCGACACTCTCCGGGAAGAAATGAACAAACACTCAAACTATCTTACCCATTACCAAGATAGCTTCCCCAATTATCACCTCTAATACCATTAGCTCACAGACATCCCACTCTCCCCACCTCTAATATCATCAATTCACAAACACTTACCTTCCTTCCTTCCCCTCCCCCCCTGCACCCACCTCCTGTTCTGAAATGTGATTTGTCCTTTTCATATGTGTTCACTTTTTTTTAATTGCATCCTTTGGTATATATGGTTGTGACTATTTTCTTCCACTATTTGATCTGAGGAAGAGGGTCTGGCCCACGAAAGCTCATCATCTAATAAACCATCTTGTTAGTCTTTAAAGTGCTACATTGTCCTGCATTTTGCTTCAGCTACCCCAGACTAACATGGCTACATTTCTATCACTAATACCATCAAAGTACTTCAAGTCTGTAGTACCACCTACATGCTAAACATGCTTGTACCTGCTACTCTTGTGCTACTAACCCACCGACAGCAAACGAATGCTGCAAGCCATGACAGAGTGGCTACATCTAGACTGGCATGATTTTCCGCAAATGCTTTTAATGGAAAAGTTTTCCGTTAAAAGCATTTGCGGAAAAGAGCTTCTAGATTGGCACGGACGCTTTTCTGCAAAAGCACTTTTTGTGGAAAAGCGTCCGTGCCAATCTAGACGCGCTTTTGCGCAAAATAAATCTGAGCTGTCTACACTGGCCCTTTTGTGCAAAAGCTTTTGCGCAAAAGGACTTTTGCCCGAACGGGAGCAGCATAGTATTTCCGCAAGAAGCACTGATTTCTTACATGAGATCATCAGTGTTCCTGCGGAAATTCAAGCAGCCAGTGTAGACAGCTGGCAAGTTTTTCCGCAGAAGCAGTTGCTTTTGTGGAACAACTTGCCAGTCTAGACACAGCCAGTGTGTTTACAGAGTTTCAGGATCACTACAAGCTACAGGCGCCAACTCTGGGGTGAAGCACCCACAGGGGGAAACTGATGGGTGCTGAGCACCCACTGGCAGCCCCTCTATTAGTGCTCCCCAACTCCCCAGCACCTCCCACTCTCCAGCAGACCCCCACAGAGCAGCACCTCCCTCTCCCTCCCCAGTACTCTCTCCCATCACCAGGAGGCTCTGGGTGGGAGGGAGGAGAAGCAACCATGTGGTGTGCTCGAGCCTGCCGCTGGGGGGCACAAAGGATTCAAAAGGGAATGCTATTGCGGCAGTGGTTGGAACCCTGGGTCCTTTACATCGCTGCTGGAGTGCTGTGTGCTGCAGAACCAGGTGGCGTGCTCTGGACAGCACTGGGGGTTCACTGCTCTGGCCCAGTCCCCTCCGCCCAAGGCCTGACCCCTTCTGGGAGCACAGAGCTGGCCTCCTTTACCTTGCCTTGGTATACTCAGGGAAGGGGGCAACTGGACGGGAAGAGGTGGGGCAAAGGTAGAGTGGGGGAGGGTTGGGTCCTTGGCAGTTTTGAAAGTTGGTGTTTGTGTGACAAGCCCATGGATCGCACAAGTACAAAAGCGTAACCAATGCTATTGCAAAGTCGGTAGCTTTGTAAACGACAGAGAGCTAAGAGATGGTATTCAAACTGCACCTTGCCCTCCCGAGAAACCTCTGCCTCATGAACACGTGACCTGCAGCACAATGAGAAGACTGCAGAGTTGGAGCTTCTAAAACGCTCTGGCTGATGGTTTGACTGGGAATCACTAGACATCCTTGAGCAATCACAGCTAGCTTAGAGTGATGGCCCACGCGATCGATGCTGCATGGTCACGACAGTCATTTGCTTTAACAGCAACACACACAGAAGGGAGACACTATGTGGAACCATGCGCAGAGTGTTCCTAGGATGTGGCAAAAATGGAATTTTCAAGACTGTTGAATGGACTATTGGTTTTGAGTTCAGTTATGTACAAAAAGATTCTTTGTAAGTTGCATTTTCACAGTCAAGAAGTTGCACAGCAGTACTTGCCTGAGGTGAACTGAAAATCACCTTTTCTGTTGTTTATCTTTTCTACAGAGCAAATATTTGTAATAAAAATAATAATATCAAGCCAGCATTCTACATTTCGCCTTCTGTATTGTAATTGAAATCAATATAGTTGAAACTGTAGAAAAACATACACAAATATTTGTAAAATCTTTCAATCGGTATTCTCTTATAGGATTCCTATTCCGAACTACCTAGTTCGAGCCCCGTGCAGCCGCGCTACATGGGGTTCGAACCAGCGGGGATTTAAAAATGGCGGCTCCCCGCTTATGCAAATGAAGCCCGGGAAATTCAAATCCCGGGCTTCATTTGCAAGTGCGGTATGCCTACATTACCCCGCTAGTTCGAACTAGCGGGGTAGTGTAGACAGGCCCACAGATACCAAGAGATGATAAGACTTGGAATTCATTCAGCCTGGGGTACAATTCTCCAAAGGATCCGAATGACTCAAAAGTGACTTAATGCCAGATTTTCAATGGTATTTGGGCACCTACGATTCTTACGAGCACATAGTGGCATCTTCAAAAGCAACAAAGCAGGTTAGAGGCTAAAATCCCATTGAAACTAAAGAATTAGGCACCTGCCTTGCTTAGGCATGTATGAAAACCCCACTAGGCACCTAGCTGCATCTTTGGGGCTCTAAATACTTTTGAAAACATGTCCCCTAGCACTCAAAGGCACCTAAATACCTTCTAGTTCTGGGCGCCACATTTCAAGAAAGATGTGGAGAAATTGGAAAGGGTACAGAGAAGAGCGACAAGAATGATTAAAGGTTTAGAGAACATGACCCATGAAGCCAGGCTTCATGAACTGGGCTTGTTTAGTTTGGAAAAAAGAAGATTAAGGGGGGACATGATAGCGGTTTTCAAATATCTAAAAGGGTGTCACAAGGAGGAAGGAGAAAATTTGTTCCTCTTGGTTTCTGAGGACAGGACAAGGAGTAATGGGCTTAAAGTGCAGCAGGGGAGGTTTAGATTGGACATTAGGAAAAAATTCCTAACTGTCAGGGTGGTCAAATATTGGAATAAATTGCCAAGGGAGGTGGTGGAATCTCCCTCTCTGGAGATATTTAAGAACAGGTTAGATAGACATCTGTCAGGGATGGTGTAGATGGAGCTTGGTCCTGCCTTGAGGGCAGGGGGCTGGACTCGATGACCTCTTGAGGTCCCTTCCAGTCCTATTATTCTATGATTCTAGGATGGATATAGGCCAGGATGGGCAATCATTTTTGACTGGGGGCCATTTCAGAAATTTTTGAAGTGGCCTGGGCCACCCTGGAAGGGGTTGGACCACAGACCCTGGTTGATCTGGAGCTGAGGGAGCGCGCAGTCTTTGACCCTGTGCCCCTAAGAGAACTGCCAGCTGTTCTGAACAGCTGACTGTTCACTCTAACACCAGTGCCTCTGGCAGTAGAGGAGACGCTGCAAATTCCCTCCTCTGACCCCCAGGACAATCGAGGCCTGGGAGAGAGGCAGCACGTGAAGTCTCTTGCTCTCTGCCCTCACCCTGCAAGGGAGTGCCACGCATAAAGTCAACCACCAGCTGAATAGCAGTGGGGCTGTGTCCAGACTCAAGGGTTTTTTCGAAAAAAGTAGCCTTTTTTCGAAAAAACTTCACTTGAGTCTAGACTACAGTCACGTTCTTTCGAAATTAAATCGAAAGAACGTGGCTTTTCTTTCGACGGCAGTAAACCTAATTTCATGAGGAAGAACGCCTTTTTTCGAAAGTGCTCTTTCGAAAAAAGGCGTTCTTGAAAGCAAACAGGGCTTTTTAGAAAGAGAGCATCCAGACTCTCTCGGTGCTTTCTTTCGAAAATGCGGCTTGCTTTTTCTAAAGTACTGCTTGCAGTCTAGACGCTCTTTTTCGAAAGAGGCTTGCAGTCTAGACGTAGCCTGGGTGATTGACTTTAAGTGCCAAGCCTCTTGCAGGATGGGAGGGGACTTCATGTGCTTCTCCCCCTGCCCTCCCCAGGCCCTGATTGGCCTGGGGGCGGGGGAGCGGCAGGGCCTCCGCAGGACAGGTCAACCTGCTTGGGCTGGATCTAGCCCACTGAGGCCCCTTTGCCTACCCCGACGTAGGTCTTAGGAGCTGAAGTCACTTTTGAAAAAGGACTGTAGGCCTGAATGCGCTTAGTTTATTATTGAATCAATCTATGCCATGCAACCCCTCTTAAACTGGCCAAAGAAGCAGGTGGCCCCAGTTTCATTCAATAGATTCAGTAGCCCACTGCATTAACTTGATGTGATTTGTGTGGGCAGACCAGACCACAGGCACGTGTTCTGATGAATTGCAGCCAAATGTAACAGGGAGAATCCAGGGCACCTATCATCAAAACCTGCAGCATGGGACTCAATCCAATGCTTGTGAATGAAGAGACTCAAGTTGACAACACTGAGAACTGGATCCAAGCCTCCACGTGCCAGTCTAGGTACTAGCACCTGAGAATCATGGGTCCTGGATGATGCAGGAGAGGGTCTGGGGCCCAGTGAATCTGACACATTCTGCCCATTTCTAAACTGAAAGTGATGACCCTGTCTTTGTCAAACAGTACCTCCTTAGTGGCAGACGCATCCATGCCCCTGCTGCAATGTGCTACAGTTTACTACTTGCTATTCCCATGGGGGACTTCCCCCACCAACCTGCCTGTTCCCCTTTGTCTTGGATGAGCAGCAGTCCCCCTCTCCTGGCTGGTCTGGTTCACTACAGCACAGACAGCTGCTATTTCTGTAGAATTATTTATAGACTCCCAGCTTCCCTGCTCAGCATGCGCCAGCCAGGCACAGCTGGAAAGCAAAGATTCAGTGTGCTGTCCCCTCTCCCTTCTGGGCCAACAAGGAAAAAGACGAAGCAGATCTAACTCAAAGCTGGAATGAAAACTAGACATCCACCCAGGCAAGGATTCCAGTTCCTGCTGTCAATATCCCTGTCATGGGACAAAACCTCCCCTTAGCTGCTGGACAGAAGTGGGGTTTTCCATGCTGGAGCGTTGGACGGTCCCAAGGAAATTTCCACAGACTCTTGCCTGGCTTCTACCATGGTGAGTCGAGGTTACACTTGTTGACAGAGACCCAGGCTCTGGAGTAGTTTGCCCTTTTTTAGCCCCCACCAACCAGGCTAGATTTTCCAGAGTGATTGACCCACACTGAGGCACAAAAATAAAGGGCCGAATAGTCCCTGTCTGGGCTCTGAAAAGGCTAGTGGCCAACAGCATCACAACAGAGAGGCTGAGATGCAGGTGGCTTTTAGAGCACTTGGAAAAACTGGCTGCTAAACAGTAAGCTGGTCCTCTCAATGTTAACTGATCTGCCCTACTGGAATTATGAAGGCAGCTGCTGGACTGCATTGTAGAACTTCACAGCCACCCTCAGGATAAAAGGACAGATGGATGAGTAGACAGATGGATGGGCAGATGGTCTATTAGATGGATAGAAAGACAGACATAGGCACAGAGAGCCTGGAAGATGGACAGACAGAAAGACATATACAGGTGGATGAACAGCAAAGGGACAGCAGGGAAGAGAGGGTACTTCAAAGTGGCAGCACTGCACAGCTGATCCTGGGTTCTATGTGACATTGCCCCTTTGAAATGCCACCTCAGCGTTTCAAAGGGGCAGTGCTGCAAGAAGCTGACCCAAAGGGGCAGCGCTGCACAGAGCCCAGGATCAGCTGGGGAATCCCCAGCTGACCCCAGGTTCTGCAGAAATGCCATGCAGAGTCCGGAGTCAGTTGGGGAGTCCCCTGCTGATCCTGGGTTCTGGGAAATGCCGCAGAGTCCCCAGCTGAACCCAGGCTCTGTGTGGCATTTGAAAGCAGCAGCGCAGCATGGAGCTTGGGGACAGCGGGGACTCCATGACGGCACTTCCTAAGGATGTTAAGGACCAGTCGACTATCCAATATGCTAGTTGATTCCTCCCTCCATCCCCCCACCCCCGCTTGCTACCTCAATCAAGCCTGTAGCATCACCAATTGCTCAATGTCCCAGTTTCCTTCTACTAGGAATTACTGACACTAGACTGATTGGTTTGTTTATTTGCTCTCCTGCCACTATTTGCTACACCCACGATTCCCCATTCTTGGTGTAGAAGGAGGGAGTTGTAGATGAGCTGGATGCTATCAGAGTTTTGACTTACGTGAAATCTCTGCTTTAAACTGGGACACTCACAAAATGAGATTTTCCCCATTGACTGTGCATTTGTTCTTAATTTGCAAAATCTAGTTGTATTTGTGTTCACGGTGTAGAAAGAGATTTCACAGGAGTAGTTAAATGTGGCAGGCTGCATCCCCCCCCTCCCCCCCGGCTCAGAGGTAGCCATTTGAGTTCACATACCAGGGAAGTCAGTCACAGGGTCCTAAAGAATTCCAGGAAACTTTGGTTTCTAAGAACGAATTAAGTCGGGTGATTACATCACAAACAGGCAGGTTGGGGTTAGGGTCAGGGAGAGCCCGGGCTCCCCGGTGGACAGGTGCAAACCAGGTGTCACCTGTGCGTGCAGCCAGGCAGCGCCCCCTGTGGCCAGCGGGGACACTGCCCTGTGGGTCCCCGAGCCCCCTCCCCGCCGGTGGGCCAGCGCGGCAGCGCCCCCTGTGGCCAGCGGGGACACTGCCCTGTGGGTCCCCGAGCCGCCTCCCCGCCGGTGGGCCAGCGCGGCAGCGCCCCCTGTGGCCAGCGGGGACACTGCCCTGTGGGTCCCCGAGCCCCCTCCCCGCCGGTGGGCCAGCGCGGCAGCGCCCCCTGTGGCCAGCGGGGACACTGCCCTGTGGGTCCCCGAGCCGCCTCCCCGCCGGTGGGCCAGCGCGGCAGCGCCCCCTGTGGCCAGCGGGGACACTGCCCTGTGGGTCCCCGAGCCCCCTCCCCGCCGGTGGGCCAGCGCGGCAGCGCCCCCTGTGGCCAGCGGGGACACTGCCCTGTGGGTCCCCGAGCCCCCTCCCCGCCGGTGGGCCAGCGCGGCAGCGCCCCCTGTGGCCAGCTAAGACAGCGCACCCCTCACAGCCTGCCTGCCACGTGCCCCAGGCACCCCGCCTGAAGCCCGACAGAGCCTCGGCCTGGAAGCGCCAGGGCGGCCCCGGCCCGCAGGGCGATGGGGCGGAGCAATGCACGATGGGAAATGCAGTGTCGCTGCAGGGCGGTTGCCAGGAGAAGGCGGGGCGCGAGCGGGGACCGCGCGCTGCAGAGGGGCCGGGCTTGCTGGGCGACTTCCCGCTGCCTCGCCCTGCGCACGCTCCGCACTAGCACCAGCCACGCACGGGAGGGGTAGGCTCCAGTGGCCCCTCATCTCATTGGCTTCCCGCCATGCCTGTCAGGCGCTGCCCCAGTCCGTTCCCCACCTTCACTGCTGCCCCGTAGCCAGGCACAGAGCCGTGGCAGTTTTCGCTCACCGTTCCCAGCCGGACTCTTATAGACGCGTACTGCGGCAACATAACTTCCGCTGAGACAGTTTACAGAGGCAACCTAACTTCCGTTCTCTGTTTCCACTTGCCCGCCATTGGGGGGGGGGGGGGGGAGAGCAATCTAACTTCCGGTCATTGGTCCTGGCTGCCCTCCAGTCTATGCCTACTGTGGCAACTTAACTTCCGCTGAGAGAGTTTACTGAGGCAACGTAACTTCCGGTTACTGTGCCCCGTGGGACCCCATGAAAGCTACCCGCAGCACACGACTTCCGTTCCCGTCTCGCGCTCGCAGGTTGGGCAGCGGCGGCCGCCAAGCCTGGCTGAGCCCCTTGCGGCGGGGATTGCTGACGTCACGGCGCGGTCTCTAGGCCGCTCTGCGGCGCAGGCTGGGAGCAGCGGGGGGTCGCTTCTCTCGCGGTGCCCAGGCGGGGAGCTGCCCCGTCTCGCGCTCCGCCCCCTGGCGGGTTCCGCCCCGCCCCGTCTCGCGCTCCGCCCCCTGGCGGGCTCAGCCCCGCCCCCTGCTCCGTCTCGCGCCCCGCCCCCTGGCGGGCTCCGCCCCGCCCCGTCTCGCGCTCCGCCCCCTGGCGGGCTCCGCCCCGCCCCGTCTCGCGCCCCGCCCCCTGGCGGGCTCCGCCCCCTTTGCAGAAGCTCCTAGTTAGTGTGCTGTCCACTGCACGTGCGAACCGCTCCTAGCGGTCCTGGCCGCGTCACTTTGCTTCTACCCAGACATTTTGGTGTTTGCAGAAGCGACAAGGAGCCCGGTGGCACATGCCGGTGTTTGACTGCCCCCCCATCTCACCCGTCTCAATGCCATTATCTAAAGCACTGATGAAGGCGTTGAACAGAAATGTCTCTAGAACTGATCCTTGCAGGACACGCTCAGTCTGTCCTTCTAGCATGACTGTAAACAACTGATAGCGACACCCTGAGCACTGTTTTCCAACCGGTGTTGCACTTGTCTTATTGTACTCCATTTAGGTTACATTAGTATAAAAACTTTGCTAAAATCAAGATATAACATGTCAACCACTTCCCCCTCCCCATCCACAAGGCTTGTTACCTTGTGAAAGCTGTCAGGTTGGTTTGAAATTGTTTGCTACACTAATTAAATAACAGTGATAACTATAAACTCTATGTACTACCCAAAACAACTACAATACTAAGCTTATACAACAAAGAAAATCAAATTATACATACCAACTTACACAGCACATGGAACATTTCAAAGATATTGGTTCAGTTGGGAAGGTCTTGGTTACGCCCGAGAGTCGGGGGAGGTGGCTGGTCGGTTGCTCAGGCTTGCAGCGCTTTAGAGTATACGGGAAGGCACATGCACGGTGGTACGTGTGTTGCGAAGACCTCCTCGAGAGAACTGTGCGATGGGTATATATCCCCAAATCTGCACATCGCTTTCCCGTGCTTGCATATTACCATATATGGCCCAATGGGCACCAAGTGGGGGGTCTGTGTACCAGGGGTTGGGCCGAAACTGTGCAGGTTTCACGCGACCAGGTAAGCCCCGCAGTTCTCATGCCAAGGTGACGGGTGGGAGAGTCTGAGGCTATTTTCCCCTTTTCACACCTTCCCTTTTTCTAAAGGCAATGGTATGCAGGAAGGGTGCGGCCGGTTTCTCCCAAGGAGCCCTGCAGCCCACTATAGCAAGAGCCGCCTGGCCAAACTTTTTACTGGGGGGGGCAGGTTTTTTTTTAACAATAGTCCTGTTATGTAAATTAGGAGAGATTCCAGAAGATTGGAAAAGGATGAATCTAGTGCTGTCAGCCGATGGTCAGGGCAGTGCATGTGTGTGTGTTACACCCGAGTCTTCAACTGCTGAGACACAAGGCCCCGTCGCAGTGGGCAAAGTGAGACTGACGGGCGCCCCGAGGAGTTTAACGTCCGTGTCTTTACCGTTAGGATCGGGATCCCTTCGCAGCGGGCAGCCAACAGGCCGACAGACGCCCCAGAGTTTACGGGGAGAGCCTATTACACCTCAGATTTTGACTGCTAGGATACACAGATAACACAGCCACTACAAAGGACAGGACAGGACAGAAATTACACTAAATTACACAGAAATTACACTAATAAGTCACTTACAGGTACCATAAAACCCTTTTGGTTCTCTGAGCTCTTATTAAATGCATGCAAAATAGACACCTAGCAGGTATAATTCTCACCCCTGCGTTCCAGACTTGGCGTGGCCAGCGTCTTTCAATCCCTTGGGAAGAAGTAGGGCAAGGTTGGGCATCCCACAGACCTCGGGAGTCAATCAATACCTGCCAGCAGGTGTAGATGATTGGAGCTCAAATGGGGTGGGCTACTAAACCCCTCTTTATGCCCCTTGGGTCACCTAGGCTTCTTCCTGGTCTCAAGTGGCCAATTAGGAAAAATGGCTTTGAACACCGAGTTTCCCACAAAGGGTGCAAAGCAGAATTCACACCTGGGAAAATGCAGACAATGGGCACCTCTGGTATGTGAGGGGCGAAGATTCCTCTCTGGGACAGTGCAGGTGTGTCAATTACTGGTACTAGCCATCAGGGCGACGGGGGGTCCCGGGTCGTCAGCTAGCCCATTTACTGTCTGGTTTCTGTTTATGGTAGTCAGGGACAGGCAGCACACCCGCGTTCCCAGGGCATCAAAGGCTGACTGCCTTTCTCTTGCTCTTTGGGGGAGGGGCAGGGGAAAAACAAGATGGGGTTCATGTCTGGCTACAAATGCCCATCTATAAAAAGGAAGTTTAATGGTAGTTAATTAGGATCTTTAATTCGAACTACCTAGTCCATGCTGCTTGTAGCTGCGGGCAGGTAGTTTGAACTATGGGGCACTTAAAAATGGTGGCGCCCGGGAACATGCAAATGAAGCCCGGGATATTTAAATCCTAGGCTTCAATTGCGAGTTCGAATGCCTACATTAACCACCCTAGTTCGAACTAGGGTTGCAGAGTAGACATTCCCTTGAGGCTGCGTCTACACTGGCATGATTTTGCGCAAATACCTGTAACAGAGAAGTTTTTCTGTTAAAAGTATTTGCGCAAGAGAGCGTCTATACTGGCATGTGCTTTTGCGCAAAAGCATCTGTCAGTGGGAGGGGGGACAGGGTGATGCTGGAAGAGGAGAGGGGAAGGGCATTGGAGGCAGGTCGCAGGAGGGCTGAGGGCAGTGAGAAGGGCAAGAGTCAGGACAGCAGAAGAGGGTGAGGAGTTGCGGGGCACCAGGAGAGATGATGGTGCAAGGAAAGGAGACATGGCTGCAGAGAGAAAAGGTGAAGGTTTAAAAATATTTATTAATAACTTGGTATGCTGCCCACAGCCAGTTTGTTTGCGCCCCGTGGTGCAGTTTGGGTTTACGTGGGGATCAACACGTGGCCGGCGAGTGGGATCCAAAACAAAAAAGTAGTCAGTGTAATGATCTTCTGTTGAGATGTGTTTTAGTAGTTAAATTCTTGGACTGTCATTGCTCATGAAAAGTGCTGTCACATAAGTAGAAATCAGGTAAATGTTGCATTTTATTAATATCAGCAGAACTGACTTAAATGGGGCCTGTGTTGCGTAGTCTTGCCTTAATCTTTGTATTCATGCCTGTCAGTGTGAGAGAAGCTATTTGTATATATTTGCTTGCATATGCAACTACACTTAAGTTGAGGCCCTCAGCATGTTCTTTAAGTATCAGTGTGCCCCCGGGGCTTCCAGAGTTGAGTTCCCCTAGCTCATCCCTGACAGGTGTCTGTCTAACTTGCTCTTAAATATCTCCAGTGATGGAGAATAGTGATAGAAATGTAGCCGTGTTAGTCTGGGGTAGCTGAAGCAAAATGCAGGACAATGTAGCACTTTAAAGACTAACAAGATGGTTTATTAGATGATGAGCTTTCGTGGGCCAGACCCACTTCCTCAGATCAAATAGTGGAAGAAAGTAGTCACAACCATATACAGGCAGTTCCCGGGTTACGTACAAGATAGGGACTGTAGGTTTGTTCTTAAGTTGAATCTGTATGTAAGTCGGAACTGGCGTCCAGATTCAGCCGCTGCTGAAACTGACCGCCAGTTCTGACTTACATACAGATTCAACTTAAGAACCCCAAGCTTCCCCAAGTCAGCTGCTGCTGAAACTGATGAGCGCTGATTCCAGGAAGCCTGGGGCAGAGCAACTCTGCCTCCGGCTTCCTGTAGTCAGCGCTGGTCAGTTTCAGCAGCGGCTGACTTGGGGACGCCTGGGGCAGAGCAACTGGGGTGCTGCTGGGTTGCTCCAGTAGCACCCCTCGGCGCTACTGGACCAACCCAGCAGCACCCCAGCTGCTCTGCCCCAGGCGTCCTGATTCAGCCACTGCTGAAACTGACCAGCAGCGGCTGAATCAAGACCTGGGGCAGAGCAGCTGGGATGCTGCCGGGTTGGTCCAGTAGTGCCCAGAGCGGGTGCTGCAGGACCAATCCGCAGCGCCCCAGCTGCTCTGCTCCAAGGTCCAAAACAAAAGCCTGGTCTGCTGGGGGGGGCGGCACACTATCCGCGCCCCCCCCCCCCAGCAGACCAGGGACACGGGGAGCAGAGCAGCAGCGGCAGCGGGGTGCCGAGCCTCTGAGGCTTTGCACTGGCAAAGTCTCAGAGGCGCGGGACCCCTCCCCCCCCACGGCTGCGGCTTCAGTCCCGGTGCCTGTGGTCTGCTGGGGACCGTTCCCCAGCAGACCACAGGCACCGGGACCCAAGCGGCAGCAGCGGGCGGGTTCCCGCGCTTCTGAGGCTTTGCCAGAGCAAAGCCTCAGAAGCACGGGAACCGCCGCTGCTGCCGCTTGAAACCCGGTGCCTGTGGTCTGCTGGGGAACGGTCCCCAGCAGACCACAGGCACCGGGTTTCAAGCGGCAGCAGCGGCGGTTCCCGCGCTTCTGAGGCTTTGCTCTAGCAAAGCCTCAGAAGCGCGGGAACCCGCCCGGTGCCCCGGTCTGCTGGAGACGGTCTCCAGCAGACCAGGGGCACCGGAGCAGCTTACGAATGGGGCTTTCTCGCCCCGGAGCTCGCAGGTAGCAATCCGCTACCTCGACCTCCGGGGCGAGAAAGCCCCGTTTGTAAGTGCGGATTCGACATAAGTCGGATCCGCGTAAGTCGGGGACTGCCTGTATACCAAAGGATACAATTAAAAAAAATGAACAGGAAGGGGATGCGGGGGGGGGGGGGAGGGAAGGAAGGAAGGTAAGTGTCTGTGAATTGATGATATTAGAGGTAGGAAGAGTGGGATGTTTGTGAGTTAATGGGGTTTGTTGCAAGGGAAGGTACCAGGGTTGGTATTAGTGTGGTATGTCCTGTGGTGGTTGGTAAGAATCATCTTGAGGTTAGGTGGTTGTCTATAGGAGACTATGGGTCTGTCTCCCAGAGCCTCTTTGAGTATGGTATCCTGTTCCAATAATGTGTTGGACAGGTTTAAGTTGGGGGTTGTAGGTGATGAGAAGTGGTGTTCTATTGTTGGTTTTCTTGGGTCTGTCTTGAAGTAGATGGTTTCTAGGTATTCGTCTGGCTCTTTCAATTTGCTTTTTTATTTCTCTGGGTGGGTAGTTGAGGTTTATAAATGCTTGGTAGAGATCCTGAAGCTTCTGGTCTCTGTCAGTGGGATTAGAGCAGATGCGGTTGTATCGAAGGGCTTGGCTATAGACGATGGATCGTGTGGTGTGTTCTGGATGGGAGCTGGAAGCATGTAGGTAAATGTATGAATCGGTGGGTTTTCTGTAGAGAGTGGTGTCTAATTTTCCATTGTTGATTTGTACGGTGGTGTCCAGGAAGTGGATCTCTCGTGTAGAATGGTCCAGGCTGAGGTTGATGGTGGGGTGTAGGTTATTGAAATCTCTGTGGAATATCTCCAGTGTTTCTTGGCCATGCGTCCAGATCATAAAGATGTCATCGATGTACCGTAGGTAGAGGAGGGCTGAAAGGGGACGGGAGCTGAGGAAACGTTGTTCTAGGTCAGCCATAAAGATGTTAGCATACTGTGGGGCCATGCGTGTACCCATGGCTGTGCCGCTGATCTGGAGGTATAAGTTGTTCTCAAACTGGAAATAATTGTGGGTGAGAAGAAAGTTACATAGGTCTGCTATCAGGTTGGCAGTAGTGTCCTCTGGGATAGTGTTTCTAATTGCTTGTAATCCGTCTTCATGTGGGATGTTGGTATATAGAGCTTCTACATCCATGGTGGCAAGGATGGTATTATTGGGGAGGTTATCGATGTTTTGTAGTTTCCTTAGGAAGTCAGTAGTGTCTCGGAGATAGCTGGGGGTATTGGTTACGAAGGGTTTGAGAAGAGTGTCTACATAGCTGGATAGACCAGTAGTGAGCGTGCCAATACCAGAGATGATGGGACGTCCGGGGTGCCCAGGTTTATGGATCTTGGGAAGTAGATAGAACAATCCTGGTCGGGGGTCAGAAGGTGATTCTGTGTGGATTTGTTCCCGAGTAGCTGTGGGGAGGCTTTTAAGGAGACAGTGTAGTTTCTTTTGGTATTCCAAGGTGGGATCAGAGGGGAGAGGTTTGTAAAATGTGGTGTTCGAGAGTTGTCTGGTTGCCTCCTGGTTATAGTCGGCCTTCTTCATAATGACCACAGCACCCCCTTTGTCAGCTGGTTTGATTACAATGTCCAGGTTGTTTTTGAGACTCTGGATGGCATGGTGTTCAGCGCGGCTAAGATTGTGTGTCGCTTGTTGTCGTTTGCGAATAATGTCAGTCTGTGCGTTGTTGCGGAAGCTGTGTATATAGAAATCCAGATTGTAATTCCGACCGTCAGGGGGAGTCCATATAGAATTATTTTTCCTTTGGTGTTGATAGGGGGGATCTGGTAGGTCAGATTGATGTTCAGTGGTGGTTTGGAAATATTCTCGGAGACGGAGGCGGCGAAAAAAAGCCTCAAGGTCACCACAAAATTGTATCCAGTTTGTGGGGGACGTGAGGCAGAAAGAGAGACCCCGGGACAAGACAGACTCTTCTGCTGGATTGAGTTTGTAGCTGGAGAGGTTAACAATATTATCCGGTGGGTTGAGGCAGTTGCTGTTGTAGCCAGTGGTATGGAGCAGGTTAGAAAATTTATTGTCTTTTCTTTGTGGTAGGGAATAGAAGTGTGTATAGTAGATTTCTTGTCTGGTGGAACAAAAGTCTTGCAAGGTGTCAGTCGGTGAGGATGTTTGTCTTGAGATGAGACGATCTAAGTTAGAAATGTCATTCTTGATGGTTTTCTGTTTCTTGTATAAAATACTTCTCAGGTTGTTTCTTAATTTCTTGGATAGTGTGAGGCAGAGTCTTTCACTGTAGTCAGTGCAGTGTGTTGATCTTAATGGATTGTTCACTTTCAGTCCTTTGGGTACGATGTCCATCTTCTTGCACTTGGATAGAAAGTTGATGTCTGTCTGTATCTGTGCGAGTTTCTTTGTATGGTTGATGGATTTCCATTCCAAACGGCTAAATGTAGTGCCTTGCATGTAGAATAGTGATAGAAATGTAGCTGTGTTAGTCTGGGGTAGCTGAAGCAAAATGCAGGACAATGTAGCACTTTAAAGACTAACAAGATGGTTTATTAGATGATGAGCTTTCGTGGGCCAGACCCACTTCCTCAGATCAAATAGTGGAAGAAAGTAGTCACAACCATATATACCAAAGGATACAATTAAAAAAAATGAACAAATATGAAAAGGACAAATCACATTGCAGAACAGGAGGGGGATGCGGGTGGGGGGAGGGGGAAGGGAGGAAGGTAAGTGTCTATGAATTGATGATATTAGAGTTAGGGAGAGTGGGATGTTTGTGAGTTAACGGTATTAGAGGTGATAATTGGGGAAACTATCTTGGTAATGGGTGAGATAGTTCAAATGTTTGTTGAGTCCTTTTTGGAAAGTGTCGAATTTTAACATGAATGACAGTTCAGAGGATTCCCTTTCAAGTGCAGATGTAAAAGGTCTTTGTAGCAGAATGCAGGTGGTTAAGTCATTGAGAGAGTGTCCTTTCTGGTTAAAATGGCAAGAAACTGTTTTCTCTTTGTGATCTTGTCTGATATCTGTTTTGTGGGCATTAATCCTTTGGCGAAGTGTCTGAGATGTTTGTCCAATGTACATAGCAGACGGACACTTTCGGCACACGATAGCATAGATTATATTTCTGGATGTGCAGGAATATGTGTTCTTGATCTTATAACTCACTCGGTTAGGTCCAATAATGGTATCAGCAGAATTAATATGTGGACAAAGCTATCAACGGGGTATGTTGCAAGGGAAGGTACCAGGGTTGGTATTAGTGTGGTATGTCCTGTGGTGGTTGGTAAGAATCATCTTGAGGTTAGGTGGTTGTCTATAGGAGACTATGGGTCTGTCTCCCAGAGCCTCTTTGAGTATGGTATCCTGTTCCAATAATGTGTTGGACAGGTTTAAGTTGGGGGTTGTAGGTGATGAGAAGTGGTGTTCTATTGTTGGTTTTCTTGGGTCTGTCTTGAAGTAGATGGTTTCTAGGTATTCGTCTGGCTCTTTCAATTTGCTTTTTTATTTCTCTGGGTGGGTAGTTGAGGTTTATAAATGCTTGGTAGAGATCCTGAAGCTTCTGGTCTCTGTCAGTGGGATTAGAGCAGATGCGGTTGTATCGAAGGGCTTGGCTATAGACGATGGATCGTGTGGTGTGTTCTGGATGGGAGCTGGAAGCATGTAGGTAAATGTATGAGTCGGTGGGTTTTCTGTAGAGAGTGGTGTCTAATTTTCCATTGTTGATTTGTATGGTGGTGTCCAGGAAGTGGATCTCTCGTGTAGAATGGTCCAGGCTGAGGTTGATGGTGGGGTGTAGGTTATTGAAATCTCTGTGGAATATCTCCAGTGTTTCTTGGCCATGCGTCCAGATCATAAAGATGTCATCGATGTACCGTAGGTAGAGGAGGGCTGAAAGGGGACGGGAGCTGAGGAAACGTTGTTCTAGGTCAGCCATAAAGATGTTAGCATACTGTGGGGCCATGCGTGTACCCATGGCTGTGCCGCTGATCTGGAGGTATAAGTTGTTCTCAAACTGGAAATAATTGTGGGTGAGAAGAAAGTTACATAGGTCTGCTATCAGGTTGGCAGTAGTGTCCTCTGGGATAGTGTTTCTAATTGCTTGTAATCCGTCTTCATGTGGGATGTTGGTATATAGAGCTTCTACATCCATGGTGGCAAGGATGGTATTATTGGGGAGGTTATCGATGTTTTGTAGTTTCCTTAGGAAGTCAGTAGTGTCTCGGAGATAGCTGGGGGTATTGGTTACGAAGGGTTTGAGAAGAGTGTCTACATAGCTGGATAGACCAGTAGTGAGCGTGCCAATACCAGAGATGATGGGACGTCCGGGGTGCCCAGGTTTATGGATCTTGGGAAGTAGATAGAACAATCCTGGTCGGGGGTCAGAAGGTGATTCTGTGTGGATTTGTTCCCGAGTAGCTGTGGGGAGGCTTTTAAGGAGACAGTGTAGTTTCTTTTGGTATTCCAAGGTGGGATCAGAGGGGAGAGGTTTGTAAAATGTGGTGTTCGAGAGTTGTCTGGTTGCCTCCTGGTTATAGTCGGCCTTCTTCATAATGACCACAGCACCCCCTTTGTCAGCTGGTTTGATTACAATGTCCAGGTTGTTTTTGAGACTCTGGATGGCATGGTGTTCAGCGCGGCTAAGATTGTGTGTCGCTTGTTGTCGTTTGCGAATAATGTCAGTCTGTGCGTTGTTGCGGAAGCTGTGTATATAGAAATCCAGATTGTAATTCCGACCGTCAGGGGGAGTCCATATAGAATTATTTTTCCTTTGGTGTTGATAGGGGGGATCTGGTAGGTCAGATTGATGTTCAGTGGTGGTTTGGAAATATTCTCGGAGACGGAGGCGGCGAAAAAAAGCCTCAAGGTCACCACAAAATTGTATCCAGTTTGTGGGGGACGTGAGGCAGAAAGAGAGACCCCGGGACAAGACAGACTCTTCTGCTGGATTGAGTTTGTAGCTGGAGAGGTTAACAATATTATCCGGTGGGTTGAGGCAGTTGCTGTTGTAGCCAGTGGTATGGAGCAGGTTAGAAAATTTATTGTCTTTTCTTTGTGGTAGGGAATAGAAGTGTGTATAGTAGATTTCTTGTCTGGTGGAACAAAAGTCTTGCAAGGTGTCAGTCGGTGAGGATGTTTGTCTTGAGATGAGACGATCTAAGTTAGAAATGTCATTCTTGATGGTTTTCTGTTTCTTGTATAAAATACTTCTCAGGTTGTTTCTTAATTTCTTGGATAGTGTGAGGCAGAGTCTTTCACTGTAGTCAGTGCAGTATGTTGATCTTAATGGATTGTTCACTTTCAGTCCTTTGGGTACGATGTCCATCTTCTTGCACTTGGATAGAAAGTTGATGTCTGTCTGTATCTGTGCGAGTTTCTTTGTATGGTTGATGGATTTCCATTCCAAACGGCTAAATGTAGTGCCTTGCATGTAGAATAGTGATAGAAATGTAGCTGTGTTAGTCTGGGGTAGCTGAAGCAAAATGCAGGACAATGTAGCACTTTAAAGACTAACAAGATGGTTTATTAGATGATGAGCTTTCGTGGGCCAGACCCACTTCCTCAGATCAAATAGTGGAAGAAAGTAGTCACAACCATATATACCAAAGGATACAATTAAAAAAAATGAACAAATATGAAAAGGACAAATCACATTGCAGAACAGGAGGGGGATGCGGGTGGGGGGAGGGGGAAGGGAGGAAGGTAAGTGTCTGTGAATTGATGATATTAGAGTTAGGGAGAGTGGGATGTTTGTGAGTTAACGGTATTAGAGGTGATAATTGGGGAAACTATCTTGGTAATGGGTGAGATAGTTCAAATGTTTGTTGAGTCCTTTTTGGAAAGTGTCGAATTTTAACATGAATGACAGTTCAGAGGATTCCCTTTCAAGTGCAGATGTAAAAGGTCTTTGTAGCAGAATGCAGGTGGTTAAGTCATTGAGAGAGTGTCCTTTCTGGTTAAAATGGCAAGAAACTGTTTTCTCTTTGTGATCTTGTCTGATATCTGTTTTGTGGGCATTAATCCTTTGGCGAAGTGTCTGAGATGTTTGTCCAATGTACATAGCAGACGGACACTTTCGGCACACGATAGCATAGATTATATTTCTGGATGCGCAGGAATATGTGTTCTTGATCTTATAACTCACTCGGTTAGGTCCAATAATGGTATCAGCAGAATTAATATGTGGACAAAGCTATCAACGGGGTATGTTGCAAGGGAAGGTACCAGGGTTGGTATTAGTGTGGTATGTCCTGTGGTGGTTGGTAAGAATCATCTTGAGGTTAGGTGGTTGTCTATAGGAGACTATGGGTCTGTCTCCCAGAGCCTCTTTGAGTATGGTATCCTGTTCCAATATAGGCTGTAGTTTATTGATAATGTGTTGGACAGGTTTAAGTTGGGGGTTGTAGGTGATGAGAAGTGGTGTTCTATTGTTGGTTTTCTTGGGTCTGTCTTGAAGTAGATGGTTTCTAGGTATTCGTCTGGCTCTTTCAATTTGCTTTTTTATTTCTCTGGGTGGGTAGTTGAGGTTTATAAATGCTTGGTAGAGATCCTGAAGCTTCTGGTCTCTGTCAGTGGGATTAGAGCAGATGCGGTTGTATCGAAGGGCTTGGCTATAGACGATGGATCGTGTGGTGTGTTCTGGATGGGAGCTGGAAGCATGTAGGTAAATGTATGAGTCGGTGGGTTTTCTGTAGAGAGTGGTGTCTAATTTTCCATTGTTGATTTGTACGGTGGTGTCCAGGAAGTGGATCTCTCGTGTAGAATGGTCCAGGCTGAGGTTGATGGTGGGGTGTAGGTTATTGAAATCTCTGTGGAATATCTCCAGTGTTTCTTGGCCATGCGTCCAGATCATAAAGATGTCATCGATGTACCGTAGGTAGAGGAGGGCTGAAAGGGGACGGGAGCTGAGGAAACGTTGTTCTAGGTCAGCCATAAAGATGTTAGCATACTGTGGGGCCATGCGTGTACCCATGGCTGTGCCGCTGATCTGGAGGTATAAGTTGTTCTCAAACTGGAAATAATTGTGGGTGAGAAGAAAGTTACATAGATCTGCTATCAGGTTGGCAGTAGTGTCCTCTGGGATAGTGTTTCTAATTGCTTGTAATCCGTCTTCATGTGGGATGTTGGTATATAGAGCTTCTACATCCATGGTGGCAAGGATGGTATTATTGGGGAGGTTATCGATGTTTTGTAGTTTCCTTAGGAAGTCAGTAGTGTCTCGGAGATAGCTGGGGGTATTGGTTACGAAGGGTTTGAGAAGAGTGTCTACATAGCTGGATAGACCAGTAGTGAGCGTGCCAATACCAGAGATGATGGGACGTCCGGGGTGCCCAGGTTTATGGATCTTGGGAAGTAGATAGAACAATCCTGGTCGGGGGTCAGAAGGTGATTCTGTGTGGATTTGTTCCCGAGTAGCTGTGGGGAGGCTTTTAAGGAGACAGTGTAGTTTCTTTTGGTATTCCAAGGTGGGATCAGAGGGGAGAGGTTTGTAAAATGTGGTGTTCGAGAGTTGTCTGGTTGCCTCCTGGTTATAGTCGGCCTTCTTCATAATGACCACAGCACCCCCTTTGTCAGCTGGTTTGATTACAATGTCCAGGTTGTTTTTGAGACTCTGGATGGCATGGTGTTCAGCGCGGCTAAGATTGTGTGTCGCTTGTTGTCGTTTGCGAATAATGTCAGTCTGTGCGTTGTTGCGGAAGCTGTGTATATAGAAATCCAGATTGTAATTCCGACCGTCAGGGGGAGTCCATATAGAATTATTTTTCCTTTGGTGTTGATAGGGGGGATCTGGTAGGTCAGATTGATGTTCAGTGGTGGTTTGGAAATATTCTCGGAGACGGAGGCGGCGAAAAAAAGCCTCAAGGTCACCACAAAATTGTATCCAGTTTGTGGGGGACGTGAGGCAGAAAGAGAGACCCCGGGACAAGACAGACTCTTCTGCTGGATTGAGTTTGTAGCTGGAGAGGTTAACAATATTATCCGGTGGGTTGAGGCAGTTGCTGTTGTAGCCAGTGGTATGGAGCAGGTTAGAAAATTTATTGTCTTTTCTTTGTGGTAGGGAATAGAAGTGTGTATAGTAGATTTCTTGTCTGGTGGAACAAAAGTCTTGCAAGGTGTCAGTCGGTGAGGATGTTTGTCTTGAGATGAGACGATCTAAGTTAGAAATGTCATTCTTGATGGTTTTCTGTTTCTTGTATAAAATACTTCTCAGGTTGTTTCTTAATTTCTTGGATAGTGTGAGGCAGAGTCTTTCACTGTAGTCAGTGCAGTGTGTTGATCTTAATGGATTGTTCACTTTCAGTCCTTTGGGTACGATGTCCATCTTCTTGCACTTGGATAGAAAGTTGATGTCTGTCTGTATCTGTGCGAGTTTCTTTGTATGGTTGATGGATTTCCATTCCAAACGGCTAAATGTAGTGCCTTGCATGTAGAATAGTGATAGAAATGTAGCTGTGTTAGTCTGGGGTAGCTGAAGCAAAATGCAGGACAATGTAGCACTTTAAAGACTAACAAGATGGTTTATTAGATGATGAGCTTTCGTGGGCCAGACCCACTTCCTCAGATCAAATAGTGGAAGAAAGTAGTCACAACCATATATACCAAAGGATACAATTAAAAAAAATGAACAAATATGAAAAGGACAAATCACATTGCAGAACAGGAGGGGGATGCGGGTGGGGGGAGGGGGAAGGGAGGAAGGTAAGTGTCTATGAATTGATGATATTAGAGTTAGGGAGAGTGGGATGTTTGTGAGTTAACGGTATTAGAGGTGATAATTGGGGAAACTATCTTGGTAATGGGTGAGATAGTTCAAATGTTTGTTGAGTCCTTTTTGGAAAGTGTCGAATTTTAACATGAATGACAGTTCAGAGGATTCCCTTTCAAGTGCAGATGTAAAAGGTCTTTGTAGCAGAATGCAGGTGGTTAAGTCATTGAGAGAGTGTCCTTTCTGGTTAAAATGGCAAGAAACTGTTTTCTCTTTGTGATCTTGTCTGATATCTGTTTTGTGGGCATTAATCCTTTGGCGAAGTGTCTGAGATGTTTGTCCAATGTACATAGCAGACGGACACTTTCGGCACACGATAGCATAGATTATATTTCTGGATGCGCAGGAATATGTGTTCTTGATCTTATAACTCACTCGGTTAGGTCCAATAATGGTATCAGCAGAATTAATATGTGGACAAAGCTATCAACGGGGTATGTTGCAAGGGAAGGTACCAGGGTTGGTATTAGTGTGGTATGTCCTGTGGTGGTTGGTAAGAATCATCTTGAGGTTAGGTGGTTGTCTATAGGAGACTATGGGTCTGTCTCCCAGAGCCTCTTTGAGTATGGTATCCTGTTCCAATATAGGCTGTAGTTTATTGATAATGTGTTGGACAGGTTTAAGTTGGGGGTTGTAGGTGATGAGAAGTGGTGTTCTATTGTTGGTTTTCTTGGGTCTGTCTTGAAGTAGATGGTTTCTAGGTATTCGTCTGGCTCTTTCAATTTGCTTTTTTATTTCTCTGGGTGGGTAGTTGAGGTTTATAAATGCTTGGTAGAGATCCTGAAGCTTCTGGTCTCTGTCAGTGGGATTAGAGCAGATGCGGTTGTATCGAAGGGCTTGGCTATAGACGATGGATCGTGTGGTGTGTTCTGGATGGGAGCTGGAAGCATGTAGGTAAATGTATGAGTCGGTGGGTTTTCTGTAGAGAGTGGTGTCTAATTTTCCATTGTTGATTTGTACGGTGGTGTCCAGGAAGTGGATCTCTCGTGTAGAATGGTCCAGGCTGAGGTTGATGGTGGGGTGTAGGTTATTGAAATCTCTGTGGAATATCTCCAGTGTTTCTTGGCCATGCGTCCAGATCATAAAGATGTCATCGATGTACCGTAGGTAGAGGAGGGCTGAAAGGGGACGGGAGCTGAGGAAACGTTGTTCTAGGTCAGCCATAAAGATGTTAGCATACTGTGGGGCCATGCGTGTACCCATGGCTGTGCCGCTGATCTGGAGGTATAAGTTGTTCTCAAACTGGAAATAATTGTGGGTGAGAAGAAAGTTACATAGATCTGCTATCAGGTTGGCAGTAGTGTCCTCTGGGATAGTGTTTCTAATTGCTTGTAATCCGTCTTCATGTGGGATGTTGGTATATAGAGCTTCTACATCCATGGTGGCAAGGATGGTATTATTGGGGAGGTTATCGATGTTTTGTAGTTTCCTTAGGAAGTCAGTAGTGTCTCGGAGATAGCTGGGGGTATTGGTTACGAAGGGTTTGAGAAGAGTGTCTACATAGCTGGATAGACCAGTAGTGAGCGTGCCAATACCAGAGATGATGGGACGTCCGGGGTGCCCAGGTTTATGGATCTTGGGAAGTAGATAGAACAATCCTGGTCGGGGGTCAGAAGGTGATTCTGTGTGGATTTGTTCCCGAGTAGCTGTGGGGAGGCTTTTAAGGAGACAGTGTAGTTTCTTTTGGTATTCCAAGGTGGGATCAGAGGGGAGAGGTTTGTAAAATGTGGTGTTCGAGAGTTGTCTGGTTGCCTCCTGGTTATAGTCGGCCTTCTTCATAATGACCACAGCACCCCCTTTGTCAGCTGGTTTGATTACAATGTCCAGGTTGTTTTTGAGACTCTGGATGGCATGGTGTTCAGCGCGGCTAAGATTGTGTGTCGCTTGTTGTCGTTTGCGAATAATGTCAGTCTGTGCGTTGTTGCGGAAGCTGTGTATATAGAAATCCAGATTGTAATTCCGACCGTCAGGGGGAGTCCATATAGAATTATTTTTCCTTTGGTGTTGATAGGGGGGATCTGGTAGGTCAGATTGATGTTCAGTGGTGGTTTGGAAATATTCTCGGAGACGGAGGCGGCGAAAAAAAGCCTCAAGGTCACCACAAAATTGTATCCAGTTTGTGGGGGACGTGAGGCAGAAAGAGAGACCCCGGGACAAGACAGACTCTTCTGCTGGATTGAGTTTGTAGCTGGAGAGGTTAACAATATTATCCGGTGGGTTGAGGCAGTTGCTGTTGTAGCCAGTGGTATGGAGCAGGTTAGAAAATTTATTGTCTTTTCTTTGTGGTAGGGAATAGAAGTGTGTATAGTAGATTTCTTGTCTGGTGGAACAAAAGTCTTGCAAGGTGTCAGTCGGTGAGGATGTTTGTCTTGAGATGAGACGATCTAAGTTAGAAATGTCATTCTTGATGGTTTTCTGTTTCTTGTATAAAATACTTCTCAGGTTGTTTCTTAATTTCTTGGATAGTGTGAGGCAGAGTCTTTCACTGTAGTCAGTGCAGTGTGTTGATCTTAATGGATTGTTCACTTTCAGTCCTTTGGGTACGATGTCCATCTTCTTGCACTTGGATAGAAAGTTGATGTCTGTCTGTATCTGTGCGAGTTTCTTTGTATGGTTGATGGATTTCCATTCCAAACGGCTAAATGTAGTGCCTTGCATGTAGAATAGTGATAGAAATGTAGCTGTGTTAGTCTGGGGTAGCTGAAGCAAAATGCAGGACAATGTAGCACTTTAAAGACTAACAAGATGGTTTATTAGATGATGAGCTTTCGTGGGCCAGACCCACTTCCTCAGATCAAATAGTGGAAGAAAGTAGTCACAACCATATATACCAAAGGATACAATTAAAAAAAATGAACAAATATGAAAAGGACAAATCACATTGCAGAACAGGAGGGGGATGCGGGTGGGGGGAGGGGGAAGGGAGGAAGGTAAGTGTCTGTGAATTGATGATATTAGAGTTAGGGAGAGTGGGATGTTTGTGAGTTAACGGTATTAGAGGTGATAATTGGGGAAACTATCTTGGTAATGGGTGAGATAGTTCAAATGTTTGTTGAGTCCTTTTTGGAAAGTGTCGAATTTTAACATGAATGACAGTTCAGAGGATTCCCTTTCAAGTGCAGATGTAAAAGGTCTTTGTAGCAGAATGCAGGTGGTTAAGTCATTGAGAGAGTGTCCTTTCTGGTTAAAATGGCAAGAAACTGTTTTCTCTTTGTGATCTTGTCTGATATCTGTTTTGTGGGCATTAATCCTTTGGCGAAGTGTCTGAGATGTTTGTCCAATGTACATAGCAGACGGACACTTTCGGCACACGATAGCATAGATTATATTTCTGGATGCGCAGGAATATGTGTTCTTGATCTTATAACTCACTCGGTTAGGTCCAATAATGGTATCAGCAGAATTAATATGTGGACAAAGCTATCAACGGGGTATGTTGCAAGGGAAGGTACCAGGGTTGGTATTAGTGTGGTATGTCCTGTGGTGGTTGGTAAGAATCATCTTGAGGTTAGGTGGTTGTCTATAGGAGACTATGGGTCTGTCTCCCAGAGCCTCTTTGAGTATGGTATCCTGTTCCAATATAGGCTGTAGTTTATTGATAATGTGTTGGACAGGTTTAAGTTGGGGGTTGTAGGTGATGAGAAGTGGTGTTCTATTGTTGGTTTTCTTGGGTCTGTCTTGAAGTAGATGGTTTCTAGGTATTCGTCTGGCTCTTTCAATTTGCTTTTTTATTTCTCTGGGTGGGTAGTTGAGGTTTATAAATGCTTGGTAGAGATCCTGAAGCTTCTGGTCTCTGTCAGTGGGATTAGAGCAGATGCGGTTGTATCGAAGGGCTTGGCTATAGACGATGGATCGTGTGGTGTGTTCTGGATGGGAGCTGGAAGCATGTAGGTAAATGTATGAGTCGGTGGGTTTTCTGTAGAGAGTGGTGTCTAATTTTCCATTGTTGATTTGTACGGTGGTGTCCAGGAAGTGGATCTCTCGTGTAGAATGGTCCAGGCTGAGGTTGATGGTGGGGTGTAGGTTATTGAAATCTCTGTGGAATATCTCCAGTGTTTCTTGGCCATGCGTCCAGATCATAAAGATGTCATCGATGTACCGTAGGTAGAGGAGGGCTGAAAGGGGACGGGAGCTGAGGAAACGTTGTTCTAGGTCAGCCATAAAGATGTTAGCATACTGTGGGGCCATGCGTGTACCCATGGCTGTGCCGCTGATCTGGAGGTATAAGTTGTTCTCAAACTGGAAATAATTGTGGGTGAGAAGAAAGTTACATAGATCTGCTATCAGGTTGGCAGTAGTGTCCTCTGGGATAGTGTTTCTAATTGCTTGTAATCCGTCTTCATGTGGGATGTTGGTATATAGAGCTTCTACATCCATGGTGGCAAGGATGGTATTATTGGGGAGGTTATCGATGTTTTGTAGTTTCCTTAGGAAGTCAGTAGTGTCTCGGAGATAGCTGGGGGTATTGGTTACGAAGGGTTTGAGAAGAGTGTCTACATAGCTGGATAGACCAGTAGTGAGCGTGCCAATACCAGAGATGATGGGACGTCCGGGGTGCCCAGGTTTATGGATCTTGGGAAGTAGATAGAACAATCCTGGTCGGGGGTCAGAAGGTGATTCTGTGTGGATTTGTTCCCGAGTAGCTGTGGGGAGGCTTTTAAGGAGACAGTGTAGTTTCTTTTGGTATTCCAAGGTGGGATCAGAGGGGAGAGGTTTGTAAAATGTGGTGTTCGAGAGTTGTCTGGTTGCCTCCTGGTTATAGTCGGCCTTCTTCATAATGACCACAGCACCCCCTTTGTCAGCTGGTTTGATTACAATGTCCAGGTTGTTTTTGAGACTCTGGATGGCATGGTGTTCAGCGCGGCTAAGATTGTGTGTCGCTTGTTGTCGTTTGCGAATAATGTCAGTCTGTGCGTTGTTGCGGAAGCTGTGTATATAGAAATCCAGATTGTAATTCCGACCGTCAGGGGCAGTCCATATAGAATTATTTTTCCTTTGGTGTTGATAGGGGGGATCTGGTAGGTCAGATTGATGTTCAGTGGTGGTTTGGAAATATTCTCGGAGACGGAGGCGGCGAAAAAAAGCCTCAAGGTCACCACAAAATTGTATCCAGTTTGTGGGGGACGTGAGGCAGAAAGAGAGACCCCGGGACAAGACAGACTCTTCTGCTGGATTGAGTTTGTAGCTGGAGAGGTTAACAATATTATCCGGTGGGTTGAGGCAGTTGCTGTTGTAGCCAGTGGTATGGAGCAGGTTAGAAAATTTATTGTCTTTTCTTTGTTGTAGGGAATAGAAGTGTGTATAGTAGATTTCTTGTCTGGTGGAACAAAAGTCTTGCAAGGTGTCAGTCGGTGTGGATGTTTGTCTTAAGATGAGACGATCTAAGTTAGAAATGTCATTCTTGATGGTTTTCTGTTTCTTGTATAAAATACTTCTCAGGTTGTTTCTTAATTTCTTGGATAGTGTGAGGCAGAGTCTTTCACTGTAGTCAGTGCAGTATGTTGATCTTAATGGATTGTTCACTTTCAGTCCTTTGGGTACGATGTCCATCTTCTTGCACTTGGATAGAAAGTTGATGTCTGTCTGTATCTGTGCGAGTTTCTTTGTATGGTTGATGGATTTCCATTCCAAACGGCTAAATGTAGTGCCTTGCATGTAGAATAGTGATAGAAATGTAGCTGTGTTAGTCTGGGGTAGCTGAAGCAAAATGCAGGACAATGTAGCACTTTAAAGACTAACAAGATGGTTTATTAGATGATGAGCTTTCGTGGGCCAGACCCACTTCCTCAGATCAAATAGTGGAAGAAAGTAGTCACAACCATATATACCAAAGGATACAATTAAAAAAAATGAACAAATATGAAAAGGACAAATCACACTGCAGAACAGGAGGGGGATGCGGGTGGGGGGAGGGGGAAGGGAGGAAGGTAAGTGTCTGTGAATTGATGATATTAGAGTTAGGGAGAGTGGGATGTTTGTGAGTTAACGGTATTAGAGGTGATAATTGGGGAAACTATCTTGGTAATGGGTGAGATAGTTCAAATGTTTGTTGAGTCCTTTTTGGAAAGTGTCGAATTTTAACATGAATGACAGTTCAGAGGATTCCCTTTCAAGTGCAGATGTAAAAGGTCTTTGTAGCAGAATGCAGGTGGTTAAGTCATTGAGAGAGTGTCCTTTCTGGTTAAAATGGCAAGAAACTGTTTTCTCTTTGTGATCTTGTCTGATATCTGTTTTGTGGGCATTAATCCTTTGGCGAAGTGTCTGAGATGTTTGTCCAATGTACATAGCAGACGGACACTTTCGGCACACGATAGCATAGATTATATTTCTGGATGCGCAGGAATATGTGTTCTTGATCTTATAACTCACTCGGTTAGGTCCAATAATGGTATCAGCAGAATTAATATGTGGACAAAGCTATCAACGGGGTATGTTGCAAGGGAAGGTACCAGGGTTGGTATTAGTGTGGTATGTCCTGTGGTGGTTGGTAAGAATCATCTTGAGGTTAGGTGGTTGTCTATAGGAGACTATGGGTCTGTCTCCCAGAGCCTCTTTGAGTATGGTATCCTGTTCCAATAATGTGTTGGACAGGTTTAAGTTGGGGGTTGTAGGTGATGAGAAGTGGTGTTCTATTGTTGGTTTTCTTGGGTCTGTCTTGAAGTAGATGGTTTCTAGGTATTCGTCTGGCTCTTTCAATTTGCTTTTTTATTTCTCTGGGTGGGTAGTTGAGGTTTATAAATGCTTGGTAGAGATCCTGAAGCTTCTGGTCTCTGTCAGTGGGATTAGAGCAGATGCGGTTGTATCGAAGGGCTTGGCTATAGACGATGGATCGTGTGGTGTGTTCTGGATGGGAGCTGGAAGCATGTAGGTAAATGTATGAGTCGGTGGGTTTTCTGTAGAGAGTGGTGTCTAATTTTCCATTGTTGATTTGTACGGTGGTGTCCAGGAAGTGGATCTCTCGTGTAGAATGGTCCAGGCTGAGGTTGATGGTGGGGTGTAGGTTATTGAAATCTCTGTGGAATATCTCCAGTGTTTCTTGGCCATGCGTCCAGATCATAAAGATGTCATCGATGTACCGTAGGTAGAGGAGGGCTGAAAGGGGACGGGAGCTGAGGAAACGTTGTTCTAGGTCAGCCATAAAGATGTTAGCATACTGTGGGGCCATGCGTGTACCCATGGCTGTGCCGCTGATCTGGAGGTATAAGTTGTTCTCAAACTGGAAATAATTGTGGGTGAGAAGAAAGTTACATAGATCTGCTATCAGGTTGGCAGTAGTGTCCTCTGGGATAGTGTTTCTAATTGCTTGTAATCCGTCTTCATGTGGGATGTTGGTATATAGAGCTTCTACATCCATGGTGGCAAGGATGGTATTATTGGGGAGGTTATCGATGTTTTGTAGTTTCCTTAGGAAGTCAGTAGTGTCTCGGAGATAGCTGGGGGTATTGGTTACGAAGGGTTTGAGAAGAGTGTCTACATAGCTGGATAGACCAGTAGTGAGCGTGCCAATACCAGAGATGATGGGACGTCCGGGGTGCCCAGGTTTATGGATCTTGGGAAGTAGATAGAACAATCCTGGTCGGGGGTCAGAAGGTGATTCTGTGTGGATTTGTTCCCGAGTAGCTGTGGGGAGGCTTTTAAGGAGACAGTGTAGTTTCTTTTGGTATTCCAAGGTGGGATCAGAGGGGAGAGGTTTGTAAAATGTGGTGTTCGAGAGTTGTCTGGTTGCCTCCTGGTTATAGTCGGCCTTCTTCATAATGACCACAGCACCCCCTTTGTCAGCTGGTTTGATTACAATGTCCAGGTTGTTTTTGAGACTCTGGATGGCATGGTGTTCAGCGCGGCTAAGATTGTGTGTCGCTTGTTGTCGTTTGCGAATAATGTCAGTCTGTGCGTTGTTGCGGAAGCTGTGTATATAGAAATCCAGATTGTAATTCCGACCGTCAGGGGCAGTCCATATAGAATTATTTTTCCTTTGGTGTTGATAGGGGGGATCTGGTAGGTCAGATTGATGTTCAGTGGTGGTTTGGAAATATTCTCGGAGACGGAGGCGGCGAAAAAAAGCCTCAAGGTCACCACAAAATTGTATCCAGTTTGTGGGGGACGTGAGGCAGAAAGAGAGACCCCGGGACAAGACAGACTCTTCTGCTGGATTGAGTTTGTAGCTGGAGAGGTTAACAATATTATCCGGTGGGTTGAGGCAGTTGCTGTTGTAGCCAGTGGTATGGAGCAGGTTAGAAAATTTATTGTCTTTTCTTTGTTGTAGGGAATAGAAGTGTGTATAGTAGATTTCTTGTCTGGTGGAACAAAAGTCTTGCAAGGTGTCAGTCGGTGTGGATGTTTGTCTTAAGATGAGACGATCTAAGTTAGAAATGTCATTCTTGATGGTTTTCTGTTTCTTGTATAAAATACTTCTCAGGTTGTTTCTTAATTTCTTGGATAGTGTGAGGCAGAGTCTTTCACTGTAGTCAGTGCAGTATGTTGATCTTAATGGATTGTTCACTTTCAGTCCTTTGGGTACGATGTCCATCTTCTTGCACTTGGATAGAAAGTTGATGTCTGTCTGTATCTGTGCGAGTTTCTTTGTATGGTTGATGGATTTCCATTCCAAACGGCTAAATGTAGTGCCTTGCATGTAGAATAGTGATAGAAATGTAGCTGTGTTAGTCTGGGGTAGCTGAAGCAAAATGCAGGACAATGTAGCACTTTAAAGACTAACAAGATGGTTTATTAGATGATGAGCTTTCGTGGGCCAGACCCACTTCCTCAGATCAAATAGTGGAAGAAAGTAGTCACAACCATATATACCAAAGGATACAATTAAAAAAAATGAACAAATATGAAAAGGACAAATCACATTGCAGAACAGGAGGGGGATGCGGGTGGGGGGAGGGGGAAGGGAGGAAGGTAAGTGTCTGTGAATTGATGATATTAGAGTTAGGGAGAGTGGGATGTTTGTGAGTTAACGGTATTAGAGGTGATAATTGGGGAAACTATCTTGGTAATGGGTGAGATAGTTCAAATGTTTGTTGAGTCCTTTTTGGAAAGTGTCGAATTTTAACATGAATGACAGTTCAGAGGATTCCCTTTCAAGTGCAGATGTAAAAGGTCTTTGTAGCAGAATGCAGGTGGTTAAGTCATTGAGAGAGTGTCCTTTCTGGTTAAAATGGCAAGAAACTGTTTTCTCTTTGTGATCTTGTCTGATATCTGTTTTGTGGGCATTAATCCTTTGGCGAAGTGTCTGAGATGTTTGTCCAATGTACATAGCAGACGGACACTTTCGGCACACGATAGCATAGATTATATTTCTGGATGCGCAGGAATATGTGTTCTTGATCTTATAACTCACTCGGTTAGGTCCAATAATGGTATCAGCAGAATTAATATGTGGACAAAGCTATCAACGGGGTATGTTGCAAGGGAAGGTACCAGGGTTGGTATTAGTGTGGTATGTCCTGTGGTGGTTGGTAAGAATCATCTTGAGGTTAGGTGGTTGTCTATAGGAGACTATGGGTCTGTCTCCCAGAGCCTCTTTGAGTATGGTATCCTGTTCCAATAATGTGTTGGACAGGTTTAAGTTGGGGGTTGTAGGTGATGAGAAGTGGTGTTCTATTGTTGGTTTTCTTGGGTCTGTCTTGAAGTAGATGGTTTCTAGGTATTCGTCTGGCTCTTTCAATTTGCTTTTTTATTTCTCTGGGTGGGTAGTTGAGGTTTATAAATGCTTGGTAGAGATCCTGAAGCTTCTGGTCTCTGTCAGTGGGATTAGAGCAGATGCGGTTGTATCGAAGGGCTTGGCTATAGACGATGGATCGTGTGGTGTGTTCTGGATGGGAGCTGGAAGCATGTAGGTAAATGTATGAGTCGGTGGGTTTTCTGTAGAGAGTGGTGTCTAATTTTCCATTGTTGATTTGTACGGTGGTGTCCAGGAAGTGGATCTCTCGTGTAGAATGGTCCAGGCTGAGGTTGATGGTGGGGTGTAGGTTATTGAAATCTCTGTGGAATATCTCCAGTGTTTCTTGGCCATGCGTCCAGATCATAAAGATGTCATCGATGTACCGTAGGTAGAGGAGGGCTGAAAGGGGACGGGAGCTGAGGAAACGTTGTTCTAGGTCAGCCATAAAGATGTTAGCATACTGTGGGGCCATGCGTGTACCCATGGCTGTGCCGCTGATCTGGAGGTATAAGTTGTTCTCAAACTGGAAATAATTGTGGGTGAGAAGAAAGTTACATAGATCTGCTATCAGGTTGGCAGTAGTGTCCTCTGGGATAGTGTTTCTAATTGCTTGTAATCCGTCTTCATGTGGGATGTTGGTATATAGAGCTTCTACATCCATGGTGGCAAGGATGGTATTATTGGGGAGGTTATCGATGTTTTGTAGTTTCCTTAGGAAGTCAGTCGTGTCTCGGAGATAGCTGGGGGTATTGGTTACGAAGGGTTTGAGAAGAGTGTCTACATAGCTGGATAGACCAGTAGTGAGCGTGCCAATACCAGAGATGATGGGACGTCCGGGGTGCCCAGGTTTATGGATCTTGGGAAGTAGATAGAACAATCCTGGTCGGGGGTCAGAAGGTGATTCTGTGTGGATTTGTTCCCGAGTAGCTGTGGGGAGGCTTTTAAGGAGACAGTGTAGTTTCTTTTGGTATTCCAAGGTGGGATCAGAGGGGAGAGGTTTGTAAAATGTGGTGTTCGAGAGTTGTCTGGTTGCCTCCTGGTTATAGTCGGCCTTCTTCATAATGACCACAGCACCCCCTTTGTCAGCTGGTTTGATTACAATGTCCAGGTTGTTTTTGAGACTCTGGATGGCATGGTGTTCAGCGCGGCTAAGATTGTGTGTCGCTTGTTGTCGTTTGCGAATAATGTCAGTCTGTGCGTTGTTGCGGAAGCTGTGTATATAGAAATCCAGATTGTAATTCCGACCGTCAGGGGGAGTCCATATAGAATTATTTTTCCTTTGGTGTTGATAGGGGGGATCTGGTAGGTCAGATTGATGTTCAGTGGTGGTTTGGAAATATTCTCGGAGACGGAGGCGGCGAAAAAAAGCCTCAAGGTCACCACAAAATTGTATCCAGTTTGTGGGGGACGTGAGGCAGAAAGAGAGACCCCGGGACAAGACAGACTCTTCTGCTGGATTGAGTTTGTAGCTGGAGAGGTTAACAATATTATCCGGTGGGTTGAGGCAGTTGCTGTTGTAGCCAGTGGTATGGAGCAGGTTAGAAAATTTATTGTCTTTTCTTTGTGGTAGGGAATAGAAGTGTGTATAGTAGATTTCTTGTCTGGTGGAACAAAAGTCTTGCAAGGTGTCAGTCGGTGAGGATGTTTGTCTTGAGATGAGACGATCTAAGTTAGAAATGTCATTCTTGATGGTTTTCTGTTTCTTGTATAAAATACTTCTCAGGTTGTTTCTTAATTTCTTGGATAGTGTGAGGCAGAGTCTTTCACTGTAGTCAGTGCAGTGTGTTGATCTTAATGGATTGTTCACTTTCAGTCCTTTGGGTACGATGTCCATCTTCTTGCACTTGGATAGAAAGTTGATGTCTGTCTGTATCTGTGCGAGTTTCTTTGTATGGTTGATGGATTTCCATTCCAAACGGCTAAATGTAGTGCCTTGCATGTAGAATAGTGATAGAAATGTAGCTGTGTTAGTCTGGGGTAGCTGAAGCAAAATGCAGGACAATGTAGCACTTTAAAGACTAACAAGATGGTTTATTAGATGATGAGCTTTCGTGGGCCAGACCCACTTCCTCAGATCAAATAGTGGAAGAAAGTAGTCACAACCATATATACCAAAGGATACAATTAAAAAAAATGAACAAATATGAAAAGGACAAATCACATTGCAGAACAGGAGGGGGATGCGGGTGGGGGGAGGGGGAAGGGAGGAAGGTAAGTGTCTGTGAATTGATGATATTAGAGTTAGGGAGAGTGGGATGTTTGTGAGTTAACGGTATTAGAGGTGATAATTGGGGAAACTATCTTGGTAATGGGTGAGATAGTTCAAATGTTTGTTGAGTCCTTTTTGGAAAGTGTCGAATTTTAACATGAATGACAGTTCAGAGGATTCCCTTTCAAGTGCAGATGTAAAAGGTCTTTGTAGCAGAATGCAGGTGGTTAAGTCATTGAGAGAGTGTCCTTTCTGGTTAAAATGGCAAGAAACTGTTTTCTCTTTGTGATCTTGTCTGATATCTGTTTTGTGGGCATTAATCCTTTGGCGAAGTGTCTGAGATGTTTGTCCAATGTACATAGCAGACGGACACTTTCGGCACACGATAGCATAGATTATATTTCTGGATGCGCAGGAATATGTGTTCTTGATCTTATAACTCACTCGGTTAGGTCCAATAATGGTATCAGCAGAATTAATATGTGGACAAAGCTATCAACGGGGTATGTTGCAAGGGAAGGTACCAGGGTTGGTATTAGTGTGGTATGTCCTGTGGTGGTTGGTAAGAATCATCTTGAGGTTAGGTGGTTGTCTATAGGAGACTATGGGTCTGTCTCCCAGAGCCTCTTTGAGTATGGTATCCTGTTCCAATATAGGCTGTAGTTTATTGATAATGTGTTGGACAGGTTTAAGTTGGGGGTTGTAGGTGATGAGAAGTGGTGTTCTATTGTTGGTTTTCTTGGGTCTGTCTTGAAGTAGATGGTTTCTAGGTATTCGTCTGGCTCTTTCAATTTGCTTTTTTATTTCTCTGGGTGGGTAGTTGAGGTTTATAAATGCTTGGTAGAGATCCTGAAGCTTCTGGTCTCTGTCAGTGGGATTAGAGCAGATGCGGTTGTATCGAAGGGCTTGGCTATAGACGATGGATCGTGTGGTGTGTTCTGGATGGGAGCTGGAAGCATGTAGGTAAATGTATGAGTCGGTGGGTTTTCTGTAGAGAGTGGTGTCTAATTTTCCATTGTTGATTTGTACGGTGGTGTCCAGGAAGTGGATCTCTCGTGTAGAATGGTCCAGGCTGAGGTTGATGGTGGGGTGTAGGTTATTGAAATCTCTGTGGAATATCTCCAGTGTTTCTTGGCCATGCGTCCAGATCATAAAGATGTCATCGATGTACCGTAGGTAGAGGAGGGCTGAAAGGGGACGGGAGCTGAGGAAACGTTGTTCTAGGTCAGCCATAAAGATGTTAGCATACTGTGGGGCCATGCGTGTACCCATGGCTGTGCCGCTGATCTGGAGGTATAAGTTGTTCTCAAACTGGAAATAATTGTGGGTGAGAAGAAAGTTACATAGATCTGCTATCAGGTTGGCAGTAGTGTCCTCTGGGATAGTGTTTCTAATTGCTTGTAATCCGTCTTCATGTGGGATGTTGGTATATAGAGCTTCTACATCCATGGTGGCAAGGATGGTATTATTGGGGAGGTTATCGATGTTTTGTAGTTTCCTTAGGAAGTCAGTAGTGTCTCGGAGATAGCTGGGGGTATTGGTTACGAAGGGTTTGAGAAGAGTGTCTACATAGCTGGATAGACCAGTAGTGAGCGTGCCAATACCAGAGATGATGGGACGTCCGGGGTGCCCAGGTTTATGGATCTTGGGAAGTAGATAGAACAATCCTGGTCGGGGGTCAGAAGGTGATTCTGTGTGGATTTGTTCCCGAGTAGCTGTGGGGAGGCTTTTAAGGAGACAGTGTAGTTTCTTTTGGTATTCCAAGGTGGGATCAGAGGGGAGAGGTTTGTAAAATGTGGTGTTCGAGAGTTGTCTGGTTGCCTCCTGGTTATAGTCGGCCTTCTTCATAATGACCACAGCACCCCCTTTGTCAGCTGGTTTGATTACAATGTCCAGGTTGTTTTTGAGACTCTGGATGGCATGGTGTTCAGCGCGGCTAAGATTGTGTGTCGCTTGTTGTCGTTTGCGAATAATGTCAGTCTGTGCGTTGTTGCGGAAGCTGTGTATATAGAAATCCAGATTGTAATTCCGACCGTCAGGGGCAGTCCATATAGAATTATTTTTCCTTTGGTGTTGATAGGGGGGATCTGGTAGGTCAGATTGATGTTCAGTGGTGGTTTGGAAATATTCTCGGAGACGGAGGCGGCGAAAAAAAGCCTCAAGGTCACCACAAAATTGTATCCAGTTTGTGGGGGACGTGAGGCAGAAAGAGAGACCCCGGGACAAGACAGACTCTTCTGCTGGATTGAGTTTGTAGCTGGAGAGGTTAACAATATTATCCGGTGGGTTGAGGCAGTTGCTGTTGTAGCCAGTGGTATGGAGCAGGTTAGAAAATTTATTGTCTTTTCTTTGTTGTAGGGAATAGAAGTGTGTATAGTAGATTTCTTGTCTGGTGGAACAAAAGTCTTGCAAGGTGTCAGTCGGTGTGGATGTTTGTCTTAAGATGAGACGATCTAAGTTAGAAATGTCATTCTTGATGGTTTTCTGTTTCTTGTATAAAATACTTCTCAGGTTGTTTCTTAATTTCTTGGATAGTGTGAGGCAGAGTCTTTCACTGTAGTCAGTGCAGTATGTTGATCTTAATGGATTGTTCACTTTCAGTCCTTTGGGTACGATGTCCATCTTCTTGCACTTGGATAGAAAGTTGATGTCTGTCTGTATCTGTGCGAGTTTCTTTGTATGGTTGATGGATTTCCATTCCAAACGGCTAAATGTAGTGCCTTGCATGTAGAATAGTGATAGAAATGTAGCTGTGTTAGTCTGGGGTAGCTGAAGCAAAATGCAGGACAATGTAGCACTTTAAAGACTAACAAGATGGTTTATTAGATGATGAGCTTTCGTGGGCCAGACCCACTTCCTCAGATCAAATAGTGGAAGAAAGTAGTCACAACCATATATACCAAAGGATACAATTAAAAAAAATGAACAAATATGAAAAGGACAAATCACATTGCAGAACAGGAGGGGGATGCGGGTGGGGGGAGGGGGAAGGGAGGAAGGTAAGTGTCTGTGAATTGATGATATTAGAGTTAGGGAGAGTGGGATGTTTGTGAGTTAACGGTATTAGAGGTGATAATTGGGGAAACTATCTTGGTAATGGGTGAGATAGTTCAAATGTTTGTTGAGTCCTTTTTGGAAAGTGTCGAATTTTAACATGAATGACAGTTCAGAGGATTCCCTTTCAAGTGCAGATGTAAAAGGTCTTTGTAGCAGAATGCAGGTGGTTAAGTCATTGAGAGAGTGTCCTTTCTGGTTAAAATGGCAAGAAACTGTTTTCTCTTTGTGATCTTGTCTGATATCTGTTTTGTGGGCATTAATCCTTTGGCGAAGTGTCTGAGATGTTTGTCCAATGTACATAGCAGACGGACACTTTCGGCACACGATAGCATAGATTATATTTCTGGATGCGCAGGAATATGTGTTCTTGATCTTATAACTCACTCGGTTAGGTCCAATAATGGTATCAGCAGAATTAATATGTGGACAAAGCTATCAACGGGGTATGTTGCAAGGGAAGGTACCAGGGTTGGTATTAGTGTGGTATGTCCTGTGGTGGTTGGTAAGAATCATCTTGAGGTTAGGTGGTTGTCTATAGGAGACTATGGGTCTGTCTCCCAGAGCCTCTTTGAGTATGGTATCCTGTTCCAATAATGTGTTGGACAGGTTTAAGTTGGGGGTTGTAGGTGATGAGAAGTGGTGTTCTATTGTTGGTTTTCTTGGGTCTGTCTTGAAGTAGATGGTTTCTAGGTATTCGTCTGGCTCTTTCAATTTGCTTTTTTATTTCTCTGGGTGGGTAGTTGAGGTTTATAAATGCTTGGTAGAGATCCTGAAGCTTCTGGTCTCTGTCAGTGGGATTAGAGCAGATGCGGTTGTATCGAAGGGCTTGGCTATAGACGATGGATCGTGTGGTGTGTTCTGGATGGGAGCTGGAAGCATGTAGGTAAATGTATGAGTCGGTGGGTTTTCTGTAGAGAGTGGTGTCTAATTTTCCATTGTTGATTTGTACGGTGGTGTCCAGGAAGTGGATCTCTCGTGTAGAATGGTCCAGGCTGAGGTTGATGGTGGGGTGTAGGTTATTGAAATCTCTGTGGAATATCTCCAGTGTTTCTTGGCCATGCGTCCAGATCATAAAGATGTCATCGATGTACCGTAGGTAGAGGAGGGCTGAAAGGGGACGGGAGCTGAGGAAACGTTGTTCTAGGTCAGCCATAAAGATGTTAGCATACTGTGGGGCCATGCGTGTACCCATGGCTGTGCCGCTGATCTGGAGGTATAAGTTGTTCTCAAACTGGAAATAATTGTGGGTGAGAAGAAAGTTACATAGATCTGCTATCAGGTTGGCAGTAGTGTCCTCTGGGATAGTGTTTCTAATTGCTTGTAATCCGTCTTCATGTGGGATGTTGGTATATAGAGCTTCTACATCCATGGTGGCAAGGATGGTATTATTGGGGAGGTTATCGATGTTTTGTAGTTTCCTTAGGAAGTCAGTAGTGTCTCGGAGATAGCTGGGGGTATTGGTTACGAAGGGTTTGAGAAGAGTGTCTACATAGCTGGATAGACCAGTAGTGAGCGTGCCAATACCAGAGATGATGGGACGTCCGGGGTGCCCAGGTTTATGGATCTTGGGAAGTAGATAGAACAATCCTGGTCGGGGGTCAGAAGGTGATTCTGTGTGGATTTGTTCCCGAGTAGCTGTGGGGAGGCTTTTAAGGAGACAGTGTAGTTTCTTTTGGTATTCCAAGGTGGGATCAGAGGGGAGAGGTTTGTAAAATGTGGTGTTCGAGAGTTGTCTGGTTGCCTCCTGGTTATAGTCGGCCTTCTTCATAATGACCACAGCACCCCCTTTGTCAGCTGGTTTGATTACAATGTCCAGGTTGTTTTTGAGACTCTGGATGGCATGGTGTTCAGCGCGGCTAAGATTGTGTGTCGCTTGTTGTCGTTTGCGAATAATGTCAGTCTGTGCGTTGTTGCGGAAGCTGTGTATATAGAAATCCAGATTGTAATTCCGACCGTCAGGGGCAGTCCATATAGAATTATTTTTCCTTTGGTGTTGATAGGGGGGATCTGGTAGGTCAGATTGATGTTCAGTGGTGGTTTGGAAATATTCTCGGAGACGGAGGCGGCGAAAAAAAGCCTCAAGGTCACCACAAAATTGTATCCAGTTTGTGGGGGACGTGAGGCAGAAAGAGAGACCCCGGGACAAGACAGACTCTTCTGCTGGATTGAGTTTGTAGCTGGAGAGGTTAACAATATTATCCGGTGGGTTGAGGCAGTTGCTGTTGTAGCCAGTGGTATGGAGCAGGTTAGAAAATTTATTGTCTTTTCTTTGTTGTAGGGAATAGAAGTGTGTATAGTAGATTTCTTGTCTGGTGGAACAAAAGTCTTGCAAGGTGTCAGTCGGTGTGGATGTTTGTCTTAAGATGAGACGATCTAAGTTAGAAATGTCATTCTTGATGGTTTTCTGTTTCTTGTATAAAATACTTCTCAGGTTGTTTCTTAATTTCTTGGATAGTGTGAGGCAGAGTCTTTCACTGTAGTCAGTGCAGTATGTTGATCTTAATGGATTGTTCACTTTCAGTCCTTTGGGTACGATGTCCATCTTCTTGCACTTGGATAGAAAGTTGATGTCTGTCTGTATCTGTGCGAGTTTCTTTGTATGGTTGATGGATTTCCATTCCAAACGGCTAAATGTAGTGCCTTGCATGTAGAATAGTGATAGAAATGTAGCTGTGTTAGTCTGGGGTAGCTGAAGCAAAATGCAGGACAATGTAGCACTTTAAAGACTAACAAGATGGTTTATTAGATGATGAGCTTTCGTGGGCCAGACCCACTTCCTCAGATCAAATAGTGGAAGAAAGTAGTCACAACCATATATACCAAAGGATACAATTAAAAAAAATGAACAAATATGAAAAGGACAAATCACATTGCAGAACAGGAGGGGGATGCGGGTGGGGGGAGGGGGAAGGGAGGAAGGTAAGTGTCTGTGAATTGATGATATTAGAGTTAGGGAGAGTGGGATGTTTGTGAGTTAACGGTATTAGAGGTGATAATTGGGGAAACTATCTTGGTAATGGGTGAGATAGTTCAAATGTTTGTTGAGTCCTTTTTGGAAAGTGTCGAATTTTAACATGAATGACAGTTCAGAGGATTCCCTTTCAAGTGCAGATGTAAAAGGTCTTTGTAGCAGAATGCAGGTGGTTAAGTCATTGAGAGAGTGTCCTTTCTGGTTAAAATGGCAAGAAACTGTTTTCTCTTTGTGATCTTGTCTGATATCTGTTTTGTGGGCATTAATCCTTTGGCGAAGTGTCTGAGATGTTTGTCCAATGTACATAGCAGACGGACACTTTCGGCACACGATAGCATAGATTATATTTCTGGATGCGCAGGAATATGTGTTCTTGATCTTATAACTCACTCGGTTAGGTCCAATAATGGTATCAGCAGAATTAATATGTGGACAAAGCTATCAACGGGGTATGTTGCAAGGGAAGGTACCAGGGTTGGTATTAGTGTGGTATGTCCTGTGGTGGTTGGTAAGAATCATCTTGAGGTTAGGTGGTTGTCTATAGGAGACTATGGGTCTGTCTCCCAGAGCCTCTTTGAGTATGGTATCCTGTTCCAATAATGTGTTGGACAGGTTTAAGTTGGGGGTTGTAGGTGATGAGAAGTGGTGTTCTATTGTTGGTTTTCTTGGGTCTGTCTTGAAGTAGATGGTTTCTAGGTATTCGTCTGGCTCTTTCAATTTGCTTTTTTATTTCTCTGGGTGGGTAGTTGAGGTTTATAAATGCTTGGTAGAGATCCTGAAGCTTCTGGTCTCTGTCAGTGGGATTAGAGCAGATGCGGTTGTATCGAAGGGCTTGGCTATAGACGATGGATCGTGTGGTGTGTTCTGGATGGGAGCTGGAAGCATGTAGGTAAATGTATGAGTCGGTGGGTTTTCTGTAGAGAGTGGTGTCTAATTTTCCATTGTTGATTTGTACGGTGGTGTCCAGGAAGTGGATCTCTCGTGTAGAATGGTCCAGGCTGAGGTTGATGGTGGGGTGTAGGTTATTGAAATCTCTGTGGAATATCTCCAGTGTTTCTTGGCCATGCGTCCAGATCATAAAGATGTCATCGATGTACCGTAGGTAGAGGAGGGCTGAAAGGGGACGGGAGCTGAGGAAACGTTGTTCTAGGTCAGCCATAAAGATGTTAGCATACTGTGGGGCCATGCGTGTACCCATGGCTGTGCCGCTGATCTGGAGGTATAAGTTGTTCTCAAACTGGAAATAATTGTGGGTGAGAAGAAAGTTACATAGATCTGCTATCAGGTTGGCAGTAGTGTCCTCTGGGATAGTGTTTCTAATTGCTTGTAATCCGTCTTCATGTGGGATGTTGGTATATAGAGCTTCTACATCCATGGTGGCAAGGATGGTATTATTGGGGAGGTTATCGATGTTTTGTAGTTTCCTTAGGAAGTCAGTCGTGTCTCGGAGATAGCTGGGGGTATTGGTTACGAAGGGTTTGAGAAGAGTGTCTACATAGCTGGATAGACCAGTAGTGAGCGTGCCAATACCAGAGATGATGGGACGTCCGGGGTGCCCAGGTTTATGGATCTTGGGAAGTAGATAGAACAATCCTGGTCGGGGGTCAGAAGGTGATTCTGTGTGGATTTGTTCCCGAGTAGCTGTGGGGAGGCTTTTAAGGAGACAGTGTAGTTTCTTTTGGTATTCCAAGGTGGGATCAGAGGGGAGAGGTTTGTAAAATGTGGTGTTCGAGAGTTGTCTGGTTGCCTCCTGGTTATAGTCGGCCTTCTTCATAATGACCACAGCACCCCCTTTGTCAGCTGGTTTGATTACAATGTCCAGGTTGTTTTTGAGACTCTGGATGGCATGGTGTTCAGCGCGGCTAAGATTGTGTGTCGCTTGTTGTCGTTTGCGAATAATGTCAGTCTGTGCGTTGTTGCGGAAGCTGTGTATATAGAAATCCAGATTGTAATTCCGACCGTCAGGGGGAGTCCATATAGAATTATTTTTCCTTTGGTGTTGATAGGGGGGATCTGGTAGGTCAGATTGATGTTCAGTGGTGGTTTGGAAATATTCTCGGAGACGGAGGCGGCGAAAAAAAGCCTCAAGGTCACCACAAAATTGTATCCAGTTTGTGGGGGACGTGAGGCAGAAAGAGAGACCCCGGGACAAGACAGACTCTTCTGCTGGATTGAGTTTGTAGCTGGAGAGGTTAACAATATTATCCGGTGGGTTGAGGCAGTTGCTGTTGTAGCCAGTGGTATGGAGCAGGTTAGAAAATTTATTGTCTTTTCTTTGTGGTAGGGAATAGAAGTGTGTATAGTAGATTTCTTGTCTGGTGGAACAAAAGTCTTGCAAGGTGTCAGTCGGTGAGGATGTTTGTCTTGAGATGAGACGATCTAAGTTAGAAATGTCATTCTTGATGGTTTTCTGTTTCTTGTATAAAATACTTCTCAGGTTGTTTCTTAATTTCTTGGATAGTGTGAGGCAGAGTCTTTCACTGTAGTCAGTGCAGTGTGTTGATCTTAATGGATTGTTCACTTTCAGTCCTTTGGGTACGATGTCCATCTTCTTGCACTTGGATAGAAAGTTGATGTCTGTCTGTATCTGTGCGAGTTTCTTTGTATGGTTGATGGATTTCCATTCCAAACGGCTAAATGTAGTGCCTTGCATGTAGAATAGTGATAGAAATGTAGCTGTGTTAGTCTGGGGTAGCTGAAGCAAAATGCAGGACAATGTAGCACTTTAAAGACTAACAAGATGGTTTATTAGATGATGAGCTTTCGTGGGCCAGACCCACTTCCTCAGATCAAATAGTGGAAGAAAGTAGTCACAACCATATATACCAAAGGATACAATTAAAAAAAATGAACAAATATGAAAAGGACAAATCACATTGCAGAACAGGAGGGGGATGCGGGTGGGGGGAGGGGGAAGGGAGGAAGGTAAGTGTCTGTGAATTGATGATATTAGAGTTAGGGAGAGTGGGATGTTTGTGAGTTAACGGTATTAGAGGTGATAATTGGGGAAACTATCTTGGTAATGGGTGAGATAGTTCAAATGTTTGTTGAGTCCTTTTTGGAAAGTGTCGAATTTTAACATGAATGACAGTTCAGAGGATTCCCTTTCAAGTGCAAATGTAAAAGGTCTTTGTAGCAGAATGCAGGTGGTTAAGTCATTGAGAGAGTGTCCTTTCTGGTTAAAATGGCAAGAAACTGTTTTCTCTTTGTGATCTTGTCTGATATCTGTTTTGTGGGCATTAATCCTTTGGCGAAGTGTCTGAGATGTTTGTCCAATGTACATAGCAGACGGACACTTTCGGCACACGATAGCATAGATTATATTTCTGGATGCGCAGGAATATGTGTTCTTGATCTTATAACTCACTCGGTTAGGTCCAATAATGGTATCAGCAGAATTAATATGTGGACAAAGCTATCAACGGGGTATGTTGCAAGGGAAGGTACCAGGGTTGGTATTAGTGTGGTATGTCCTGTGGTGGTTGGTAAGAATCATCTTGAGGTTAGGTGGTTGTCTATAGGAGACTATGGGTCTGTCTCCCAGAGCCTCTTTGAGTATGGTATCCTGTTCCAATAATGTGTTGGACAGGTTTAAGTTGGGGGTTGTAGGTGATGAGAAGTGGTGTTCTATTGTTGGTTTTCTTGGGTCTGTCTTGAAGTAGATGGTTTCTAGGTATTCGTCTGGCTCTTTCAATTTGCTTTTTTATTTCTCTGGGTGGGTAGTTGAGGTTTATAAATGCTTGGTAGAGATCCTGAAGCTTCTGGTCTCTGTCAGTGGGATTAGAGCAGATGCGGTTGTATCGAAGGGCTTGGCTATAGACGATGGATCGTGTGGTGTGTTCTGGATGGGAGCTGGAAGCATGTAGGTAAATGTATGAGTCGGTGGGTTTTCTGTAGAGAGTGGTGTCTAATTTTCCATTGTTGATTTGTACGGTGGTGTCCAGGAAGTGGATCTCTCGTGTAGAATGGTCCAGGCTGAGGTTGATGGTGGGGTGTAGGTTATTGAAATCTCTGTGGAATATCTCCAGTGTTTCTTGGCCATGCGTCCAGATCATAAAGATGTCATCGATGTACCGTAGGTAGAGGAGGGCTGAAAGGGGACGGGAGCTGAGGAAACGTTGTTCTAGGTCAGCCATAAAGATGTTAGCATACTGTGGGGCCATGCGTGTACCCATGGCTGTGCCGCTGATCTGGAGGTATAAGTTGTTCTCAAACTGGAAATAATTGTGGGTGAGAAGAAAGTTACATAGATCTGCTATCAGGTTGGCAGTAGTGTCCTCTGGGATAGTGTTTCTAATTGCTTGTAATCCGTCTTCATGTGGGATGTTGGTATATAGAGCTTCTACATCCATGGTGGCAAGGATGGTATTATTGGGGAGGTTATCGATGTTTTGTAGTTTCCTTAGGAAGTCAGTAGTGTCTCGGAGATAGCTGGGGGTATTGGTTACGAAGGGTTTGAGAAGAGTGTCTACATAGCTGGATAGACCAGTAGTGAGCGTGCCAATACCAGAGATGATGGGACGTCCGGGGTGCCCAGGTTTATGGATCTTGGGAAGTAGATAGAACAATCCTGGTCGGGGGTCAGAAGGTGATTCTGTGTGGATTTGTTCCCGAGTAGCTGTGGGGAGGCTTTTAAGGAGACAGTGTAGTTTCTTTTGGTATTCCAAGGTGGGATCAGAGGGGAGAGGTTTGTAAAATGTGGTGTTCGAGAGTTGTCTGGTTGCCTCCTGGTTATAGTCGGCCTTCTTCATAATGACCACAGCACCCCCTTTGTCAGCTGGTTTGATTACAATGTCCAGGTTGTTTTTGAGACTCTGGATGGCATGGTGTTCAGCGCGGCTAAGATTGTGTGTCGCTTGTTGTCGTTTGCGAATAATGTCAGTCTGTGCGTTGTTGCGGAAGCTGTGTATATAGAAATCCAGATTGTAATTCCGACCGTCAGGGGGAGTCCATATAGAATTATTTTTCCTTTGGTGTTGATAGGGGGGATCTGGTAGGTCAGATTGATGTTCAGTGGTGGTTTGGAAATATTCTCGGAGACGGAGGCGGCGAAAAAAAGCCTCAAGGTCACCACAAAATTGTATCCAGTTTGTGGGGGACGTGAGGCAGAAAGAGAGACCCCGGGACAAGACAGACTCTTCTGCTGGATTGAGTTTGTAGCTGGAGAGGTTAACAATATTATCCGGTGGGTTGAGGCAGTTGCTGTTGTAGCCAGTGGTATGGAGCAGGTTAGAAAATTTATTGTCTTTTCTTTGTGGTAGGGAATAGAAGTGTGTATAGTAGATTTCTTGTCTGGTGGAACAAAAGTCTTGCAAGGTGTCAGTCGGTGAGGATGTTTGTCTTGAGATGAGACGATCTAAGTTAGAAATGTCATTCTTGATGGTTTTCTGTTTCTTGTATAAAATACTTCTCAGGTTGTTTCTTAATTTCTTGGATAGTGTGAGGCAGAGTCTTTCACTGTAGTCAGTGCAGTGTGTTGATCTTAATGGATTGTTCACTTTCAGTCCTTTGGGTACGATGTCCATCTTCTTGCACTTGGATAGAAAGTTGATGTCTGTCTGTATCTGTGCGAGTTTCTTTGTATGGTTGATGGATTTCCATTCCAAACGGCTAAATGTAGTGCCTTGCATGTAGAATAGTGATAGAAATGTAGCTGTGTTAGTCTGGGGTAGCTGAAGCAAAATGCAGGACAATGTAGCACTTTAAAGACTAACAAGATGGTTTATTAGATGATGAGCTTTCGTGGGCCAGACCCACTTCCTCAGATCAAATAGTGGAAGAAAGTAGTCACAACCATATATACCAAAGGATACAATTAAAAAAAATGAACAAATATGAAAAGGACAAATCACATTGCAGAACAGGAGGGGGATGCGGGTGGGGGGAGGGGGAAGGGAGGAAGGTAAGTGTCTGTGAATTGATGATATTAGAGTTAGGGAGAGTGGGATGTTTGTGAGTTAACGGTATTAGAGGTGATAATTGGGGAAACTATCTTGGTAATGGGTGAGATAGTTCAAATGTTTGTTGAGTCCTTTTTGGAAAGTGTCGAATTTTAACATGAATGACAGTTCAGAGGATTCCCTTTCAAGTGCAGATGTAAAAGGTCTTTGTAGCAGAATGCAGGTGGTTAAGTCATTGAGAGAGTGTCCTTTCTGGTTAAAATGGCAAGAAACTGTTTTCTCTTTGTGATCTTGTCTGATATCTGTTTTGTGGGCATTAATCCTTTGGCGAAGTGTCTGAGATGTTTGTCCAATGTACATAGCAGACGGACACTTTCGGCACACGATAGCATAGATTATATTTCTGGATGCGCAGGAATATGTGTTCTTGATCTTATAACTCACTCGGTTAGGTCCAATAATGGTATCAGCAGAATTAATATGTGGACAAAGCTATCAACGGGGTATGTTGCAAGGGAAGGTACCAGGGTTGGTATTAGTGTGGTATGTCCTGTGGTGGTTGGTAAGAATCATCTTGAGGTTAGGTGGTTGTCTATAGGAGACTATGGGTCTGTCTCCCAGAGCCTCTTTGAGTATGGTATCCTGTTCCAATATAGGCTGTAGTTTATTGATAATGTGTTGGACAGGTTTAAGTTGGGGGTTGTAGGTGATGAGAAGTGGTGTTCTATTGTTGGTTTTCTTGGGTCTGTCTTGAAGTAGATGGTTTCTAGGTATTCGTCTGGCTCTTTCAATTTGCTTTTTTATTTCTCTGGGTGGGTAGTTGAGGTTTATAAATGCTTGGTAGAGATCCTGAAGCTTCTGGTCTCTGTCAGTGGGATTAGAGCAGATGCGGTTGTATCGAAGGGCTTGGCTATAGACGATGGATCGTGTGGTGTGTTCTGGATGGGAGCTGGAAGCATGTAGGTAAATGTATGAGTCGGTGGGTTTTCTGTAGAGAGTGGTGTCTAATTTTCCATTGTTGATTTGTACGGTGGTGTCCAGGAAGTGGATCTCTCGTGTAGAATGGTCCAGGCTGAGGTTGATGGTGGGGTGTAGGTTATTGAAATCTCTGTGGAATATCTCCAGTGTTTCTTGGCCATGCGTCCAGATCATAAAGATGTCATCGATGTACCGTAGGTAGAGGAGGGCTGAAAGGGGACGGGAGCTGAGGAAACGTTGTTCTAGGTCAGCCATAAAGATGTTAGCATACTGTGGGGCCATGCGTGTACCCATGGCTGTGCCGCTGATCTGGAGGTATAAGTTGTTCTCAAACTGGAAATAATTGTGGGTGAGAAGAAAGTTACATAGATCTGCTATCAGGTTGGCAGTAGTGTCCTCTGGGATAGTGTTTCTAATTGCTTGTAATCCGTCTTCATGTGGGATGTTGGTATATAGAGCTTCTACATCCATGGTGGCAAGGATGGTATTATTGGGGAGGTTATCGATGTTTTGTAGTTTCCTTAGGAAGTCAGTCGTGTCTCGGAGATAGCTGGGGGTATTGGTTACGAAGGGTTTGAGAAGAGTGTCTACATAGCTGGATAGACCAGTAGTGAGCGTGCCAATACCAGAGATGATGGGACGTCCGGGGTGCCCAGGTTTATGGATCTTGGGAAGTAGATAGAACAATCCTGGTCGGGGGTCAGAAGGTGATTCTGTGTGGATTTGTTCCCGAGTAGCTGTGGGGAGGCTTTTAAGGAGACAGTGTAGTTTCTTTTGGTATTCCAAGGTGGGATCAGAGGGGAGAGGTTTGTAAAATGTGGTGTTCGAGAGTTGTCTGGTTGCCTCCTGGTTATAGTCGGCCTTCTTCATAATGACCACAGCACCCCCTTTGTCAGCTGGTTTGATTACAATGTCCAGGTTGTTTTTGAGACTCTGGATGGCATGGTGTTCAGCGCGGCTAAGATTGTGTGTCGCTTGTTGTCGTTTGCGAATAATGTCAGTCTGTGCGTTGTTGCGGAAGCTGTGTATATAGAAATCCAGATTGTAATTCCGACCGTCAGGGGGAGTCCATATAGAATTATTTTTCCTTTGGTGTTGATAGGGGGGATCTGGTAGGTCAGATTGATGTTCAGTGGTGGTTTGGAAATATTCTCGGAGACGGAGGCGGCGAAAAAAAGCCTCAAGGTCACCACAAAATTGTATCCAGTTTGTGGGGGACGTGAGGCAGAAAGAGAGACCCCGGGACAAGACAGACTCTTCTGCTGGATTGAGTTTGTAGCTGGAGAGGTTAACAATATTATCTGGTGGGTTGAGGCAGTTGCTGTTGTAGCCAGTGGTATGGAGCAGGTTAGAAAATTTATTGTCTTTTCTTTGTGGTAGGGAATAGAAGTGTGTATAGTAGATTTCTTGTCTGGTGGAACAAAAGTCTTGCAAGGTGTCAGTCGGTGAGGATGTTTGTCTTGAGATGAGACGATCTAAGTTAGAAATGTCATTCTTGATGGTTTTCTGTTTCTTGTATAAAATACTTCTCAGGTTGTTTCTTAATTTCTTGGATAGTGTGAGGCAGAGTCTTTCACTGTAGTCAGTGCAGTGTGTTGATCTTAATGGATTGTTCACTTTCAGTCCTTTGGGTACGATGTCCATCTTCTTGCACTTGGATAGAAAGTTGATGTCTGTCTGTATCTGTGCGAGTTTCTTTGTATGGTTGATGGATTTCCATTCCAAACGGCTAAATGTAGTGCCTTGCATGTAGAATAGTGATAGAAATGTAGCTGTGTTAGTCTGGGGTAGCTGAAGCAAAATGCAGGACAATGTAGCACTTTAAAGACTAACAAGATGGTTTATTAGATGATGAGCTTTCGTGGGCCAGACCCACTTCCTCAGATCAAATAGTGGAAGAAAGTAGTCACAACCATATATACCAAAGGATACAATTAAAAAAAATGAACAAATATGAAAAGGACAAATCACATTGCAGAACAGGAGGGGGATGCGGGTGGGGGGAGGGGGAAGGGAGGAAGGTAAGTGTCTGTGAATTGATGATATTAGAGTTAGGGAGAGTGGGATGTTTGTGAGTTAACGGTATTAGAGGTGATAATTGGGGAAACTATCTTGGTAATGGGTGAGATAGTTCAAATGTTTGTTGAGTCCTTTTTGGAAAGTGTCGAATTTTAACATGAATGACAGTTCAGAGGATTCCCTTTCAAGTGCAGATGTAAAAGGTCTTTGTAGCAGAATGCAGGTGGTTAAGTCATTGAGAGAGTGTCCTTTCTGGTTAAAATGGCAAGAAACTGTTTTCTCTTTGTGATCTTGTCTGATATCTGTTTTGTGGGCATTAATCCTTTGGCGAAGTGTCTGAGATGTTTGTCCAATGTACATAGCAGACGGACACTTTCGGCACACGATAGCATAGATTATATTTCTGGATGCGCAGGAATATGTGTTCTTGATCTTATAACTCACTCGGTTAGGTCCAATAATGGTATCAGCAGAATTAATATGTGGACAAAGCTATCAACGGGGTATGTTGCAAGGGAAGGTACCAGGGTTGGTATTAGTGTGGTATGTCCTGTGGTGGTTGGTAAGAATCATCTTGAGGTTAGGTGGTTGTCTATAGGAGACTATGGGTCTGTCTCCCAGAGCCTCTTTGAGTATGGTATCCTGTTCCAATATAGGCTGTAGTTTATTGATAATGTGTTGGACAGGTTTAAGTTGGGGGTTGTAGGTGATGAGAAGTGGTGTTCTATTGTTGGTTTTCTTGGGTCTGTCTTGAAGTAGATGGTTTCTAGGTATTCGTCTGGCTCTTTCAATTTGCTTTTTTATTTCTCTGGGTGGGTAGTTGAGGTTTATAAATGCTTGGTAGAGATCCTGAAGCTTCTGGTCTCTGTCAGTGGGATTAGAGCAGATGCGGTTGTATCGAAGGGCTTGGCTATAGACGATGGATCGTGTGGTGTGTTCTGGATGGGAGCTGGAAGCATGTAGGTAAATGTATGAGTCGGTGGGTTTTCTGTAGAGAGTGGTGTCTAATTTTCCATTGTTGATTTGTACGGTGGTGTCCAGGAAGTGGATCTCTCGTGTAGAATGGTCCAGGCTGAGGTTGATGGTGGGGTGTAGGTTATTGAAATCTCTGTGGAATATCTCCAGTGTTTCTTGGCCATGCGTCCAGATCATAAAGATGTCATCGATGTACCGTAGGTAGAGGAGGGCTGAAAGGGGACGGGAGCTGAGGAAACGTTGTTCTAGGTCAGCCATAAAGATGTTAGCATACTGTGGGGCCATGCGTGTACCCATGGCTGTGCCGCTGATCTGGAGGTATAAGTTGTTCTCAAACTGGAAATAATTGTGGGTGAGAAGAAAGTTACATAGATCTGCTATCAGGTTGGCAGTAGTGTCCTCTGGGATAGTGTTTCTAATTGCTTGTAATCCGTCTTCATGTGGGATGTTGGTATATAGAGCTTCTACATCCATGGTGGCAAGGATGGTATTATTGGGGAGGTTATCGATGTTTTGTAGTTTCCTTAGGAAGTCAGTCGTGTCTCGGAGATAGCTGGGGGTATTGGTTACGAAGGGTTTGAGAAGAGTGTCTACATAGCTGGATAGACCAGTAGTGAGCGTGCCAATACCAGAGATGATGGGACGTCCGGGGTGCCCAGGTTTATGGATCTTGGGAAGTAGATAGAACAATCCTGGTCGGGGGTCAGAAGGTGATTCTGTGTGGATTTGTTCCCGAGTAGCTGTGGGGAGGCTTTTAAGGAGACAGTGTAGTTTCTTTTGGTATTCCAAGGTGGGATCAGAGGGGAGAGGTTTGTAAAATGTGGTGTTCGAGAGTTGTCTGGTTGCCTCCTGGTTATAGTCGGCCTTCTTCATAATGACCACAGCACCCCCTTTGTCAGCTGGTTTGATTACAATGTCCAGGTTGTTTTTGAGACTCTGGATGGCATGGTGTTCAGCGCGGCTAAGATTGTGTGTCGCTTGTTGTCGTTTGCGAATAATGTCAGTCTGTGCGTTGTTGCGGAAGCTGTGTATATAGAAATCCAGATTGTAATTCCGACCGTCAGGGGGAGTCCATATAGAATTATTTTTCCTTTGGTGTTGATAGGGGGGATCTGGTAGGTCAGATTGATGTTCAGTGGTGGTTTGGAAATATTCTCGGAGACGGAGGCGGCGAAAAAAAGCCTCAAGGTCACCACAAAATTGTATCCAGTTTGTGGGGGACGTGAGGCAGAAAGAGAGACCCCGGGACAAGACAGACTCTTCTGCTGGATTGAGTTTGTAGCTGGAGAGGTTAACAATATTATCCGGTGGGTTGAGGCAGTTGCTGTTGTAGCCAGTGGTATGGAGCAGGTTAGAAAATTTATTGTCTTTTCTTTGTGGTAGGGAATAGAAGTGTGTATAGTAGATTTCTTGTCTGGTGGAACAAAAGTCTTGCAAGGTGTCAGTCGGTGAGGATGTTTGTCTTGAGATGAGACGATCTAAGTTAGAAATGTCATTCTTGATGGTTTTCTGTTTCTTGTATAAAATACTTCTCAGGTTGTTTCTTAATTTCTTGGATAGTGTGAGGCAGAGTCTTTCACTGTAGTCAGTGCAGTATGTTGATCTTAATGGATTGTTCACTTTCAGTCCTTTGGGTACGATGTCCATCTTCTTGCACTTGGATAGAAAGATGATGTCTGTCTGTATCTGTGCGAGTTTCTTCGTATGGTTGATGGATTTCCATTCCAAACGGCTAAAAGTAGTGCCTTGCATGTAGAATAGTGATAGAAATGTAGCCGTGTTAGTCTGGGGTAGCTGAAGCAAAATGCAGGACAATGTAGCACTTTAAAGACTAACAAGATGGTTTATTAGATGATGAGCTTTCGTGGGCCAGACCCACTTCCTCAGATCAAATAGTGGAAGAAAGTAGTCACAACCATATATACCAAAGGATACAATTAAAAAAAATGAACAAATATGAAAAGGACAAATCACATTGCAGAACAGGAGGGGGATGCGGGTGGGGGGAGGGGGAAGGGAGGAAGGTAAGTGTCTGTGAATTGATGATATTAGAGTTAGGGAGAGTGGGATGTTTGTGAGTTAACGGTATTAGAGGTGATAATTGGGGAAACTATCTTGGTAATGGGTGAGATAGTTCAAATGTTTGTTGAGTCCTTTTTGGAAAGTGTCGAATTTTAACATGAATGACAGTTCAGAGGATTCCCTTTCAAGTGCAGATGTAAAAGGTCTTTGTAGCAGAATGCAGGTGGTTAAGTCATTGAGAGAGTGTCCTTTCTGGTTAAAATGGCAAGAAACTGTTTTCTCTTTGTGATCTTGTCTGATATCTGTTTTGTGGGCATTAATCCTTTGGCGAAGTGTCTGAGATGTTTGTCCAATGTACATAGCAGACGGACACTTTCGGCACACGATAGCATAGATTATATTTCTGGATGCGCAGGAATATGCGTTCTTGATCTTATAACTCACTCGGTTAGGTCCAATAATGGTATCAGCAGAATTAATATGTGGACAAAGCTATCAACGGGGTATGTTGCAAGGGAAGGTACCAGGGTTGGTATTAGTGTGGTATGTCCTGTGGTGGTTGGTAAGAATCATCTTGAGGTTAGGTGGTTGTCTATAGGAGACTATGGGTCTGTCTCCCAGAGCCTCTTTGAGTATGGTATCCTGTTCCAATATAGGCTGTAGTTTATTGATAATGTGTTGGACAGGTTTAAGTTGGGGGTTGTAGGTGATGAGAAGTGGTGTTCTATTGTTGGTTTTCTTGGGTCTGTCTTGAAGTAGATGGTTTCTAGGTATTCGTCTGGCTCTTTCAATTTGCTTTTTTATTTCTCTGGGTGGGTAGTTGAGGTTTATAAATGCTTGGTAGAGATCCTGAAGCTTCTGGTCTCTGTCAGTGGGATTAGAGCAGATGCGGTTGTATCGAAGGGCTTGGCTATAGACGATGGATCGTGTGGTGTGTTCTGGATGGGAGCTGGAAGCATGTAGGTAAATGTATGAGTCGGTGGGTTTTCTGTAGAGAGTGGTGTCTAATTTTCCATTGTTGATTTGTACGGTGGTGTCCAGGAAGTGGATCTCTCGTGTAGAATGGTCCAGGCTGAGGTTGATGGTGGGGTGTAGGTTATTGAAATCTCTGTGGAATATCTCCAGTGTTTCTTGGCCATGCGTCCAGATCATAAAGATGTCATCGATGTACCGTAGGTAGAGGAGGGCTGAAAGGGGACGGGAGCTGAGGAAACGTTGTTCTAGGTCAGCCATAAAGATGTTAGCATACTGTGGGGCCATGCGTGTACCCATGGCTGTGCCGCTGATCTGGAGGTATAAGTTGTTCTCAAACTGGAAATAATTGTGGGTGAGAAGAAAGTTACATAGATCTGCTATCAGGTTGGCAGTAGTGTCCTCTGGGATAGTGTTTCTAATTGCTTGTAATCCGTCTTCATGTGGGATGTTGGTATATAGAGCTTCTACATCCATGGTGGCAAGGATGGTATTATTGGGGAGGTTATCGATGTTTTGTAGTTTCCTTAGGAAGTCAGTCGTGTCTCGGAGATAGCTGGGGGTATTGGTTACGAAGGGTTTGAGAAGAGTGTCTACATAGCTGGATAGACCAGTAGTGAGCGTGCCAATACCAGAGATGATGGGACGTCCGGGGTGCCCAGGTTTATGGATCTTGGGAAGTAGATAGAACAATCCTGGTCGGGGGTCAGAAGGTGATTCTGTGTGGATTTGTTCCCGAGTAGCTGTGGGGAGGCTTTTAAGGAGACAGTGTAGTTTCTTTTGGTATTCCAAGGTGGGATCAGAGGGGAGAGGTTTGTAAAATGTGGTGTTCGAGAGTTGTCTGGTTGCCTCCTGGTTATAGTCGGCCTTCTTCATAATGACCACAGCACCCCCTTTGTCAGCTGGTTTGATTACAATGTCCAGGTTGTTTTTGAGACTCTGGATGGCATGGTGTTCAGCGCGGCTAAGATTGTGTGTCGCTTGTTGTCGTTTGCGAATAATGTCAGTCTGTGCGTTGTTGCGGAAGCTGTGTATATAGAAATCCAGATTGTAATTCCGACCGTCAGGGGGAGTCCATATAGAATTATTTTTCCTTTGGTGTTGATAGGGGGGATCTGGTAGGTCAGATTGATGTTCAGTGGTGGTTTGGAAATATTCTCGGAGACGGAGGCGGCGAAAAAAAGCCTCAAGGTCACCACAAAATTGTATCCAGTTTGTGGGGGACGTGAGGCAGAAAGAGAGACCCCGGGACAAGACAGACTCTTCTGCTGGATTGAGTTTGTAGCTGGAGAGGTTAACAATATTATCCGGTGGGTTGAGGCAGTTGCTGTTGTAGCCAGTGGTATGGAGCAGGTTAGAAAATTTATTGTCTTTTCTTTGTTGTAGGGAATAGAAGTGTGTATAGTAGATTTCTTGTCTGGTGGAACAAAAGTCTTGCAAGGTGTCAGTCGGTGTGGATGTTTGTCTTAAGATGAGACGATCTAAGTTAGAAATGTCATTCTTGATGGTTTTCTGTTTCTTGTATAAAATACTTCTCAGGTTGTTTCTTAATTTCTTGGATAGTGTGAGGCAGAGTCTTTCACTGTAGTCAGTGCAGTATGTTGATCTTAATGGATTGTTCACTTTCAGTCCTTTGGGTACGATGTCCATCTTCTTGCACTTGGATAGAAAGTTGATGTCTGTCTGTATCTGTGCGAGTTTCTTTGTATGGTTGATGGATTTCCATTCCAAACGGCTAAATGTAGTGCCTTGCATGTAGAATAGTGATAGAAATGTAGCTGTGTTAGTCTGGGGTAGCTGAAGCAAAATGCAGGACAATGTAGCACTTTAAAGACTAACAAGATGGTTTATTAGATGATGAGCTTTCGTGGGCCAGACCCACTTCCTCAGATCAAATAGTGGAAGAAAGTAGTCACAACCATATATACCAAAGGATACAATTAAAAAAAATGAACAAATATGAAAAGGACAAATCACATTGCAGAACAGGAGGGGGATGCGGGTGGGGGGAGGGGGAAGGGAGGAAGGTAAGTGTCTGTGAATTGATGATATTAGAGTTAGGGAGAGTGGGATGTTTGTGAGTTAACGGTATTAGAGGTGATAATTGGGGAAACTATCTTGGTAATGGGTGAGATAGTTCAAATGTTTGTTGAGTCCTTTTTGGAAAGTGTCGAATTTTAACATGAATGACAGTTCAGAGGATTCCCTTTCAAGTGCAGATGTAAAAGGTCTTTGTAGCAGAATGCAGGTGGTTAAGTCATTGAGAGAGTGTCCTTTCTGGTTAAAATGGCAAGAAACTGTTTTCTCTTTGTGATCTTGTCTGATATCTGTTTTGTGGGCATTAATCCTTTGGCGAAGTGTCTGAGATGTTTGTCCAATGTACATAGCAGACGGACACTTTCGGCACACGATAGCATAGATTATATTTCTGGATGCGCAGGAATATGTGTTCTTGATCTTATAACTCACTCGGTTAGGTCCAATAATGGTATCAGCAGAATTAATATGTGGACAAAGCTATCAACGGGGTATGTTGCAAGGGAAGGTACCAGGGTTGGTATTAGTGTGGTATGTCCTGTGGTGGTTGGTAAGAATCATCTTGAGGTTAGGTGGTTGTCTATAGGAGACTATGGGTCTGTCTCCCAGAGCCTCTTTGAGTATGGTATCCTGTTCCAATATAGGCTGTAGTTTATTGATAATGTGTTGGACAGGTTTAAGTTGGGGGTTGTAGGTGATGAGAAGTGGTGTTCTATTGTTGGTTTTCTTGGGTCTGTCTTGAAGTAGATGGTTTCTAGGTATTCGTCTGGCTCTTTCAATTTGCTTTTTTATTTCTCTGGGTGGGTAGTTGAGGTTTATAAATGCTTGGTAGAGATCCTGAAGCTTCTGGTCTCTGTCAGTGGGATTAGAGCAGATGCGGTTGTATCGAAGGGCTTGGCTATAGACGATGGATCGTGTGGTGTGTTCTGGATGGGAGCTGGAAGCATGTAGGTAAATGTATGAGTCGGTGGGTTTTCTGTAGAGAGTGGTGTCTAATTTTCCATTGTTGATTTGTACGGTGGTGTCCAGGAAGTGGATCTCTCGTGTAGAATGGTCCAGGCTGAGGTTGATGGTGGGGTGTAGGTTATTGAAATCTCTGTGGAATATCTCCAGTGTTTCTTGGCCATGCGTCCAGATCATAAAGATGTCATCGATGTACCGTAGGTAGAGGAGGGCTGAAAGGGGACGGGAGCTGAGGAAACGTTGTTCTAGGTCAGCCATAAAGATGTTAGCATACTGTGGGGCCATGCGTGTACCCATGGCTGTGCCGCTGATCTGGAGGTATAAGTTGTTCTCAAACTGGAAATAATTGTGGGTGAGAAGAAAGTTACATAGATCTGCTATCAGGTTGGCAGTAGTGTCCTCTGGGATAGTGTTTCTAATTGCTTGTAATCCGTCTTCATGTGGGATGTTGGTATATAGAGCTTCTACATCCATGGTGGCAAGGATGGTATTATTGGGGAGGTTATCGATGTTTTGTAGTTTCCTTAGGAAGTCAGTCGTGTCTCGGAGATAGCTGGGGGTATTGGTTACGAAGGGTTTGAGAAGAGTGTCTACATAGCTGGATAGACCAGTAGTGAGCGTGCCAATACCAGAGATGATGGGACGTCCGGGGTGCCCAGGTTTATGGATCTTGGGAAGTAGATAGAACAATCCTGGTCGGGGGTCAGAAGGTGATTCTGTGTGGATTTGTTCCCGAGTAGCTGTGGGGAGGCTTTTAAGGAGACAGTGTAGTTTCTTTTGGTATTCCAAGGTGGGATCAGAGGGGAGAGGTTTGTAAAATGTGGTGTTCGAGAGTTGTCTGGTTGCCTCCTGGTTATAGTCGGCCTTCTTCATAATGACCACAGCACCCCCTTTGTCAGCTGGTTTGATTACAATGTCCAGGTTGTTTTTGAGACTCTGGATGGCATGGTGTTCAGCGCGGCTAAGATTGTGTGTCGCTTGTTGTCGTTTGCGAATAATGTCAGTCTGTGCGTTGTTGCGGAAGCTGTGTATATAGAAATCCAGATTGTAATTCCGACCGTCAGGGGGAGTCCATATAGAATTATTTTTCCTTTGGTGTTGATAGGGGGGATCTGGTAGGTCAGATTGATGTTCAGTGGTGGTTTGGAAATATTCTCGGAGACGGAGGCGGCGAAAAAAAGCCTCAAGGTCACCACAAAATTGTATCCAGTTTGTGGGGGACGTGAGGCAGAAAGAGAGACCCCGGGACAAGACAGACTCTTCTGCTGGATTGAGTTTGTAGCTGGAGAGGTTAACAATATTATCCGGTGGGTTGAGGCAGTTGCTGTTGTAGCCAGTGGTATGGAGCAGGTTAGAAAATTTATTGTCTTTTCTTTGTGGTAGGGAATAGAAGTGTGTATAGTAGATTTCTTGTCTGGTGGAACAAAAGTCTTGCAAGGTGTCAGTCGGTGAGGATGTTTGTCTTGAGATGAGACGATCTAAGTTAGAAATGTCATTCTTGATGGTTTTCTGTTTCTTGTATAAAATACTTCTCAGGTTGTTTCTTAATTTCTTGGATAGTGTGAGGCAGAGTCTTTCACTGTAGTCAGTGCAGTATGTTGATCTTAATGGATTGTTCACTTTCAGTCCTTTGGGTACGATGTCCATCTTCTTGCACTTGGATAGAAAGATGCTGTCTGTCTGTATCTGTGCGAGTTTCTTCGTATGGTTGATGGATTTCCATTCCAAACGGCTAAAAGTAGTGCCTTGCATGTAGAATAGTGATAGAAATGTAGCCGTGTTAGTATGGGGTAGCTGAAGCAAAATGCAGGACAATGTAGCACTTTAAAGACTAACAAGATGGTTTATTAGATGATGAGCTTTCGTGGGCCAGACCCACTTCCTCAGATCAAATAGTGGAAGAAAGTAGTCACAACCATATATACCAAAGGATACAATTAAAAAAAATGAACAAATATGAAAAGGACAAATCACATTGCAGAACAGGAGGGGGATGCGGGTGGGGGGAGGGGGAAGGGAGGAAGGTAAGTGTCTGTGAATTGATGATATTAGAGTTAGGGAGAGTGGGATGTTTGTGAGTTAACGGTATTAGAGGTGATAATTGGGGAAACTATCTTGGTAATGGGTGAGATAGTTCAAATGTTTGTTGAGTCCTTTTTGGAAAGTGTCGAATTTTAACATGAATGACAGTTCAGAGGATTCCCTTTCAAGTGCAGATGTAAAAGGTCTTTGTAGCAGAATGCAGGTGGTTAAGTCATTGAGAGAGTGTCCTTTCTGGTTAAAATGGCAAGAAACTGTTTTCTCTTTGTGATCTTGTCTGATATCTGTTTTGTGGGCATTAATCCTTTGGCGAAGTGTCTGAGATGTTTGTCCAATGTACATAGCAGACGGACACTTTCGGCACACGATAGCATAGATTATATTTCTGGATGCGCAGGAATATGCGTTCTTGATCTTATAACTCACTCGGTTAGGTCCAATAATGGTATCAGCAGAATTAATATGTGGACAAAGCTATCAACGGGGTATGTTGCAAGGGAAGGTACCAGGGTTGGTATTAGTGTGGTATGTCCTGTGGTGGTTGGTAAGAATCATCTTGAGGTTAGGTGGTTGTCTATAGGAGACTATGGGTCTGTCTCCCAGAGCCTCTTTGAGTATGGTATCCTGTTCCAATATAGGCTGTAGTTTATTGATAATGTGTTGGACAGGTTTAAGTTGGGGGTTGTAGGTGATGAGAAGTGGTGTTCTATTGTTGGTTTTCTTGGGTCTGTCTTGAAGTAGATGGTTTCTAGGTATTCGTCTGGCTCTTTCAATTTGCTTTTTTATTTCTCTGGGTGGGTAGTTGAGGTTTATAAATGCTTGGTAGAGATCCTGAAGCTTCTGGTCTCTGTCAGTGGGATTAGAGCAGATGCGGTTGTATCGAAGGGCTTGGCTATAGACGATGGATCGTGTGGTGTGTTCTGGATGGGAGCTGGAAGCATGTAGGTAAATGTATGAGTCGGTGGGTTTTCTGTAGAGAGTGGTGTCTAATTTTCCATTGTTGATTTGTACGGTGGTGTCCAGGAAGTGGATCTCTCGTGTAGAATGGTCCAGGCTGAGGTTGATGGTGGGGTGTAGGTTATTGAAATCTCTGTGGAATATCTCCAGTGTTTCTTGGCCATGCGTCCAGATCATAAAGATGTCATCGATGTACCGTAGGTAGAGGAGGGCTGAAAGGGGACGGGAGCTGAGGAAACGTTGTTCTAGGTCAGCCATAAAGATGTTAGCATACTGTGGGGCCATGCGTGTACCCATGGCTGTGCCGCTGATCTGGAGGTATAAGTTGTTCTCAAACTGGAAATAATTGTGGGTGAGAAGAAAGTTACATAGGTCTGCTATCAGGTTGGCAGTAGTGTCCTCTGGGATAGTGTTTCTAATTGCTTGTAATCCGTCTTCATGTGGGATGTTGGTATATAGAGCTTCTACATCCATGGTGGCAAGGATGGTATTATTGGGGAGGTTATCGATGTTTTGTAGTTTCCTTAGGAAGTCAGTAGTGTCTCGGAGATAGCTGGGGGTATTGGTTACGAAGGGTTTGAGAAGAGTGTCTACATAGCTGGATAGACCAGTAGTGAGCGTGCCAATACCAGAGATGATGGGACGTCCGGGGTGCCCAGGTTTATGGATCTTGGGAAGTAGATAGAACAATCCTGGTCGGGGGTCAGAAGGTGATTCTGTGTGGATTTGTTCCCGAGTAGCTGTGGGGAGGCTTTTAAGGAGACAGTGTAGTTTCTTTTGGTATTCCAAGGTGGGATCAGAGGGGAGAGGTTTGTAAAATGTGGTGTTCGAGAGTTGTCTGGTTGCCTCCTGGTTATAGTCGGCCTTCTTCATAATGACCACAGCACCCCCTTTGTCAGCTGGTTTGATTACAATGTCCAGGTTGTTTTTGAGACTCTGGATGGCATGATGTTCAGCGCGGCTAAGATTGTGTGTCGCTTGTTGTCGTTTGCGAATAATGTCAGTCTGTGCGTTGTTGCGGAAGCTGTGTATATAGAAATCCAGATTGTAATTCCGACCGTCAGGGGGAGTCCATATAGAATTATTTTTCCTTTGGTGTTGATAGGGGGGATCTGGTAGGTCAGATTGATGTTCAGTGGTGGTTTGGAAATATTCTCGGAGACGGAGGCGGCGAAAAAAAGCCTCAAGGTCACCACAAAATTGTATCCAGTTTGTGGGGGACGTGAGGCAGAAAGAGAGACCCCGGGACAAGACAGACTCTTCTGCTGGATTGAGTTTGTAGCTGGAGAGGTTAACAATATTATCCGGTGGGTTGAGGCAGTTGCTGTTGTAGCCAGTGGTATGGAGCAGGTTAGAAAATTTATTGTCTTTTCTTTGTGGTAGGGAATAGAAGTGTGTATAGTAGATTTCTTGTCTGGTGGAACAAAAGTCTTGCAAGGTGTCAGTCGGTGAGGATGTTTGTCTTGAGATGAGACGATCTAAGTTAGAAATGTCATTCTTGATGGTTTTCTGTTTCTTGTATAAAATACTTCTCAGGTTGTTTCTTAATTTCTTGGATAGTGTGAGGCAGAGTCTTTCACTGTAGTCAGTGCAGTATGTTGATCTTAATGGATTGTTCACTTTCAGTCCTTTGGGTACGATGTCCATCTTCTTGCACTTGGATAGAAAGATGCTGTCTGTCTGTATCTGTGCGAGTTTCTTCGTATGGTTGATGGATTTCCATTCCAAACGGCTAAAAGTAGTGCCTTGCATGTAGAATAGTGATAGAAATGTAGCCGTGTTAGTCTGGGGTAGCTGAAGCAAAATGCAGGACAATGTAGCACTTTAAAGACTAACAAGATGGTTTATTAGATGATGAGCTTTCGTGGGCCAGACCCACTTCCTCAGATCAAATAGTGGAAGAAAGTAGTCACAACCATATATACCAAAGGATACAATTAAAAAAAATGAACAAATATGAAAAGGACAAATCACATTGCAGAACAGGAGGGGGATGCGGGTGGGGGGAGGGGGAAGGGAGGAAGGTAAGTGTCTGTGAATTGATGATATTAGAGTTAGGGAGAGTGGGATGTTTGTGAGTTAACGGTATTAGAGGTGATAATTGGGGAAACTATCTTGGTAATGGGTGAGATAGTTCAAATGTTTGTTGAGTCCTTTTTGGAAAGTGTCGAATTTTAACATGAATGACAGTTCAGAGGATTCCCTTTCAAGTGCAGATGTAAAAGGTCTTTGTAGCAGAATGCAGGTGGTTAAGTCATTGAGAGAGTGTCCTTTCTGGTTAAAATGGCAAGAAACTGTTTTCTCTTTGTGATCTTGTCTGATATCTGTTTTGTGGGCATTAATCCTTTGGCGAAGTGTCTGAGATGTTTGTCCAATGTACATAGCAGACGGACACTTTCGGCACACGATAGCATAGATTATATTTCTGGATGCGCAGGAATATGCGTTCTTGATCTTATAACTCACTCGGTTAGGTCCAATAATGGTATCAGCAGAATTAATATGTGGACAAAGCTATCAACGGGGTATGTTGCAAGGGAAGGTACCAGGGTTGGTATTAGTGTGGTATGTCCTGTGGTGGTTGGTAAGAATCATCTTGAGGTTAGGTGGTTGTCTATAGGAGACTATGGGTCTGTCTCCCAGAGCCTCTTTGAGTATGGTATCCTGTTCCAATATAGGCTGTAGTTTATTGATAATGTGTTGGACAGGTTTAAGTTGGGGGTTGTAGGTGATGAGAAGTGGTGTTCTATTGTTGGTTTTCTTGGGTCTGTCTTGAAGTAGATGGTTTCTAGGTATTCGTCTGGCTCTTTCAATTTGCTTTTTTATTTCTCTGGGTGGGTAGTTGAGGTTTATAAATGCTTGGTAGAGATCCTGAAGCTTCTGGTCTCTGTCAGTGGGATTAGAGCAGATGCGGTTGTATCGAAGGGCTTGGCTATAGACGATGGATCGTGTGGTGTGTTCTGGATGGGAGCTGGAAGCATGTAGGTAAATGTATGAGTCGGTGGGTTTTCTGTAGAGAGTGGTGTCTAATTTTCCATTGTTGATTTGTACGGTGGTGTCCAGGAAGTGGATCTCTCGTGTAGAATGGTCCAGGCTGAGGTTGATGGTGGGGTGTAGGTTATTGAAATCTCTGTGGAATATCTCCAGTGTTTCTTGGCCATGCGTCCAGATCATAAAGATGTCATCGATGTACCGTAGGTAGAGGAGGGCTGAAAGGGGATGGGAGTTGAGGAAACACCACCCAGAAGCAGGCACCACAGATACTAACTGAAGAGTCATGGGACGGCTCTCATAGATCTTGCACATGCATAAGATGATAGATCTGCGGGGGTGTGGGGGGCGTGGCATAGTGAGGGGGCCTAAGAGGTCAGTTGCCCCTGGGAGAAAAATAATATGAAATTTAGTTAAAAATAGATGTCACATGTTTTTAAAAGTAATCCCAGATCTCCTGCCTTTTGTCTAGTTTTGTCTTTTTAAGCCCCCAGTTAAAATTTTCAAAAGCACTTGAGTGACTAAAGTCACTTTCGAAAATTGGACTTGGAAATCTAAGCTCAGATTTTCAAAGGTAATTAAGCTCCTAAAGAGACAGTTGCCAACTCGGATCTTCAAGGATATCTATCTGATCTTTACACATCTTTGATAATCTGGTCATAAGTGTCCTAGTCAGTTCTGAATGTGAGATGTAGGAGCCCAGTCCTAATTCCTTCCGGATTTTTTTTTTAATTTGAACATTTATCTACACTAATTCCCCTCCTTTCTCTTTCACTATCCAATAAATGCCTGGATCAAAATTATAGGTTCTTTGTGAATATGCTGACTTGAGAGTAGAAAGATTTCATATTGTCATGTATGGTTCCTGGTAACCCATCTCAAATATGAAAAACTAGGTTGATACCTGTTCATATCAGGAGCTGTTGAATTCAGTTCACCATTTGCAGTATCTCATTAGGATGTTTAGTGGAGAAGATATTGGGTTTTTTTTATTTACAGGCAGTCCCCGGGTTACGTACAAGATAGGGACTGTAGGTTTGTTCTTAAGTTGAATTTGTATGTAAGTCGGAACTGGTACATATTGTAGGGGAAACTCTAGCCAAACATTTTTTTTAGTTTTGGATAGCATAGGGAAAGGTTAACTCCCCTCTAATGTTTGTTTTGCTGTCTGTTCCCCTGTTCAGAAGATTTCACATCTATTTCTGTCCCTGTGACAAACTCAGGACTAAAGGAGTAACTCATCAAATACCAAACAGCTCTGCACCATGCTTTGAGCTAATAGCTTTATTTCCACACACCACCCAGGGTTCTAGGAGGAGGGTCCTTTTTTTGCTAACACAATGAGGCCAGCACTTTGTTTGTTTTGGTGGAGTCTTTGTTTGCCCAGGGAGCCCAGCATGTATAGGGGGAGGAGGGGCGGAGAGGCTGCTTTTGTCTGCTGTTTGGCAGCCTGTTGCTCAGGGGAGGGGGCAGCCTGTTGCTGGCAGGGGGGGAGGGGGGGAGGCGTGCAGGATGCGAGGCCGCGGGGGGGAGGGCAGCGATCGTGGGGAGGCACTTTTCCTCTGCCCGGCAGCTCTGCGGGATCCCTGTCCCTGTGGCCAGCTGCTGCAGGCAGAGGCCAGTTGGAGCCGGCCGAAGAGGAGGAGGAGGTGGATTCTAGGACCCAGGTGAGCGAGCCCCGGGGACGCTGCTGCGCTCCGGGAGCCTGGCATGTATAGAGGGGAGGAGGGACAGAGAGGCTGCTTTTGTCTGCTGTTCGGCAGCCTGTTGCTCAGGGGAGGGGGCAGCCTGTTGCTGGCAGGGGGGTGGGGGGGGGGGGGCAGCGGGCGTGGGGAGGCACTTTTCCTCTGCCCGGCAGCTCTGCGGGACCCCAGTCGGAGCCAGCCCGAGGAGGAGGAGGATCCTAGGACCCAGGTGAGCGAGCCCCGGGAATGCTGCTGTGCATGTGCGGGAGTTGCCTCACCCCGTTCGTATCTAGGGATCCGACGTAAGTCGGATCCACGTAAGTCGGGGACTGCCTGTATACTGTGGGCAAAGCATGGGCTCACAAGAATTCCTCCATTGTTTTACCATGAGTGTCAAAACATTTGGGCTGCGTTTAGATTATGTTATCTAAACTAGAACTCTGTAGTGTAGACCTGGTTTTTGGATTTAATGAAATACAAGACGCTAAAACCCCTTTCCCATGATGCTGTTGAAGTTGGAAGGACTGCTATTATAGATATCAACTTAACAAAAAACAGAAATCTTTCTCTGTGCGATTCTGTTGATTTTAGAATATCCTCTAGCTTCAAATGCTTACATAACACTTTAACTTCATACCATTCATTAAGAATAGCTTCTGTAACATTCTCAAGCGAATCTTTAGATATCAAATGATGAAAATGGTGAGTGAGCATCTTAATCTCAGAATCACCATAATTTCTTAAATCGCTACCGGTTGGCCACGAAACAGTATTGAATATGGAGCAGGCAGCAGATACTTCACAACGATTATTGCCCAAATATCTGTCATTTAACTTTTAAAGAGTATCCACCCCTGCCCAGCCCAACACCCCCCCCTTAGCGTGGCACCTGGAGGGTGGGGGCAACTACCCCTCCGTCCTTCATTACATCTCTGGAGTGGGGATGGGTGGGAGGAAGAAAGGGCCGTGCAGAGCCAGCACTCCGGCAGTCGCTCCCAGGAGCGGCTTGCCGGGTTTCTCCCTCCTCAAGCAGCTGCCAGTCGGCCCTTAGGCTGACAGCCCATCGGGAAATTTCCAGTATCCCGCCAGGCCAGTCCGCCCCTGGTGGGGAGGAGTGAATTGGCCAGCAGGGAACAGGACTCACCCGGGCAGTGCAGCTCCCAGGGCGCACGATCACGGCGAACCGAGTCAGTCCAGCTGCGGCTCACCACGCGCTTGACCAGCGCGCAGGAGCACGGACCGGGCTGCCCCTCCTCGGGCAGCTTGACCTTCTGCTCACAAACAGGGAGGAACTAATAGGGGAAGTAGAGGTGGGTGACAACCTGGGAAGCAGTGATCATGAGATGGTAGATTTCAGGATCCTGACCAAAGGAAGAAAAGAGAGTAGTGAAATACACACCTTGGACTTCAGAAAAGCAGATTTTGACTCCCTCAGAGAGCTGATGGGCAGAATCCCCTGGGATGTTAACATTAAGGGGAAAGGAGTCCAGGACAGCTGGCAGTATTTTAAAGAAGCCTTATTGAAGGCACAGAAAGAAGCCATCCCGACGCGTAGCAAGAGAGGCAAACATGGTAGGAGACCAGACTGGCCTACAGGGAAAATCCTTGGTGAACTTAAGCACAAAAAGGAAGCTTACAAAGAGTGGAAACTTGGACAAATGACCAGGGAGGAGTTTAAAGGTATAGCTCGAGAATGCCGGGGGGTTATCAGGAAGGTGAAAGCGCAAATGGAATTGCGACTGGCTAAGGATGTAAAGGATAACAAGAAAGGTTTCTACAGGCATGTTAACAAGAAGAAGGTGATCAGAGAGGATGTGCAGCCCCTAATAGATGAAGGAGGTAACCTGGTGACAGATGATGTGGGGAAAGCTGAAGTACTCAATGCGTTCTTTGCCTCTGTATTCACGGACAAGGTCGGCTCCTGGACTTCTGCTCTAAGTGATGCAAGATGGGATGAAGATGGACAGCCCGTGGTGGGTAAAGAACAGATTAGGAACTGCTTAGAAAAGCTAAACGTACACAAATCCATGGGTCCGGACTTAATGCACCTGAGGGTACTGAGGAAGTTGGCAAATGTCATTGAGGAGCCTTTGGCCATTATCTTTGAAAAGTCGTGGAGATCGGGAGAAATCCCGGATGATTGGAAAAAGGCAAATGTAGTGCCCATCTTCAAAAAAGGGAAGAAGGACAATCCAGGGAACTATATGCCGGTGAGTCTTACCTCGGTTCCTGGAAAAATCATGGAAGGGATCCTTAAGGAATCCACTTTGAGACACTTGGATGAGAGGAAAGTGATTAGGAATAGTCAGCATAGATTCACAAAGGGCAAGTCGTGCCTGACCAATCTGATTAGCTTCTCTGATGAGGTAACTGGCTTGGTGGACATGGGAAAGTCAGTGGATGTTATATACCTTGACTTTAGCAAGGCTTTTGATACGGTCTCCCACAATATTCTTGCCAGCAAGTTAAGGGAATGTGGATTGGATAAATGGACAGTAAGATGGATAGAAAGATGGCTAGAAGGCCGGGCCCAGCGGGTAGTGATCAACGGCTCGATGTCAGGATGGCGGTTGGTTTCTAGCAGAGTGCCCCAAGGTTCGGTTCTGGGACCGATTTTGTTCAATATCTTTATTAATGACCTGGATGAGGGGATGGATTGCACCCTCAGCAAGTTTGCAGATGACACTAAGCTAGGGGGAGAGGTAGATACGCTGGAGGGCAGAGATAGGGTCCAGAGTGACTTAGACAAATTGGAGGATTGGGCCACAAGAAATCTGATGAGGTTCAACAAGGACAAGTGTAGAGTCCTGCACTTGGGATGGAAGAATCCCAAGCATAGTTACAAGCTGGGGACCAACCAGCTAAGTAGTAGTTCTGCAGAAAAGGACCTGGGGGTTATAGTGGATGAGAAGCTGGATATGAGTCAACAGTGTGCCCTTGTAGCCAAGAAGGCTAATGGCATATTAGGTTGCATTAAGAGGAGCATTGCCAGCAGATCCAGAGATGTCATTATTCCCCTTTATTTGGCATTGGTGAGGCCACATCTGGAGTATTGTGTCCAGTTCTGGGCCCCCCACTACAAAAAGGATGTGGACGCATTGGAGAGGGTCCAGCGGAGGGCAACCAAATGATTAGGAGGCTGGAGCATATGACTTATGAGGAGAGGCTGAGGGAGTTGGGTCTGTTTAGTCTGGAGAAGCGAAGAGTGAGGGGGGATTTGATAGCAGCCTTCAACTTCCTGAAGGGAGGTTCCAAAGAGGATGGAGAGAGGCTCTTCTCAGTAGTGACAGATGGCAGAACAAGGAGCAATGGTCTCAAGTTGTAGTTGGAGAGGTCCAGGTTGGATATTAGGAAAAACTATTTCACTAGGAGGGTGGTAAAGCACTGGGATGGGTTACCTAGGGAAGTAGTGGAGTCTCCATCCCTAGAGGTGTTTAAGTTCCAGCTTGACAAAGCCCTGGCTGGGTTGATTTAGATGGGATTGGTCCTGCCTAGAGCAGGGGGCTGGACTTGATGACCTTCTGAGGTCTCTTCCAGTTCTATGATTCTATGATAAGGGGATGGTTTGATGAGATAACATGATCTTGGTAACTAATTGACCATTCATTATCAGTGGGAAATAGGTCAATGGAGGGATGATAGGAGTTACTATAGAGAACTTTCTGGGTGTCTGGCTGGTGGGTCTTGCCCACATGCTCAGGGTTTAGCTGATCGCCATATTTGGGGTCGGGAAGGAATGTTCCTCCAGGGTAGATTGGCAGAGGCCCTGGAAGTTTTTCGCCTTCCTCTGTAGCATGGGGTACAGATCACAGCTGGAGGATTCTCTGCATCTTGGGGTCTTCAAAGTATTTGAAGGCTTCAATATCTGAGATCTAGGTGAGAGGATTATTCTAAGAGGGGTGGGTGAGATTCTGTGGCCTGCACTGTGCAGGGGGTCAGACTAGATGATCATAATGGTCCCTTCTGACCTTAAAGTCTATGAGTCCTCCTCACATGCAGCCAGAGCTCCCAGCGCTGACCATGCCTTGCCTCCCAGCCACTCTCCCTGCCCCTGCCAGAGACTTGGCAACCCTATGTGGAGCCCCTAGAGATGTCTCAGGGCTCCGCGGAGCACAGTAGCTACTCACCGCAGGCAAATGTATTTGTCGTGCCCTGGTTATGGCCGCTGCTCAGATTTTCAAGTCATTTTTAGGAATCAGAAGTGTGCGAGATCTCATATATTGATGGATGAGGGGGTTACAGGTGCCGTTTCATCTTCCCTGGCTGTGTGCCAGATGATATATGCCTGGCAGAATGGTACCATGTACCTGTTCTGTGGGGCTGGGCAAGATGAATGGCATCTTCTTTGCCCTTAGCTCCAAGGGGAGCATAGGCCATCAACAATTTCTTTCCAAGCCTCTCTGTCTTGTGCCACCTTCTCTAATTCTCTCCAGCTTTTGCCCATTTTCCTCACATTCACATCCAAGTCTCTTCTCCAACTATTCTTTGGCCTTCCTCTTCCCCTTTAATGAGAATGTGCTAGTCTTTTAAAAATGGATCCTAGGATTATGGCAGGTTCATGTTCCAGGGCTGAATGTCTCTCAACAGGCACATCAGATATACTGCTTACATCATCTGAGGCTGTGGAATAAATGGTTTCTTCCTCCTCTCATTTGCTTCTCCAGGGATGGAGTGTTTTTTGGTCCAGATGTGTGTGCAGAAAGAAGAGCTCCCAGAGAGACTGTCAAACGCAAGGAATGTTTCCAATATGGACAATGAGGAAAATTATTCTGCAGCAAAGAAAGAAACACGACAGGTAAGTGGTGCCAGCCAAAGGGCAGTACAGATTCTATCATAATGGATTGGTAGAAGCAGTAAGAATTAGTACAGATGTCATGCTTAGAATTATAATGGAACTGAAATAATTTGTTTTCATTTGAGGTTTGTTTCTTCCTGCTTTCTTTCTCTTTTATACAAACTGAAAAATGTTCATTTGCATTGCATTCACTTCAACATGAAAGGGGTTGTTTTTTTTTATTTTGAATTGCTTTCTTTAAAAAATTAGATCTTGGTAAACTTTAAAAAAAATCATTTTGTTTGATCAATTTAAGGGAAAATAGCTGTGTGAGTTGTATTTGTTTGTTTGTTTGTTTGTTTGTTTTAGCCACCTCTAGATCCAAGCCCAAAATACTATTTTTTTTCTTAATCTGATACCTCACCCTGCTTTGGAAAATTAGTTTACAACTGCCCTATCATCTTTAGTGTCTATCTTTGTTTATGATTCTGGCTAAGATGGAGTTATCTTCCAGCTACTGCACCACCTCACGAGACTTGGCAAAGTATGGTAAGATGTGCTTCCAGTCAACGTCTACTGCAAGGCCATGGGGACCTTACTGAATGCAGTGCTCAGTGAGATGAATAGAGTTACGGCCTTAGAGGTAAGGGATGAATCTAGGTACTCTACCTAGATATCAAGGATCAAACGTTATAAATAAGGAACTTGCTTATCTAGAATCCAGTGTAACAACAGAAATGCTTCAAGCTTCCATCATCCAGAACCGACCAAGACCACACACGCCAACTGAGCGAAATCCTAGTACCGTTGAAGACAATGTTCAAATTCCTATTTGCATAGTGGAGTAGGCAGATTTTATCTTTCAGTATTAAATTGAGAGTGGTGCCTTTAGGACTTAGTAGAGCATACTATGAGGATGGAGTTTGAAAGGTGTTTGCAAAGGTTCTCTGAGTCTTGTGTAGAGCAGATTTAATTATTCTGAAATTTCTGGCAAACTAGGGAACAGGAATTTTTGTTCTTGCAGAAACATCAGAAACACATGGATTCCAAAATGAAATGTACTTCTGAGATTTCCAGCAGCTGCTCAATGAAATGGACATAAATCATGCCGATTTCACTGCTGCCCACTACAGAATAGCAGCTGTTAATCTGATATGAATCATACCAGCTATTCAGGTATCTCAGGGTCTGCTGGCTCTGGGGACCCCGGCCTTCCAAGTTCCCAGGCCAGCTGGCTCCTGGGGCTTCCCAACTCATGTAGACTGGGGGAGACAGCCAGCCTGGTAGTCCTGCTCAGTGGCTGGGAACCTGGGAACCCCACCAGAGTGTGGGAGCTGTGCATGAATCTGTCTGCATCCTAGCTAGACTCCACAGACTAAAATGAGTACATGATCTCCATTGCAAATTGTGTTCTATTTCCCTAGACAGTGTCTGTGAAGTGATTGCTAGGTTATGCTGGGACAAGAAGTAAAATGAGCACGTTTAATTTGTTGAAAGGAAATACCATTTCATACCAAAGGAAAGAAATGTGTTGATCCATCAGATCCAGCTGTGATCTGTGCTCCAGTCTCCCTGCAGAAAATTAGACTATGGATGCAGGCTGGGAGCTGGCAGCCCTACACATGCCGGAAACAGCCCTCACCTGCCTCAGTTTAAGCAGTTAATTGGCTAAACATAATGGCTGCGTCTAGACTGGCATGATTTTCCACAAATGCTTTTAACGGAAAAATTTTTCCGTTAAAAGCATTTGCGGAAAAGAGCATCTAGATTGGCACGGACGCTTTTCCGCAAAAGCACTTTTTGCGGAAAAGCGTCCGTGCCAATCTAGACGCGGTTTTGCTCAAGAAAGCCTCAATCGCCATTTTCGCAATCGGGGCTTTTTTTCGCAAAACAATACCACGTTGTCTACACAGGCCCTCTTGCGCAAAAGCATTTGCGCCAGAGGGCTTTTGCCCAAAGGGGAGCAGCATAGTATTTCCTCAAGAACACTGACAATCTTAGATGAGATCGTCAGTGTTCTTGCGGAAATTCAAGCGGCCAATGTAGACAGCTGGAAAGTTTTTCCGCAAAAGCAGCTGCTTTTGCGGAAAAACTTGCCAGTCTAGACGCAGCCAATGTGAAATGGTGAACTAACTAAATAGGATTTTACATCCCTGAATGAGTCCAGTAATTACAGCACTTCTATGTGTGAGCTTCTCTACAGGACAACTGCTAAGTCTGTGCACGCCAATAACCTTAAAGCTTACAGGTTAAGGAGGCATAGTCTGAGCGACTTCTCTCTAGAGTGCCCAAGCCTATATAATAATGCTCCTTGCTTCTCAGTAAGATGTTCTGTATTCCAGCGAGACACATGTGCTCTTGGCATCTGCTCAGCACAGTATCTATGCTTGCTTCCAAGAACTTGTTCAAATGCACACATTCATAAATAAGTCTTTTTGGTCTAGGGAGAGTGGCAAATGAGGAAGCTGATGAAACCTAGTGTATTTCATGGTATGTTAAGTACAGTTCAGATGGCTGATTTATCACCTTCACAAAGCTTTCTGTTCCTTTCATGTCCCTTTCTGCTCTAAGCACCAGAAAACACTTAACTGTTCATTTGCTCCCCATCTGTGCAATTCTAGGACGTAGCTTGAACGTCCTATGCAGGGCCATGCTGGAAGAAGGACCTCTAGTGTTAACTCCATTACCCAAAGAAAACAAATAAGAAATACCAAGAGTAAGTTCCAGTCTACAGAAATGCAGAAATGGATGATGTTCAAAGAGCTGATGATGATCCTACAGGCCAGTCTCCAAGAAATAATAGATCGGTAGGCATCTTCTAATATGCACAAGAATTCTTTCTATAGTGAAAATCCCCAACAGCAGGTTGCTTTGTGCATATGGCCATTTACTGTGCAGATAGCATGCTGGGAGTCAGCTACATTTGAGGCTGCTGGAGCAGGCAGAGGTGTAGCGAGGATGTTTTGCGCCCGGGAGCAAAGGCCAAATTTGCATCCCCCCGAAATCATTTGTTACTGTGGATCTGTTATTATTTCTAAGTCAGCCAAAAAATAAGAACATAAGAAAAAAATCACAAATGCTACTAATAGCCACAGATCCTTGGATCAATTAGTAGATCATAGTAGAATTATCTTGATCGTATTTTGCTTTTTTCAAAAAACATTCCAATAATTTACTGGATTTACTGGTTTCTTCCTTTTCTTCTGCTAGTCTTTTCCTGCACTGAGCACCACTCAACTTTCTTCCAGACATATCTAAGATTTATAAATAATCCACCTTTTAGGATATTTATCATTTAATCACAATTACTTATTGTACTAACTAGACACATATAAATTATAAAGTTTTTGTGGTTTACATTCTGTTTAATTATTTTTTTCTCTTTAATCTTTTGTATCCCATTCTCATTAGATTCAAGTCTTTTACATTAAAAATGTGAAATGCGTAAAATATGTACGTTTTATAAAACCCAAAAGAAAAAAACGTTACAACCTAAATATGAATTTCATCATTATATTTCAATCAAGGATTTAAAACCACTGTCACAGCAAATGAGTAACGCATTGCTTTAATTAATTGTAAAAAGATTTTGAGCATATCAAATGTATTTTAAGCAATCTGTAATGATTCCTAAATGCCGAGTTACTTACTAGTTAACCTAGTTGTTTTTCATACTATCGCATAGCAATAAACTACATCATAATTATGAATGTAAGAGATTAACTTGCCTGTTAAAATAACATGCAGAAATATATTTAAATCAAAGTAACACACAACTGGAGAGTCGCTCTCACGTTTTTGAAAGCACTTAAAGCAATAAGTTAGAGTGGGAGGGGTGGTGCTCTGGCGTAGTTGAGGGGGATTGGATTAGAATGGTGGCATGGGGGTGCCTGGCTCTGGGGAAAGGAGGGGACTATTTTGTTGATATTTTGGTTTTTATTTGTTTATTCCCAAATAAAATCACAAAATGTATATTATTTTTATATCAATAAATATGTCAATTTTTTCAAATTGCATGAAGAATTATATGTTTATTCAAAATTTCAGGTTTCCAAAGTATCTGAAATTTTCACAAAAAAAGAAAAAGATTTCACAACCAATCATTTTAAAGCTATGCAAAAGAGCATCTTGTTCAGACCAATCACTTCAAACCAGAACCCTCATGCATATGCATGAGTCAAACCTATAAAGGCCTGAGCAACGCCCGTTTTGTTGTTGCATCGGAGCGTCGGGTTAGATGTAGGTTAGACTAGTGCATGCATGAGAGGGTGTATGTGTGTGGTCTAGCGTCTTGTCCCGGGTTGTATGAGTGAGGTTTAGCATCATCTGCAAGTTAAGCCAAGCAGAAGGGTTGGTATTATATTCTGATAATCTTACTTAACTAGGTTTAGATTAGATAGTTTAGATTTTAGATAGATTAGATCTCGTCATCGAGCCTGTCCATTAGGCAGCGTCGGTCACAGCATGTCAGCCATCATTGTGCCTGTTTGGCGGGTGCGTCGCGAGTTAGTTAGGGTATTATTTTAAGATAAGTGTAGGATACGTTAGTTTAGAGTCTAGCATCCATCGCCGTTCCAGCTGCTCTGAAGTGCAGGAAGAGGCCGAAGGTCTTCCCAGAAGGGGAACACATCACTCCCGACTCCAGCACTTCGAGGGACCTCCTGGCTTCTCTCTCCTGAGGCTTTCAACTAGCCAACGGCTCGAGGTTGCCAGCGTTGGCGCCATCGTCCATCGAGGGACTCCTGGCTGTTCTTCTCCCGAGGCTTTCAATTAGCCGACAGATTGAGGTCGCCAGCAGCACAACCATCGCCTCAGCGCCGTTAGACTGGTAAAGTTATAAAGTATTTGAGGGGACTGCCCCCTTGCTTGTTTACAATATATTGTAGTCTAGTTGTTATAAACCTTATCCAAATTGTTCAGTTTTTATTTATGCGCCATATCTAAGAGTAAAGGACAAAAACCGGTGATAGATATAGAGTTTGGAGTCGCACCTTAATCTTCTTAATAATTTAATTAGGCTAATTGGTAGGTAATTAATATACACAGTCACCCTATCGGGTAATACAGCTGAATTCTCCCACGTGGAGGTAAAGAGTTTGAGCCGAGCCTTATTCCAGAACACCGAGAGGAGAGCAGCAGCCCTTGCCAAAATTAAATAGCCTCGTGATTAGTCCTGCACAATAGACCTTTACCTAGAAAAACCACGGTGCATCATGTCTCAAACTGTTTGGAGTTTACCCTTTTTATACGAGTCTAAATCTTTCCAGAAGCACTTCCTGGCCAACTGGGAAGAAAACCTCTTGCATCTCAGCATTTATAAAAGCAATGCTGCTTTGCCTCCCAAAACAAAGGAAAGTAATACTTTGGCAGTGGCTCTTGTTATTGCCTCCACTTTCCAGAGAGAGCTCTGTGCTGTGAAACTCTGGCTCTTGCCATGATTAGTCTACCAGCCCAGAACCATTTTGCTCATAACTTTGGTGGCAGATTCTGGAAGTGGTGCTGTTTTCTAGAGCATACAAAGTTTAAATGGGATCAGGCATCAACTTTGGGAAAAATCCTAAAATCACAAAAAGGGTCCTAACTCAGACACATAGTCTAATTTTGACCAAAATTGGTAGAAGATTTTCTAAATACAATTGGTTATACAACAATGTATGCAAAATGGTGCTGTTTTGGAAAGTTTGGGAAACTTTTAGCTCCAGGCGATCAATTTTTTTGCACATTCCTGTACTTTTTTTTGCCATTAATGAAAGCTAAAGTCTAGTCACGTGATAAGTGCTTGTTTGTAGCATATAACTGTTTTTCAGCCAGTGAAATTTGGAGAGAACTGAATTTTTGTTTTAAGTTTGACAGGGTTTTATTATTTTTGTACTTTTACACCCAAAAATGTTATTTCCCACCTGGCTACCACTAAGTTGTTTAAACAAATGTGTTGCAATCATAGAAAACGTGTCTGAAAACTGTAGGTGCTGGGGTTATTTATAATGTTTTTAAAGGGGTACTTTATAAAAAAAAGGTTGAGAAACACTGGCATATAATACATCAACATATTGTCATGTATTTGTAGAACAGACTAATTTGAGAAGTTTTTTATATCTGCTGTTATGTAAATGACAAGATACCCACTTCCTAAAAAAGCAAACCATATATTTGAGCTCTGCTCAGCACAGACATAAACCTAAAGCACATGTGGTACCAATGTGACTTGGATGACAACACACGTGTGACGGAGGGTATCAGCCCTGCACTGACGGCTGAGTCTAATCAGTCCCACCTGGCTGAAGAAGCCCCGCCCTCACAACTCTGCTGGGCATGCTCAGACTGCAGACCAGATATAAAAGCCTGGGAGGAGGCTTAATCTGGGCTGACTGCTGGCGAGGAAGGACCTCGGAAGGGAGCTCCTGACAAGCATCAGCCAGCCGAGAAGAGAGAAGACAGCAGAGACCCGAGTGCCAGTTGGGATGTCTCCCTGGCCATTGACGAGGGAAAAGCTAGCTCCAGGAAAGTAGTGGTCCCGATGAGCATCTGGGACTCTACCCCGCCGGACCATATAGGAAGTGGCCCAGGGAGGGGACTGGAGCTGCCTTTCCTGCCCTGGAATCCTTGGCACATTTTGGACAGATTCCCCGCCGAGCGAGTGGTGAGTCCTCCTGCCGAGGGGCCATGGCTGCAGTGAGGGAGGAGGACCCCTGGAGGCCTGGGGCAGCTAGACGCTTGGAGAACTTCATGTTGGCCCAATGTAAAGACGTGGGGGACATGGACGGTTCCTCGGCTCCTTTGAGCGGTCCTGCGAACTGCACCAGATCCCCCCCAGCTGACTGCCTTCAAGAGCTCATCCCCGTGCTGAATCAGGAAGCTTCAGGGGTGCTCAACCAGCTGGAGAATCTACAGCCAGGTGAATGGGTCAAAGAGGCTGTGACGGACCGGGCCGTGTCTGGGCACAGCTGAGGGTGTCTGCTCAGGGTGAATTGCTCAAATCCAGGGCTCCTTACAGTTCCCGACTGGTGACCTCTCCAAACAGGCCACAAACCAGTCCCACAGAGCACTTCAGCTGCCTGCCTGAAGCCTCACGAGCAAAACCCCTCTGACACCCCAGCAATATCCGTGCCCCAGATGGCCCCGGGCCTCATACACAGGTGGGGGGTCCTAGCACCCAATCCCACCTACCCCGAACAAGTTCTGTCCGGTTCCAAGAAACCAGCCACAGATCCCTGGTCAATTTACCCCCCGGATCTTACCCACAAATCACGCTGGGCCAATCCTTTAGAATCTATATCTAAAGGTTTATTATTACAAGAAAGAAAAGCCTGAGAGTAAGGTTATTAAAGTACAGTACGTTACATGCACCGAATCTCCCAGTCCTCGATGCAGGCTCTAGCAGAGATGTTACAGCTGCCGATTTAAGAGTTCTTATTGCACATCCTATCATCAGGATGGGTTCACAGGTCTTCCAGGCTCTTCGATCCCTGCAATGCTGCCTCTGGGATGAAGTGCTGAGCTGAGAACAAAATGGCATCGACCACATGGCCTCTTTATACCTCCTTCCTGGCCTCTTCTTGTATGCAGCAAGTCACCTGGACAGAGGCCAATCTCTATGTTCCCTGCTGGCTGCTCTTAGGTGACAAACTCCATTCTTTGGGTGTGTCCATAGCCCATTGAGAGCCATTGTTCCACAGGGCTTCGCTACTCAGCCTGTCCATAGCAATACTTAACCACATTCAGAGAAATATTCAGCTTCCACACAGATTACAGATTCCTACCTACACACATAGACATTATATACTCACATAAATAGCGTACATAAGATCAACAAACGATAAGCTCCCATTCAATACCCCACATGGCTCCCTTTTATACCAATTTCTGGGGCCAACACCCCCACCTAGGGGTGCAGCAGCGATCTGGCTGCTTCCCTCCAATTCAGTAATGTGACAGAGGCCCTGCTGCACAAGTTAGGGCTGACTCCCGAGACGTACAGGAAGAAGTTCCAGGGGAGGGGTGCAGAAAGAGCCATGGGAGACGTATGTAGATTTGGCCTCCCGCCTGTGCAATATGGTGTTTGGGGTCGGAGCCCAAACCGCAGAGGACCTGCTCAAGCAGATGATCCTGGAGCAGTTCTGTGAAGCGTGCACACCCACCCTGAGGCTTGGCTCAAGGACTGAAGACCAGAGAACCCCCAGGAGGCTGGAAGGCTGGCAGATGAGTTCACAGAGAGCCGGTCTGGGGGTGAACGGGAGTCCTGGAGAGAAAGAGAATCACACAGAAACCGGTTCTCGGCTGAGCGATGGGACCAGGCAGGGCCCAGGCAGAGCTGGCCCAAAAGGGCCCACAGGACCTAACTTGCCTTCGCTGTGGTCAAAAAGGCCACAAAACGGCTCTGTGCACTAGGCACCAGGACAGGTCCCAGGACCTGGGATTTTCCAGGGTTAACTGGCTGGAGCAGGGGGAAGGGCAGGTTGCCCAAGAGGCAGAGGCCAGCAGGCAAACCTCAGCTCAGAACGTGGGGGAGGATGCTCAGTGCACCTCCCCTGGGAGATCTGACCCTCGAGGGGCGGATTTCTCCATGTACCGGGTGGGGGTAGGGTGGCCCCTGTGGAGCGAGAGCCTCGTGCCCCTGGAGATGGATGGCAGGGAGGTGATGGGCTACTGGGACACAGGTACGGAGGTAACGCTGGTCCGGCCCTAGGTAGTAGCCCCCGACCACATGGTACCTAACACTCCGCTGACCCTGAGGGGCATAGACAGGACCCCGTTTAAGGTGCCTGTAGCCTGGGTGCATCTGAAATGGGGGGCTAAGGAGGGCTCCAAGAAAGTGGGGGTGCACCAGCACTTGCCCACGGAGGTACTGATGGGAGGGTGACCTAGAGGAGTGGCCAGATGTACCCCACAGGACCCTGGTCACCACCCGTAGCCAGAGCCAGCGAGGGGCTGGCAGCCCTGACTCAGGGGAGGGCTCCCTGCAGGGGGCTCAGGACCTCATCCCAGTGGACATGGGGTCCGGCCAGGTTGGGACTCCAGACCTAGGCAAGGACTGGGAACAGATCCCTTCCCCAGCTGCCGAATTCCAGGTGGAGGTGCAGGCAGACCCCTCCTTACAGATGCTGAGGGACTGGGCTGGCCTGGGTGCAGCTCAGGCCTAGGAGAGAGGCTGCCAGGAGAGATTCCTGTGGGAGTGGGGATCCCTGTACCAGGAATCCCAGGAGATTAGGAGGTTAGGGGACTAGGGGGGATTTATGGGGACTAGGGGGTTAGGGGAGACTGAGGGACTAGGGGGCACTTAGGGGGTTAGGGGACTGGGGGGCTAGGGGGAACTTGGGGGACTAGGGGGTTAGGGGACAAGGGGTGACTACGGGGGACTTGGGAGGACTAGGGTGTTAGGGGGACTAGTGGGGACTAGGGGAGACTAGGAGGTTAGGAAGACTAGGGGGGACTTAAGGGGACTAGGGTGTTAGGAGACTAGGGTGGCTAGGGGGAACTTAGGGGGTTAGGGGACAAGGGGGGACTTAAGGGGAGTAGGGGGGATTTAGGAGGTCACGGGACTAGGGGGACAAGGGGGAGGACATGGGGGGACTAGGGGGTTAGGGGACTATGGGGGAATTAGGGGGACTAGGGAAACCAGGGGGGATTTAGGGGACTAGGGGGAATATGGGGGGACTAGGGTGGACTTAGGGGGACTAGGGGGTTAGGGAACTAGGGGGATTAGGAGGTTAGGGGGATTTAGGGGGACTAGGTGGTTATTGGACTAGGGGGACTTAGGGAGACTAGGGGTTAGGGGACTGGGGGGATTAGAGGGTACAAGGGAGAATTTAGGGGTACTTGGGGGGACTATGGGGTTAGGAGACTTGGGGGAACTTGGGGGGATTAGCTGGGACTAGGGGGGGATTAGGGGGTTCGGGGGACTAGAGGGACTGGGGGGATTTAGGAGGACTAGGGGGACTTAGGGGGACTACGGGGTTAGGGGGCTAGGGGGAATTTAGGGGATAAGGGGACTAACGGGGATTTAGGGGGACTAGGGGGTTAGGGGACATGGAGGGCTAGGGGGAATTTAGGGGTTTAGGGGACTAGGGGGGACTTAGGGGGACTAGGGGTTTGGGATGACTAAGGGGTACTAGGGGGTTAGGAGGACTGGGGGGACTAGGGGGTTAGGGGTATTTAGGGGGACTAGGTGGTTATTGGACTGGAGGGGGTCTTAGGGGGACTAGGGGTTAGGGGAACTTGGGGAGACTAGGGGATTAGGACCCTAGGGGGGACTAGGAGGGACTTGGGGGGACTAGGGGGTTAGGAGACTTGGGGGGATTTGGAGGGATTAGGTGGGACTAGGTGGGATTTAAGGGGACATGGGGGGATTTAGGGGGTTAGGGACTAGCTGGGACTTAGGGGGAATAGGGGGTTAGGAGACATGCAGAGCTAGGGGCAATTTAGGGGGTTAGGGGACTAGGGGGGACTTAGGGGGGACTAGGAGGTTAGGAGGGGGACTAGGGTGTTAGGGGGACTAAAGGGGATTTAGGGGGGACTAGGAGGTTAGGAGGACTAGGGGGATTTAGGGAGACTAGGGGGTTAGGGAGACTTAGGGGGACTAGGGGGGACTTAGGGGAACTAGGGGGTTAGGGGACTAGGGTGGATTTAGGGGGACTAGGGGGTTAGGTGGACTTGATAGGACTAGGGGGTTAGGAGCCTGGGGGGAATAGAGGGGACTAGGGGGTTAGGAGACTTGGGAGGATTAGGGGGTTAGGATACTAGGGGGAACTTGGGGGGACTAGGGGGTCTTGGGAGTTCTAGGGGGTTAGGGGACTAGGGTGGACTGGGGGGACTAGGGAGTACTTAGGGAGACTAGGGCATTAGGGGACTAGGGGGGACTTGGGGGAACTGGGAGGACTGGGGGGACTTGGGTGTTAGGGGACTAGAGGGGACTAGGGGGTTAGGGGACTTTGGGGGGACTGAGGGGACTTAGGGGGTTAGGGTACTAGGGGGGATTTAGGGGGGACTAGACGGGTTAGGGGACTGGGGGGACTAGTGGGGACTTAGAGGGACTAGGGGTATGTTTACACTACCCCGCTAGTTCGATTTGAATTTCCCGGGCTTCATTTGCATAAGCGGGGCACCGCCATTTTTAAATCCCCGCTCATTCGAACTGCGTGCCGCGCGGCTACACGCGGCACGAACTAGGTAGTTCGAACTAGGCTTCCTAGTTTGAACGAGCAGGGATTTAAAAATGGCGACGCCCCGCTTATGCAAATGAAGCCCGGGAAATTCAAATCCCGGGCTTCATTTGCAATTGCGGTATGCCTACATTACCCCGCTAGTTCAAACTAGCGGGGTAGTGTAGACATACCCTAGGAGGTTAGGGGACTGGGGGGACTAGTGGGGACTTGGGGGACTGGGGTACAATGGAGGGTTGGGGGGGACAAGGGGGGACTTGGGGGGACGGGGTTAGGGGATCAGGGGGGACTTAGTGTGACTAGGGGGGACTTAGGGGATAGAGGAACTGGGGGGACTAGAGGGGATTAGGGGAGACTGGGGTGACTAGGGGTTAGGAGAACTTGGGGGACTAGGGGGACTTAGGGTGTCTGGGGGGACTAGGGGTTTAGAGAGACTATGAGGGACTTGGGGAGACTAGGAGGTATGGGGACTAGGGGGGACTTGGGGGGACTAGGGACTTAGGGGGACTAGGGAGGATTTAGGGGGTTAGGAGGACTGGGGGGACTTGTGGGGACTTAGGAGGGACTTAGGGTGACTAGGGGGTTAGGGGACTAGGGTGGACTTAGGAGGACTGGGATGACTGGGGGGATTGGGGGGGACTAGGAGGTTAGGGGGGATTTGGGGGGATGGGGGAGATTGAGGGAGTGGGGGGATTAGGGGGACTAGGGGGTTGGGGGACTAGGGGGAGTTAGGGGGATTTAGGGGACTGGGGGGAGTTAGGGGGACTTGGGGGAATTAGGAGCACTGGGAGGACTTAGGGGGACTAGGAGTACTGGGGGAGTAGGGGGGACTTAGTGGGACTGGGGGACTGGGGGGACTTAGTGGGACTGGGGGAAATGGGGGGACTAGGGGTACTGGAGGGCTAGGGGGGACTTAGGGGGACTGGGGGGACTGTCACATTACTGAATTGGAAGGAAGCAGCCAGGTCCCTGCTGCACCCATAAGTGGGGGTGTTGGCCCCAAAACTGGTATAAAAGGGGCCATGTGGGGTGTTGAATAGAAGCTCACTGTCTGCTAATCCTATGTACACTAGTCACGTGACTGTATAATGTCTGTGTGCGGACTTAGGGGTCTGTGATCTGTATGGAGACTGGGAGTCTCTCTGCATGTGGTCGAGCATTGGGCAGGGCCCGGCCTATGCACATGCTAAGCAGCGAGGCCCTGTGGGACAATGGCAGTCGATGGGCCAAGGACACAGCTGGGGAATGATGACCAACACCTGAGGGCTGCCAGCAGGGAACACAGGGATAGGGCGCTTGCCTGGTGACCTGCTGCAGCCAAGAAGAGACCAGGAAGGAGGGATAAATAGGCCATGTGGTGGACTCCATCTTGGAACTCAGCTCAGCACTTCATCCCAGAGGCAGCATTGCAGGAATCGAAGAGCCGGAAAGAACTGTGGTGTCACGTTGCTGGATCTTGAGGGGAGCAGCCAGATCACTGATGCACCCATAGGTGGGGGTATTGGCCCCAAAAATGGTATAGGAGAGGGCCATGGGAGGTATTGAATAGAAGCTTATTATCTGATAATCCTATGTATGCTGTTCTTGTGTTTGTATAATGTCTGTGTGTGCAATTATGAACATGTACTTGTATGGACACTGAAGATTTTCCTGCATGTGGTTAAGCATTGGGCAGGGCCGAGCCTGTGGACATGCTAATTACTGAGGCCCTGTGGAACAATGGCTCTCAATGGGCTATGGACACACCCAAAGAATGGGGGCTGTCACCTGAGAGCAGCCAGCAGGAAACACAGAGATTGGCCTCTGACCAGGTGACCTGCTGCATACAAGAAGAGGCCAGGAAGGAGGTATAAAGAGGCCATGTGGTCGATGCCATTTTGTTCTCAGCTCAGCACTTCATCCCAGAGGCAGCACTGCAGGGATCGAAGAGCCTGAAAGACCTGTGAACCCATCCTGATGATAGGATGTGCAACAAGAACTTTTAAACCAGCAGCTGTAACATCTCTGCTAGAGCCTGCATCGAGGACTGGGAGATTCGGTGCATGTAACGTACTGTACTTTAATAACCTTACTCTCAGGCTTTTCTTTCTTGTAATAATAAACCTTTAGATATAGATTCTAAAGGATTGGCCCAGCGTGATTTGTGGGTAAGGTCCAAAGGATAAATTGACCAGGGATCTGTGGCTGGTTTCCTGGAACCGGACAGAACTTGTTCGGGGTAGGTGGGATTGGGTGCTAGGACCCCCCACCTGTTTGAGGCCCGGGGCCATCTGGGGCACGGATAATGCTGGGGTGTCGGAGGAGTTTTGCTCGTGAGGCTTCAGGCAGGCAGCTGAAGCGCTCTGTGGGACTGGTTTGTGGCCTGTTTAGAGAGGTCACCAGTCTGGGGGCTGTAAGGAGCCCCGGATTTGAGCAATTCGCCCTGAGCGGACGCCCTCAGCTGTGCCCAGACACGGCCCGGTCCATCACAGTGGCGTAGTCAGCAGGATCCACAGATCTTGGTCAATTGAGCTTTGGGATCAGGACCCCACGCTGTCTAAATTTGATTTTTGGTGTTGAGAGTTTGGTTGGTTAAAGAGCCGCTGCGATGATCCCGGGATTATATGAGAGTCTGGGCAAAAGTGCTCTGAAGGATTTGTGCTTGGGGAGAGGCATTTCCTTTAGGAAAAGGGCCTCTAAACTAGATCTGGTAGTGTTGTTACTAGCCAAGATATGGATGAAAGAGATCAGAAGGGAGTCAAGGAAGCTGCTGAAAGAAGGCAGAAGGCAGATGAAGAAATTGCTAAGAGACAGAAGGAGATGGATCGGGAACTTGAGGAGAAAAAGGCAGAATATGCTGAGAGACAGTGGAGGGAAGAGGTAGAGCATGCAGAGAAGATGGCCCTAGCCAAGGAGGAACATGCTAGACTTGACCTCCAGCTTAAGAGACTAAAAGAACAAGAGAGACTGTATCCTCCTGAAGGTTCGATGTGTAACTCTGTGGGTATGTGGTATGCTTATGATATGGCAGACGTATTTTACCCAGCTGATGTGATGACCCAACCCCAAAGCATGTATGAATGCAAACCTTTTGTGTTACCTATAGCTAACAGGGAGGTTTGGGTAGGGGGTGCATGTGGGTATTGAAAGTTTCCTGGAGCTGGTCAGTCTCCCTGTAACCAAGGGGAAAGTGTCTCTACATGTGTGCCTGTGGCAGATGGCTGTGTGTCTGTGCAGGAGGGAGTGAGCCTGTGGGTGAGGGCCCATCTGATGCCTCAGAGGTGAGGCTGGAATCAGATCCGGGGCAGTCTGGAGTGGCTGGCCACAGCGGAGTTTTGGTTGAGGTGTTGTTGGCTGGTGAGGTTTGTGAAATTGAACCTGCACAAGCTGAAAGTGATTTGTGTGAAGAAGCACAGTGTGTGCAAGCTGGCAATATGGCTGGTGGAAGTAGCTATGCGGAAGTGAAGGAAGCTGTCCCAGTGGCTAGCTGTATGCCTGAAATTAACCAGGGGTGTTGGGACAAGGGAGAAACTGTCTCTGATTGCCTGTCTGTGTGTGGGGAAGAGTTTCTTCCTTTGTCTAAGGAAGGTGCCCCACAGCCTGTGTTGGCTGAGAGCAGGGCTGTTGTCCCAGAGTTGGGTCTGGATACAAAGAAGGCCCAGAAAGGAGGTGTCTCTAAGTGTGTGTCTGCTGGGGAGGAGGATGCTGTGACTTGGGTAGATCCAGGCAGTGTCTGGCCAGAACCCCAGAGACCAGACAGTGGGGACCCCGATGTTGTGCCTGCTGCTGCTGTGTTGCTGGCAGAGGGGGGAGCGACTCTGTGGGACCAGGGAGACCCCTTAGCCCGGACACAAGGAGAGAATGAAGGACTGTTAACTCTGGAGCCTAATGATGGTGTGGAAGTTTACAGCCATCTAGAGAGCTGCAAAGGGGGAGAAGGTGCCTCTGACCCTGTATCTTGTGAGTCTGTCTGTGTGCCTGAGAGGGGATTGTTTGTGAATCCACCAAAGGGGCTGGAGATAAGGGAATTGCAGGAGGAGTTGGTTGTGGCTCAACAGGGCAAGGCTGCTGCAGAGCCAGGGAAGGGTGGACTGCTGCTTAAGGAAGCTCATAGGGAGGAGAGTCCTGGCAGTGCTGGTAGTAAGCTGTTTGCAGTGACTGAGGGAGGTGACAGGGCCTTGCTTGGAAAAGGCATTCAAGGGAAGGCTCTGCCGGTAAAGGGCAGTGGCTTGTTGTGTGAGGCACTTGTTGCAGTGCCTGCTGGACCGAATTTGTCTGTTAACAGTGACTCCACTGACTTGGGTTTAGGGAAACCCAGTGTGGATGGTGGTGGAGAGGTCTCAGAGGGACTGAGGGTTGTTCCAGATGAGGCAGGAACATCCAGAGAACTGGAGCAGGCTGCTAACCCAGTGACTGTGTGTGACCAGCTTGCTGGGAAGCCAGTGTCTTTGGGACAGGATTGTTCCCAGGTGAATGAGGAGAGTTGGAAGTTAGTGTCTCAGATTCAGGAGAAGGACTTGTTCGGGGTAGGTCTGTCCCAGGCTTCTCCCCCCAGGGCTGGGCTGTGAGTCCCTGCCTTTGGCAGAGGGGAACTGTTGCCAGCCCCCAGCATTTGCAAGGAGTGGGAGCCTGGGGGTAGGGCAGCAACAAGTGGGGAAGCAGAGGTGGGGGAGCTGGCAGAGGGCTTGGAGGGCAGTGCGGGAGGAAGAGCAGAGGGGAAAGGGGAACAGGGTTGCAAGGGGCCCCGGCCCCAGGAGCAGCTGCATCACAGCCCCAGCTCTGGTAGCCACCTGCCACGCAGCCCGCCCTGGGAACAGCGGGACAGCCGTCACATGGGTCTGGCTGCGGCTCCAGCCCTGGGGCAGAAGTTCTGGCCGATGCCACCCCTAGATGGAAAGTCTTAGAGGAAACCCTGCCCTGGACCCGGAGTCGAGGGTGGGCCCAGGTTGCTCCCAGTCCCCTACTGGGGACTTGACTGGACAGTTCCCGCAGGACCCCCGGCAGAGGGGAGCACAGATCAAGACATGGCTGCCGGGCTGGGTGGTGAAGATGCGCACAGTCCTTGGAGAGATGTGGTACCAAGAGCAGACACCACGGCGGGCGAGGAAATGTTGGGAGCAGGGTTCGGACCTACAGAGCTCATCCCCACGAGCACCAACTGGAGGCCCCGTGGCAGCGAGAGGAGCCCAGTCCTGCATGCGCTTCCAAAGGCTACGTCTGCACTGCAGCGCTAGTTCGGGACACCGCAGGTACCTGAACGAGCCGTTCCCCGTCTTTCGGGCGCGCCTGTTGATTGGAAGTTTAACGGGCTTGCTGCTCCTGGGAGTTGTGGTTTCCTGCAAGTGCTCTGCCTTCCCTGTTGAGTTTCTCCCCCGCGCGTCCCTGCCAGAGCCCCCGTCTCAGGGTGTGGGCTTCCACTGCTACTGCCCCGCCCATGTCTCAGCCTGCGGGCGCCCCCATTAATTAGATAACCAGTTAACAAACTAAACAGGATTTACAGCCCTAATTCCAGCTGGCCTCAAAGATCAAACGGACGGTCTCCTAGGGTGTCTGCAGGTGCCCCTTTGCCCCGTCTCTCTACAGAGATCACACAGCAGGGGCCGGGTACTAAAGGCACTAAGCAGCTGGCGGAATCACGGAGAACAAGGGGCAGGGGGGGCCAGGGGGAAACCCTCTGAACCAGAGGCAGGGGGTCCAGGCAGCTAAATGTGAGGCGGAGAACCTCCGTCTATCAGAATCGGCTTCCCCTCCACGCTTGCAGAACTGCACAGCTAAAACTGTTAGAAGCCAAATCAGACCGGCTCGTGTATGTGTGTCAGAAATGGCTACAGGGAGCCAACTGTGATGGCAGCTGTTTGTGATGTCACACCGGCCCCGCCCCCGGGACTGCGGAATCGTTGAATAGCCGGTGAGAGTTCACAAGTCCATCCACTGCTCCATGAACAAACATTGAACATCCCCGCCTCAGCCACACCCCCACCTGGCCGGCACCTGTACCTCAGTTTCCTCCTCTGCAATCACGTCATCAACTCCTCCTCCCTGCCCCAAGCACTCGCCCCTCCCCCTTTCCTGGATCCGGCACTTGACCCCTGCCCCCTGCCTCCTATGCAGCTCCCCCACCCCCTCCTGGTCCCGAGCGGGACCCAGGCTGCCCTTCAGCCCGGCGGGCAACACCTGCTCCCCCAGCCTGCCCCCACCCAGCCACAGCCGTGTCCCCTGAGGCACGCCGTGACCCGGCACTCCTGCCCAGCTGCAGCCAATCGGGCCGAGAGAGAGGACAGAGGGAGCCGCAGTGGCCTGTGGGAGATGGAGGCTGGGGCAACTACATCTCCCAGCAGCCACTGTGGGGTCAGCAGCACATGAGAGGGACAGGGACCTGTGTCTGCTCTCCCAGCGCACAGTGCGGGGCATCCTGATTGGGTGGGGGAGGCTTTGGCTAAGCTGCCATTTGCTCCGCGAGGCGGCGGAAGTGGGTGAAAGAGAAAGTGCCGTTGCCATGCCGGAGGCCTCCTGGGAGTTGTAGTTTCCTTCGAGCGCGCTGCCTTCCCCGTTGAGTTTTTCCCTGGCGCGTCCCGCCTCAGCACGTGGCCTCCAGCTGCTGTGGCCCAGACCCACCCTGCCCCGTTTTCAATGCGTGGGTGCCTGGCCGGCCGGGGGGAAGCAGCTCCCCTGCGCAGCGTGTCCCAAGCCTGGCCCCCGAGGGGACGTGTCCCTGCTCCCGGTGCCCCAGCGGTGCCCGTGACGGGCCGAGCCCTTCACATGCATCTCTCCGCGCCCGGCAGCTCCAGGCAAGCCTGGGCTGGGCGCGTAGAAGGAACCGCCCCAGGGATGCAACGCGCTGAGGCGCCAGAGCCGCTGGAGACGGGTGCTGGGGAGAGGGGCGGTTCGTGGGGCCTTAATGCACTGATGTGTGGGTGAGAGGGCTTTCGACAAGGGGGCTGTGTCTAGACTGGCCAGTTTTTCTGCAAAATCAGCTGCTTTTGTGGAAAAACTTGCCAGCTGTCTACACTGGCTGCTTGACTTTCTGCAAGAACACTGACGATCTCATATAAGATTGTCAGTGTTCTTGCGGAAATACTATGCTGCTCCTGTTCGGGCAAAAGCCCTCTGGCGCAAATCATTTGTGCAAGAGGGCCGGTATAGACAGCACAGGACTGTTTTGTGCAAAAAAGCCCCGATGGCTAAAAAGGTGATCGGGGCTTTTTTGTGCAAAAGCGCGTCTATATGGGCACGGACGCTTTTCCACAGAAAGTGCTTTTCTGGAAAAGCGTCTGTGCCAATCTAGATGTTCTTTTCCGAAAAGGCTTTTAACTGAAAACTTTTCCGTTAAAAGCATTTCCGGAACATCATGCCAGTCTACACGTAGCCATAGTGTTCTGTTCATATACTTTTGAGCAGGTATTGCAGTTTATTCATATTTAAGAGTTTATGGTTTAATTTATTGCTCACCATTTTAGAGTTAGATGTTATCACTGACTTTTTAGCTGTTCTGTTCCCATCACTTATCAGCTCAGAGGTATTGCTCCCTGCTGGCTGCTTAGGGGCTAAGCTTACCACACCAGATTTAGTGGTTTTCTCTAGGAATGTCAATGTATAGACGACTACACAATTAAACAATAAGCCTAAATGTATTGGTTAATTCTGTCGATTACACGCATTCTCCTCTCACCCACTGTCTCTATCAGAGGCAGCAAGGAGGGAGGAGGCGTGAGCTGATACCTGTGGGAAGCCAGCTTTTAAGTCAGCTTGTCAAAAGAGGGCGCGGTTGTACAGTTGATGAGGCTGCACTACACGGCGCATTGGGTCAGCTTCACAGAACAAAAAACCCACAATAGCTCAAATATACCTTTAATTTTTATTGCAAGCAATACAGGAGCAGTTTTAAAAGCGATATATCTGTCTAGTAATTAGCAATTAAAAGGCAGGTTAAAGCAATGTTTAATTTGAATAGTTAACAGTCTAAATCTAATCTCTAACCCCAATTTAGCAGCCTAATTCTTAATCCAGTTTAACACACATGCTCTCATACACACATCCCACTCATCACAAGTGTAGACTTGACTAGTCTTCAACATCCTTAAAATGGATATCAACTGGAAAACTTTGCTAGGCAGAGTGTTGGGTCAGTGACTCCCAATAGTAGCCTGTGGATACAGAGACAAACCCAGATAACTTTGGTTGAGGCGGAAGTCTGATACACAGGTCACCTGAATATGCCGAATTGATGGACTCTAACGCATGGGGCAAAATGGTGTGGTATATATCCCCTCGGTGGGGGCCAGTCAAGTGGGACAATGTCCACTGGTTGCACACAACCTGGATGGGGTGATGTGATAGCCTTTTTGCTAGTGTGACCACAACCGATCGTGAGGCGCCCTGCTTGCATCACCCAATTCTACTTGCCTCACCACAAGTGATAAACAATAGAATGTCCTTGACTAGGTCTCTCCCTTGTTTCTCCTTTTCTGGGAATGTTGCCTCCTTCTGTACCATTTTGTCTCCTCAGCACACACAGTCTTTTCTTTCACATAGTCCTTTCTCTCAAAGTTGTAAACAAGTCCATAATCCTCCAAGGCCCTAACTTGAACCTTAGTATGGCCTCTCTTCAGCTCACTTACTGTTAATTCAGTCATGCCAATCATTCACACTAGCCATGATTCATGACAAGCGCCCCACAAGCATTGGATCGCCCATTCCCCCACCTCTGTGCTGCTGCCTCTGATACAGAGGAAGCAGTATGGTGGGAGGAAGCAGGTGGGAGCGGATGTGCTTGAGCACTGTGTGTGCTGGCTTCATGGACCCACCTGTCAATCCCCTTGTTGCCTCTTCTAGAGGCAAGAGGGGGCAGGCAGGAGCTGGTGCTGGCTTTGCAGAGCTGCCTGCCTTCCCACACTGCTGCCTGTATGAGCTCCTGTCCACAGAGAGGCCGACCTCTCTGTGGGCAGAGGCTGATCTAGCAAGCAGCCGCTGTCTGCCAGGAGTTTGGATGCCTGGTGGACAGGAGCTGCTGCCATCCTGCGCTGTTGCCTTTGTAACAGAAGCAGCCATGTGGGGCTACAGGCAGCTGATCTGCATAGAAAGCTGGTTTTGAAACTAGCTGCCCTTGTGGAGCAACCCCCGCCTACCACCCTACAGTGTGGCGGCAGCACAGAATGGCCAGGGGGCTCCCTGGATGGAGCCGGAGCGCCCTGGCTGCTGCCCCTGCCCTCCGGAACTATTTAATAGTTTTGTAACTGCTAACAGTTGATGCGGTTACATGAGTATTCAATTACCCGATATCTAACATCCCTAAAAAAAAAAAAAAAAAAAAAAAAAAGAGAGAGAAGTCCTGTGGCACCTTATGATTTATTGGAACATCGGCTTTCGTGGGCAAAGACCCACTTCGTCAGATGCATGTAGTGGAAATTCCAGAGGAATCTGCCATTTGAAAGTACTCCTTCCCTCCCCCCCTTTGCTGCCTCTATTTCATAGAGGCAGCAAGGTGGGGGGGGGGGGTTGTCTAGTAGACATTACTATCCAATAAGCAAATGCTTATCAGATACAGCCGGTCCCCGAGTTGTGAACAGTTGACTTTCGACCATTCGCAGTTACAACCGAACCTGTCGTAAATGGCGGACCTCAAGTTACAAACGTGATCCGCGCTTACGAACAGCGTGGTTGCAAGTAATTCTATGGGGTCCGACTTATGAACGAACCGAGTTATGACCAATTGCTTGGTCCATAACTGGTTTGTAAGTCGGGAAGAGGCTGTAGTTGACTAGTCGACTAGTCTTCAACATCCTTAGAATGGATATCAACTGGAAAACTTTGCTGGGCACAGTGTTGGGTCAGTGACTCCCAATAGTAGCCTGTGGATACAGAGACAAACCTGCCCGTTGCTCTAGGGGCCAAGCAAGCAGGGCCATGCACACACCTAGGTTGTGTCTAGACTGCATCCCTTTTCCGTGAAAGGGATGCAAATTAGACATATCGCAATTGCAAATGAAGCGGGGATTTAAATCCCCCTCGCTTCATTGGCATAAAATGGCTGCTGCTTTTTTCCGGCTCGGAGCTTTGCCGGAAAAAAGCGCCAGTCTAGACGCGGATCTTTCGGAAAATAAAGCATTTTCCGAAAGATTCCTTTTCCCTTATCTGTTCTGAAATTGGATTTGTTCTTTTCATATGTGTTCATTTTTTTTAATTGTATCCTTTGGTATATATGGTTGTGACAATTTTCTTCCACTTTCTATCTGAGGAAGTGGGTCTGGCCCACGAAAGCTCATCACCTAATGAACCATCTTGTTAGTCTTTAAAGTGCTACATCGTCCTGTTTTTTGTTTCAGCTACACCAGACTAACACAGCTACATTTCTATCACCTATGAACAGGAACCCGCTGCTAGTGACGTCATTCCCTGGCGCGGTGCATGCAAATGATGGAACGCGGGGCACATTCTATCGGCTCCCGGCAGGCTGGAGCACTGAATGGTCCAGCGAGTGACACGTGGGTTTGTGTCGCACACAAACGGGTCCCAGGCTCCGTCATTAATGGAAGGGGCGGGGCCTGGTCTGGGGGCGGGGCCACTGGCTGGCAGGAACTCAGCTGGGACGCACAAGTGAGCAGCAGGAAACTCCTCGGGGTCTCCGGAAAATCCTCGCGTGGCCCCTCTGTGTTTGTGAATGGGGGGCAGCAGAGACAGCCCCCCCTCCCCCCTCACGCTGCTCCTCTGCACTTTCGAAGGCAACAGCAGCATCGGTCTGTCCCCTTGCCTGTCCCCGCACAAGCCAGCTGGGAAATTTGCTGTTGGGGGGAGCAGAGCGGAGGGGTTTTGGGGAGGGGGGGAGCAGACTGCAGGGAGTGTGAGGGGGAGGGGTTGGCGCAGGGTCTCCTCTCCCTAGTGGGGGCGGGGCATCAGCGGCGAATGCTGCCGTCTCTAAGGCAGGAGTCCCGCCCTGCTACCAGGGAGGGAGGGACAGGGGGAGTAGGGAAAGTAGCCGCAGTGGCTTGTAGGAAACATTGCATGCCACAGTCTGCAGCTCCCATCGGCCATTGCAGGGCCGGCGCTCTTCGGTTGGGCAGGCGCAGCGGAAGTGACATCACAGTCCTACCACTAACCCAGGGGCGACGGGGGTTGGTCTCGCGCGCGTGTCACGCCCAGCCCTGGGAGTTGTAGTTCTCAGAGTGCGGCCTCCCGTGGCATCTCAGTCCACCCTGCCCCACCCATCATAGCCCTGCCCAGCGTGTTCCGGCCTCTTCCCGACCCCAACTGTGTCCCCGGTCGCCCCTGTGACGTAGCGGGGGTACCTGGCTGGTTTCTATGCTGCTGGCTCCGGGGTAACCCCCACTGGCTGCCGTGGGTACCACGACCCAGCAAAACAGGATGAGTCACTATGCAAACCAGTATGGCCAGACACCCCCCATGGAGAGGAACAAAGGAAGGTGGAATGCTGCCCTGGCTGGGGGGCAGGGCTGGAAGAGAGTTAGATAGTTGCTGTCTGGAAGCATGGAGGAGACAGCCTAGGGAAAGGGGCTGGAGTTTAGGGGCCCAGTCTCCCCCATCTCAAGGGGGCCTGAGGCATCCTAGCCCAGCTCTGTGACCAGATTCCATCTGTGCTGTGCTGTATCCTGGAGAGGCAATAAACTTCCTCTATTCCACTGGCTGGTGCAGTCTGTTTGTGCCATTTCGGGGTGCAGGAGACGGGGGACCCCCAACGCGCCGTCACACTGGTGTCAGAAGTGGGATGCACTGCACCCCATGGATGGAGCTTCCCGCGGCGAGTGACAAGGCGCTGTAGAAGCAAGAGCCCTAGAGCCAGGCGTGCTGGAGACAGAGCAAAGCGGTTCCTGGGAATCGTGGGGCGCTGCAGCACTAGACTGGTGAGTCTGCACCGAGGGGCCCAGCGGGCAGATGGCCTACACCCGACTCTTGAAGGCAGAGCTGGTGGAGCTGTGCAGAGAGAGGGGCTTGCCTATGCGGAAAGCAGCCAAGGCCCAGCTGATTGCCCAGCTGGAAGAGAATGACCAGCCACAGGGCCAGGATCTTATCCCCAGGCGAGGCAGCCAGACCCCCCCTGAGAGTGTGTCAGTCTCAGAGAGGGGGAGGAGCGCTGGAACCCACCGGAGAGATGAGACAGCGTCTCCCGGGAGGCCTGTAAGCCATAGCCCATCTAGGGCAGGGGCCAGCCAAGCAGAGCTGCGGCAGCTGGAGATCCAGCTGCGGATCAAGGAATTGGAAGTAGAGGACCGAGAGAGAAACCAGCCAGGTACCCCCCACTACGTCACAGCCCCCGCAGCGCTACTCAGGACCCGCTCATGTCTGTCCCCGCCCTGAGCCGCGGTCCTCAGCCCCCCCCCCCTTTGCACCCCCCAGTCCATTCAACACCCCCCGCCCAACCTGCACTCCTTTCCCCCACCCCCAGTGCATTCAACACACCCTTGCCCCCTGCATCCTCTTTCCCCACCCCCAGTCCATTCAACATGCCCTTGCCCACCTGCACCCTCTTCCCCCACCCCCAGTCCATTCAACACACCTTTGCCCATCTGCACCCTCTTCTCCCACCCCCAGTCTATTCAACACGCCCTTCCCCCCTGCACCTCCTTTCCCCACCCACAGTCCATTCAACACACCTTTCCCCCTTGCATCCTCTTCCCCCACCCCTAGTCCATTCAAGACGCCCTTGCCCACCTGCATCCTCTTCCCCCACCCCCAGTCCATTCAACTCGCCCTTGCCCACCTGCACCCTCTTCCCCTACCCCCAGTCCATTCAACACGCCCTTCCCCACCTGCATCCCCTTCCCCCTCCCCCAGTCTAGTCAACACGCCCTTGCCCACCTGCATCCTCTTCCCTCACCCCCAGTCTATTCAACACCCCCTGCCCAACCTGCACCCCCCATTCCATTCAACACCCCCTGCCCGAACTGCACCCCCCAGTCCATTCATCACGCCCTTCCCCACCTCTCTGTTGGCTTTACCCACACACCCTCCTCCTCACACACCCCTGTCTTGACAGGCCTATGTCTTTTCAGCCTCTCTTTTTCCTTCCTTCCTTCTCAATCCAAACACCCCTATCTCACCAGGTCTGCGACCTACCAGCCTCCCTTATTCCTTCCTTCCTTCCTTCCTTTGTACCCTCAAGTTGTACTCCTACCCCCTCAGTCCTCCTCCTTCCCACACTGCCAGCCAGCCGTATCCTTCCCTAATCTGCTCCCCCCACCGGTTATTCCTCCATTCATGGGATCTCTTAACCCCTAGCTCTCCCCAATTCCAATTACTGTTTCCCATGAAATTGCTGAGGTGGTTTTGCCTGCCAACCTCGGGCCCTCAAACACTCCTCCATGCTCTCCTTCATCTCGGGGGCCTCTAACCCCCCAAACTCTCAGTGCCCCTGGGATCCTTAGACCTCTTCTTTCCACAGTGCAGCCCCCAATGCCATATATTTAAGACAGTCAAACTTATGTAGAGACCCAAAATAGGAAATGAACTTCTCCACTCATCAGCCCCTTTGAGAATCTACTCTTTGCAGTCCTGCTGTCTCCCTGCACAGGATGTGGGCAGCTCTGCTGGGTGAGCATCGCCACAGAGGTGGTCTTCGGAGCCTTCAAAAAAGTAGGCGACAACTGACAGTCGGTTGCTTCAGAAGCCATGAGCTTCTTTTTGGGTACGAAGAATTCTGCTGGGTCTACTGTTTACAAAAGACTGTTTGGATGTAGGCTCAAGCGCTCTTCTCTACTGGTATTTCTGCAGTGGCAGTGAGAGGCGGAGGGGGAGGGTAGAAGCCAGCGGCATACATTATATGTGAGAAGAGGTTATGCGACATTACTGACTGATATGCCAATATGTACACTTTTCTTAAAGTGCTGGATTCAGAAAGAGGGAAAAAGTCAACTGTTGGAGTCTCCTCCAGTTTTGCGACGAAGAGAGCAGAAAATGAGACTACAAGCAAAATGGATCCAAGGCAAAAGCCATCCAGGTGGGAGCAGAGTGAACAGAATTGACATAAGCATTTGGGTTAGATGAGCCTGTGATGACCTAAATCCACAAAGATATGCCCTGTTTGCTAAGAGAGGGAAACCCCTAGCCGAGGATCCCAACGAGTAGCCCACTCGGTTCTAGGAAGGGAATTCGCGTTCGCTTAGACAGTGAATCCGAGCGCAGGCTCCCGAGGTGCTCGCGGGAGAAACAGGGCTCCTGTTTGTCAGGGGTGTGGGTTTCTCTGGAACACGGAGTCCTTCTCAGCAGACGCTTGGATGGAGGCGTTTAGAAGCAAGGCGGTAAGGTTTCTGTCTGCCTCTCATGTGTTTCTCTCTTGTTGCTCTCTCGTATTGGCCAATACGTTCTGTCTGTCTGTGTCTTTGTCCTTGGTGTGCTTCTGCCGTGTCCTTCGACAGGACGCTGGCAGGCATTCCAGGTGAGCATCTCCACGGGTTAAGGTCTCAGGAGCCAAGGGGAATTCTGCAGGTACGCCTGTCGTGCAAGGGAGAGAGGTGGTGTGTGATGGCTGACTGACTCAGTGTTCTTGTAGTGGGCCCGATAGAGAGGGGAGAGGGGGAAAGGGCTAAGGGATAGAATTCCCGCAGCCACGGACCTTAGCGAGTGAGAGCTCACGCTGGGCTTTTTCTGCCGCGCTTGCAGAGGAATCAATGCGGGGCCGTGGCCAGAGAAGAAATAGTCCGAGACGGACTTGACCTGACCGGACGTGATTCTCGGGACACATGAAGTGTCCTCAGCGTTCGGCCTTCCCATGGCTCTGCGTGAGTAAGAGATGCGTGCTTTGAAATCTTCAACCGTCCTGGCAGTAGCTTTCTTCTGAGTCCGAGAGTTTCCTGCTGGGGCACGGAGCCTGGTGGGTCGGGGACTGGTGAAGGGGCAGTAGTCGGTTCAAGAGAGCGTGGATACAGACTCAAGGCCTCCTTTCTCTCCGTGTTCCTGCAGCGGCAGCGGGAGCGGGGCGGCCGATGGTGGGAGGCTGCGGTGAGCTATAGGGGAGAAGGAGCGATGCCGCGTCCTTGCGGACCGAAACGCCAAGTTGTTTGTTTGTTTTTCCCTCTTTGCTGGGTTCGGAAGCAAGCGATAAGAAGTCAACCGTCCCGGTGTGCTGCCGCCTGGGGATGGAAGGAAAACGAGAAGAGGGAGCTGAGGAGCTTGCTCGAAGGGAGGCGAGAACCGTCCGTCTGGGAGCGGAGCAGGCATCGCTGTCACGGAGATAAATGTCTGGTCTGCAACTCTCTCGGCCCACTCGGTTCTAGGAAGGGAATTCGCGTTTGCTTAGACAGCGAGTCCGAGCGCAGGCTTCCGAGGTGCTCGCGGGAGAAACAGGGCTCCCGTTTGTCAGGGGTGCGGGTTTCTCTGGAACACGGAGTCCTTCTCAGCAGACGCTTGGATGGAGGCATTTAGACGCAAGGCGGTAAGGTTTCTGTGTGCCTCTCCTGTGTTTCTCTCTTGTTGCTCTCTCGTATTGGCCAATACGTTCTGTCTGTCTGTTTCTGTCTGTCATTGTCCTTGGTGTGCTTCTGCCGTGTCCTTCGACAGGACGCTGGCAGGCATTCCAGCTGAGCATCTCCACGGGTTAAGGTGTCAGGAGCCAAGGGGAATTCTGCAGGTACGCCTGTCGCGCAAGGGAGAGAGGTGGTGTGTGATGGCTGACTGACTCAGTGTTCTTGTAGTGGGCCCAATAAAGAGGGGAGAGGGTGTGACGGACCGGGCCGTGTCTGGGCACAGCTGAGGGCATCCGCTCAGGGCGAATTGCTCAAATCCGGGGCTTCTTACAGCCCCCTTGACTGGTGACCTCTCCAAACAGGCCACAAACCAGTCCCACAGAGCGCTTCAGCTGCCTGCCTAAAGCCTCCCGAGCAAAACCCCTCCGACACCCCAGCAATATCCGTGCCCCAGATGGCCCCGGGCCTATACACAGGTGGGGGGTCCTAGCACCCAATCCCACCTACCCCGAACAAGTTCTGTCCGGTTCCAAGAAACCAGCCACAGATCCCTGGTCAATTTACCCTCTGGACCTTACCCACAAATCATGCTGGGCCAATCCTTTAGAATCTATATCTAAAGGTTTATTATTACAGGAAAGAAAAGCATGAGAGTAAGGTTATTAAAGTACAGTACGTTACATGCACCGAATCTCCCAGTTCTCGATGCAGGCTCTAGCAGAGATGTTGCAGCTGCTGGTTTAAAAGTTCTTATTGCACATCCTACGATCAGGATAGGTTCACAGGTCTTCCGGGCTCTTCAATCCCTGCAGTGCTGCCTCTGGGATGAAGTGCTGAGCTGAGAACAAAATGGCCTCAACCACATGGCCTCTTTTATTCCCTTCCTGGCCTCTTCTTGTATGCAGCAAGTCACCTGGTCAGAGGCCAATCTCTATGTTTCCTGCTGGCTGCCCTCAGGTGACAAATCCCAATCTTTGGGTGTGTCCATAGCCTATTGAGAGTCATTGTTCCACAGGGCTTTGCTACTCAGCCTGTCCATAGCCATGCTTAACCACATTCACAGAAATATTCAGCTTCCACACAGATTACAGATTCCTACCTACACACATAGACAGTATACACTCACATAAATAGCGTACATAAGATTAACAAACAATAAGCTCCCATTTAATACCCCACATGGCTCCCCCCATACCAATTTCTGGGGCCAACACCCCCACCTAGGGGTGCAGCAGCGATCTGGCTGCTTCCCTCCAATTCAGCAACGTGACACCCCCAACGCAAAATTGATGCAGGAAGTGATGCCAGTAACATCACTGAGGGCATCACAGGCCTCCCCCAACAAAATGGTGGTGTGCCTCAGTTTCCCTTCTTACACAGGACCTTCTGGCTGGAACCCTTTTTGTCCTGTAAGAAGTTCCAAGACCAGTTACAAGTGTTAACCACGAAATAGCAACATCACAGTGTCCCCTTACATACCGTCTGTCGTTTGGTACATCTCCAGACAGATTACATGGTATTTTCATAAGCTCATGCACACTGTATACCGTTACAATTCTCTGCAACAATAATACATTGGTTACAAGAATTAACATCAGTAACAAGAACAATCCTATACCAGGTGTATACTGAAATTCTCCGTCAGGCCCCTTCTCTGGCCCCACACCATTGCAGTTTTGGCCCCTCAGGTTTAAACTGCAAATCTTCTTGACCAAAGCAAGTCCTGCCCCTCCCCCTTGTCCTCTGGGCTCCAGGCCTGAAACCTCTGGCCTGACCAAGACAATGGGCTGGCTGGGCGTGACTCCCTGGCTCACAATGGCCCTGGAATTCTCCCCCTTTCCACACTCAGTGGGGTAACAGCAGTAAGCTGTAGACTCCCAAGTCTCTCCTCTGTCCCTCTCCAACCTCTGTTTCCACATGGAACCAGATATCAACTTCCCTGATTGAGTATGAGTGTCCACAGTGTCCAGAGATGGGAGCATAACTGCCATCTCCTGCATCCTAGGGAGAGTGACCACACAGCTGTTCTGCTCTGCATACTTAGCTACACAGTCCTTCCCCTGAATCTGAGACACTAACTTCCCACTCTCCTCCTTCACCTGGGAACAATCCTGTTCCAATTCTCTGGTTGCTCCTGCCTCATCTGGAACAACCCTCAGTCCCTCCAAGACTTCTCCAACACCATCCACACTGGGTTTCCCTAAACCCAAGTCAATGGAGTCACTGTTAACAGACAAGTTCTGTCTGTCAGGCACTGCAACAAGTGCCTCACACAAGAAGCTGCTGCCTTTTACAGGCAGAGCTTTCTCCTGAATGCCTTCTCCAAGCCAGGCATCGTCACCTCTCTCAGTTACTGCAAACTGCTTGCTACAAACACTGCCAGGACTCTCCTCCCTATGAGCTTCCTTAAGCAGCAGTTCACCCTTCCCTGGCTCTGCAGTAGCATTGCCCTGCTGAGCCCCAACCAATTCCTCCTGCACTTCCCTTACTCCCTGAGTTATCTCCGGCTCCTCTGGTGGATTCACAGACAATCCCCTCTCAGGCACACAGACAGACCCACAAGAGACAGGGTCAGAAGCATCTTCACTCCCTGTGCAGCTCTCTAGATGGCTGTACACGGCCACACCATCATTAGGCACCAGAGTTAACACACCCTCATTCTCTCCTTGTGCCTGGGCTAAGGGGTCTCCCTGCTCCCACAGAGTCGCTCCCCCCCCCCTGCCAGCAACACAGCAGCATCAGGCACAATATCAGGGTCACCACTGTCTGGTCTCTGGGGTTCTGGTAAAACACTGACTGACTCTACCTGAGTCACCTCATCCCTCTCCCCAGCAGACACAAACCTTGGGCCATCCCCTTCCTGGGCCTTAGCCATATCCAGACCCAACTTTGGGACAACAACACTGCTCTCAGCCTTCACAGGCTGTGGGGCACCTTCCTCAGACACAGGAAGAAACTCTTCCCCACACACAGCCAGACAACCAGAGACAGCTTCTCCCTTGTCCCAACACCCCTGGCTAATCTCAGGCATATAGCTAGCCACTGGGACAGCTTCCTTTACTGCCCCCTTGCTACTTCCACCAGCCAAATTGCCAGCTTGCACACACTGTGCTTCACACAACTCAATTTCAGCTTGTGCAGGTTCAATTCCACAAACCTCACCAGCCACCAACTCCTCAATTAAAACTTCACTCTGGCCAGCCACTCCAGACTGCCCCAGAGAAACATTTCTCTGACTTCTGGGCTCTTCCTGCCCTGGTTCTGATTCCAGCCTCACCTCTGAGGCATCAGACGGGCCCTCACCCACAGGCTCACATATAGAGACACTTTCCCCTTGGTTACAGGGAGACTGACCAGCTCCAGGAAACTTTCCATACCCACATGCACCCCCTTCCCAAACCTCCCTGTTAGCTACAGGTAACACAAAAGGTTTGCATTCACACATGCTTTGGGGTTGGGTCATTACATCAGCTGGGCAAAATACGTCTGCCATATCATAAGCATACCGCATACCCACAGAGTTATACATTGAACCTTCAGGAGAATACAGTCTCTCTTGTTCTTTTAGTCTCTTAAGCTGGAGGTCAAGTCTAGCATGTTCCTCCTTGGCTAGGGCCATCTTCTCTGCATGCTCCGCCATTTCCTTAAGCTGACGTCTGGCCCTCTCTGCCCTTCTCTCTGCATACTCTGCCATTCTCTCTGCATGTTCTGCTTTTCTCATCTCAAGCTCCCGATCCATCTCCTTCTGTCTCTTAGCAATTTCTTCATCTGCCTTCTGCCTTCTTTCAGCAGCTTCCTTGGCTTGCTTCTGATCCCTTTCATCCACATCTCTGGTTAGTAACAACACTACCAGATCTAGTTTAGAGGCCCTTTTCCTAAAGGCAATGCCTCTCCCCCAAGCACAAATCCTTCAGAGCACTTTTGCTCAGACTCTCATATAATTCCGGGATCATCGCAGCGGCTCTTTAACCAACCAAACTCTCAACACCAAAAATCAAATTTAGACAGCGTGGGGTCCTGATCCCAAAGCTCAATTGACCAAGATCTGTGGATCCTGCCGACTACGCCACTGTGACGGACCGGGCCGTGTCTGGGCACAGCTGAGGGCACCCGCTCAGGGCGAATTGCTCAAATCCGGGGCTTCTTGCAGCCCCCTTGACTGGTGACCTCTCCAAACAGGCCACAAACCAGTCCCACAGAGCGCTTCAGCTGCCTGCCTGAAGCCTCCCGAGCAAAACCCCTCCGACACCCCAGCAATATCCGTGCCCCAGATGGCCCCGGGCCTATACACGGGTGGGGGGTCCTAGCACCCAATCCCACCTACCCCGAACAAGTTCTGTCCGGTTCCAAGAAACCAGCCACAGATCCCTGGTCAATTTACCCTCTGGACCTTACCCACAAATCATGCTGGGCCAATCCTTTAGAATCTATATCTAAAGGTTTATTATTACAGGAAAGAAAAGCATGAGAGTAAGGTTATTAAAGTACAGTACGTTACATGCACCGAATCTCCCAGTTCTCGATGCAGGCTCTAGCAGAGATGTTGCAGCTGCTGGTTTAAAAGTTCTTATTGCACATCCTACGATCAGGATGGGTTCACAGGTCTTCCGGGCTCTTCAATCCCTGCAGTGCTGCCTCTGGGATGAAGTGCTGAGCTGAGAACAAAATGGCCTCAACCACATGGCCTCTTTTATTCCCTTCCTGGCCTCTTCTTGTATGCAGCAAGTCACCTGGTCAGAGGCCAATCTCTATGTTTCCTGCTGGCTGCCCTCAGGTGACAAATCCCATTCTTTGGGTGTGTCCATAGCCTATTGAGAGTCATTGTTCCACAGGGCTTTGCTACTCAGCCTGTCCATAGCCATGCTTAACCACATTCACAGAAATATTCAGCTTCCACACAGATTACAGATTCCTACCTACACACATAGACATTATATACTCACATAAATAGTGTACATAAGATTAACAAACAATAAGCTCCCATTTAATACCCCACATGGCTCCCCCCATACCAATTTCTGGGGCCAACACCCCCACCTAGGGGTGCTGCAGCGATCTGGCTACTTCCCTCCAATTCAGCAACGTGACAGAAGGGGAAAGGGCTAAGGGATAGAATTCCCGCAGCCACGGACCTTAGCAAGTGAGAGCTCACGCTGGGCTTTTTCTGCCACGTTTGCAGAGGAATCAATGCGGGGCCGTGGCCAGAGAAGAAATAGTCCGAGACGGACTTGACCTGACCGGACGTGATTCTCGGGACACGTGAAGGATCCTCAGCGTTCGGCCTTCCCATGGCTCTGCGTGAGTAAGAGATGCGTGCTTTGAAATCTTCAACCGTCCTGGCAGTAGCTTTCTTCTGAGTCCGAGAGTTTCCTGCTGGGGCACGGAGCCTGGTGGGTCGGGGACTGGTGAAGGGGCAGTAGTCGGTTCAAGAGAGCGTGGATACAGACTCAAGGCCTCCTTTCGCTCCGTGTTCCTGCAGCGGCAGCGGGAGCGGGGCGGCCGACGGTGGGAGGCTGCGGTGAGCTATAGGGGAGAAGGAGCGATGCCGCGTCCTTGCGGACCGAAACGCCAAGTTGTTTGTTTGTTTTTCCCTCTTTGCTGGGTTCGGAAGCAAGCGATAAGAAGTCAACCGTCCCGGTGTGCTGCCGCCTGGGGATGGAAGGAAAACGAGAAGAGGGAGCTGAGGAGCTTGCTCGAAGGGAGGCGAGAACCGTCCGTCTGGGAGCGGAGCAGCCATCGCTGTCACGGAGATAAGTGTCGGGTCTGCAACTCTCTCGGCCCACTCGGTTCTAGGAAGGGAATTCGCGTTTGCTTAGACAGCGAGTCCGAGCGCAGGCTCCCGAGGTGCTCGTGGGAGAAACAGGGCTCCCGTTTGTCAGGGGTGCGGGTTTCTCTGGAACACGGAGTCCTTCTCAGCAGACACTTGGATGGAGGCGTTTAGACGCAAGGCGGTAAGGTTTCTGTGTGCCTCTCCTGTGTTTCTCTCTTGTTGCTCTCTCGTATTGGCCAATACGTTCTGTCTGTCTGTTTCCATCTGTGTCTTTGTCCTTGGTGTGCTTCTGCCGTGTCCTTCGACAGGACGCTGGCAGGCATTCCAGGTGAGCATCTCCACGGGTTAAGGTGTCAGGAGCCAAGGGGAATTCTGCAGGTACGCCTGTCGCGCAAGGGAGAGAGGTGGTGTGTGATGGCTGACTGACTCAGTGTTCTTGTAGTGGGCCCGATAGAGAGGGGAGAGGGGGAAAGGGCTAAGGGATAGAATTCCCGCAGCCACGGACCTTAGCGAGTGAGAGCTCACGGTGGGCTTTTTCTGCCGCGCTTGCAGAGGAATCAATGCGGGGCCGTGGCCAGAGAAGAAATAGTCCGAGACGGACTTGACCTGACCGGACGTGATTCTCGGGACACGTGAAGGGTCCTCAGCATTCAGCCTTCCCATGGCTCTGCGTGAGTAAGAGATGCGTGCTTTGAAATCTTCAACCGTCCTGGCAGTAGCTTTCTTCTAAGTCCGAGAGTTTCCTGCTGGGGCATGGAGCCTGGTGGGTCGGGGACTGGTGAAGGGGCAGTAGTCGGTTCAACAGAGCGTGGATACAGACTCAAGACCTCCTTTCTTTCCGTGTTCCTGCAGCGGCAGCGGGAGCGGGGCGGCCGACGGTGGGAGGCTGCGGTGAGCTATAGGGGAGAAGGAGCGATGCCGCGTCCTTGCGGACCGAAACGCCAAGTTGTTTGTTTGTTTTTCCCTCTTTGCTGGGTTCGGAAGCAAGCAATAAGAAGTCAACCGTCCCGGTGTGCTGCCGCCTGGGGATGGAAGGAAAACGAGAAGAGGGAGCTGAGGAGCTTGCTCGAAGGGAGGCGAGAACCGTCCGTCTGGGAGCGGAGCAGCCATCGCTGTCACGGAGATAAGTGTCGGGTCTGCAACTCTCTCGGCCCACTCGCTTCTAGGAAGGGAATTCGCGTTTGCTTAGACAGCGAGTCCGAGCGCAGGCTCCCGAGGTGCTCGCGGGAGAAACAGGGCTCCCGTTTGTCAGGGGTGCGGGTTTCTCTGGAACACGGAGTCCTTCTCAGCAGACGCTTGGATGGAGGCGTTTAGACGCAAGGCGGTAAGGTTTCTGTGTGCCTCTCCTGTGTTTCTCTCTTGTTGCTCTCTCGTATTGGCCAATACGTTCTGTCTGTCTGTTTCCGTCTGTGTCTTTGTTCTTGGTGTGCTTCTGCCGTGTCCTTCGACAGGACGCTGGCAGGCATTCCAGGTGAGCATCTCCACGGGTAAAGGTGTCAGGAGCCAAGGGGAATTCTGCAGGTACGCCTGTCGCGCAAGGGAGAGAGGTGGTGTGTGATGGCTGACTGACTCAGTGTTCTTGTAGTGGGCCCGATAGAGAGGGGAGAGGGGGAAAGGGCTAAGGGATAGAATTCCCGCAGCCACGGACCTTAGCGAGTGAGAGCTCACTCTGGGCTTTTTCTGCCGGGCTTGCAGAGGAATCAATGCAAGGCCGTGGCCAGAGAAGAAATAGTCCAAGTTGTTTGTTTTTCCCTTTTTGCTGGGTTCGGAAGCAAGCGATAAGAAGTCAACCGTCCCGGTGTGCTGCCACCTGGGGATGGAAGGAAAACGAGAAGAGGGAGCTGAGGAGCTTGCTCGAAGGGAGGCGAGAACCGTCCGTCTGGGAGCGGAGCAGCCATCGCTGTCACGGAGATAAGTGTCGGGTCTGCAACTCTCTCGGACCACTCACTTCTAGGAAGGGAATTTGCGTTTGCTTAGACAGCGAGTCCGAGCGCAGGCTCCCGAGGTGCTCGCGGGTGTGACGGCGCGTTGGGGGTCCCCCGTCTCCTGCACCCCGAAATGGCACAAACAGACTGCACCAGCCGGTGGAATAGAGGAAGTTTATTGCCTCTCCAGGATACAGCACAGCACAGATGGACTCTGGTCACAGAGCTGGGCTAGGATGCCTCAGGCCCCCTTGAGTTGGGGGGAGACTGGGCCCCTAAACTCCAGCCCCTCTCCCTAGGCTGTCTCCTCCATGCTCACAGACAGCAACTAACTAACTCTCTTCCAGCCCTGCCCCCCAGCCAGGACAGCATTCCCCCTTCCTTTGTTCCTCTCCATGGGGGGGTGTCTGGCCCTACTGGTTTGCATAGTGACTCATCCTGTTTTGCTGGGTCGTGGTACCCACGGCAGCCAGTGGGGGTTACCCCAGAGCCAGCAGCATAGAAACCAGCCGGGTACCCCCACTACGTCACAGTTCTCCCCCCTCCGAGAGCGAACTGAGCAAGGTCACTCCGCTCGTGACCTAGGGAAGTTCGGGTCCTTTGCGTGGGAACCCGCCCTGGGGACATGGGTGCTCCCCTTGAGTCGGGCCGGCCGTGGGGAGGCCCCACATGAGCTGGCTTCCCTCTGTCCACTCGCCGCCCCGCTCCAGGGCGACTGGCACAGGCCTGTCCTCGGGGGTCACACCCACCCTTCCGCTGCCCTTGATCTCTGGCCAGGGTCTCTCGGGCCGGGGCCATGAGCCCAGCGAGCCTTCTCTGGACAGCCAGGGCGGCTTCCATCCAGGGAGGCCTTCCCCTCCCATAGCTCTCTCAGCGAGCCCAGAGGGTCCTCTATCTGGGGTAGAGACCCCCAAGCCACTTTCCTACTGTCTTGGGCCTTCCCGCCCCTCTGGCAGGAGTCACAGGACCGGCAGTACCGCTGCACGGCTGTAAAGATTCCCGGCCAATAGAAGTGCTGGAGCAGCCTCAGCCGGGTGCTCCGGATCCCCCGGTGGCCCCCAACGGGGACGTCGTGGGCCAAATACAGCAGCTTGAGGCGATGCCTTCGGGGGACGACCAGCTGCCGCTGGACCCCCCCATGCCCTCGCCTTCCTGGGGGGAAGCCATTCCCGGAACAGGAATCCCCGCTCCCACAGGAATCTCTGCTGGCCACCTCTCCCCCGGGGCTGAGCTGCACGGAGGCCAGCCTGGTCCCTCAGCCTCTGCAAGGAGGGGTCTGCCTGCACCTCAGCCTGGAATTCAGCTGCTGAGGCAGGTATCGGGACCTGTTCCCCACCTTTACCTAGGTCCGGAGTCCCAGCCTGCCTGGACCCCGTGTCCACTGGGATGGGACCCTGAGGACGCTGCCAGGAGTCCTTCCCTGGACCCACGTTGTCAGCCCCCTGCTGGCTCTGGGTGGTGACTAGAGCCCGCTGGGATTCATGGGGCCACTCCTCTAGGTCCTTCCCCATCGGCACCTCGGTGGGCAAGTACGGGTGCACCCCCACTTCCTTGAGGCCTTCCTGCGCCCCCCATTTCAGATGCACCCGGGCTACAGGCACCTTAAACGGGGACCCGTCTATGCCCTTCAGGGTCAGCTGGGTGTGGGGTAGTATCCGCTCTGGGGCCACTATGTCGGATCGGGCCAGAGTCACCTCCGCCCCCGTGTCCCAGAAGCCGGTCACCTTCCTACCATCCACCTCCAGGGTTATGAGGCACTCGCTCCGCAGGGGTCGTCCTGCCCCCACCCGGTACACGGAGAAATCCGCCTCCTGAGAATCAGACCTCCCAGGGGAGGTGCACTGAGCATCCTTCCCCTCTCTCTGAGCTGAGGTTTGCCTGCCAGCCCCTGCCTCTGGGGCAGCCTGCCCTTCCTCCCGCCCCAGCCAGTTAAAGTCCCCGGTCTTGGGACCTGGTGCACTGAGCCCTCTTGTGGCCTTTTTGCCCACAGCGATGGCAAGTTAGGCTTTGGGCTGTCTCTGTCCAGGCCCTGGCTGGTTCTCTGGGGCACAGACGACCTGTTCCTTGGTCTTGCCCCGTAGTTGACTCCCTCTGTCGCTCAGCCGAGATCCGGTGTCTGCGCGGTTCCCTTTCTCTCCGGGACTCCCGTTCACACCCGGACCGGCTCTCCGTGAACTCATCCGCCAGCCTCCCGGCCTCCTGGGGGTTCTCTGGTCTCCGGTCCTTGAGCCACAGCCTCACTTTGGGTGGGCACGCTTCATAGAACTGCTCCATCATGAACAGCTTGAGCAGCTCCTCTGCGGTCTGGGCTCCGACTCCAGACACCCACTTGCGGCAGTATTGCGACAGGCGGGAGGCCAGATCCACATAGGTCTCCCGTGGCCCTTTCTGCACCCCCCGGAACTTCTTCCTGTACATCTCGGGGGTCAGCCCGAACTTGTGCAGCAGGGCCTCCTTGACTTGGTTGTAATCCCCTGGCTGTAGGTCCTCCAGCTGACTGAGCACTCCGGCCGCCTCCTGGTTCAGTGCGGGGATGAGCTCCTGCAGCCAGTCAGCTGGGGGGACCCGTTGCAGTCCACAGGCCCTCTCAAAGGAGCTGAGGAACCCGTCTATGTCGCCCATGTCCTTCAATTGGGCCACCACGAGCCTCTCCAAGCGTCTGGCAGCCCCGGGACCCTGGGACCCATCCGCACTTGGCGCAGCCGGTGCCCCGCCGGTTCTCCGCTCTGCCATGGCCAGCTCATGCTGTCGCTGCCTCTCTCGGTCCTGGCGGTCCCTTTCTCGATCTTGGCGCTCCTTCTCTCGGTCCTGCCGGTCCCTCTCCCGGTCCTCTTCTTCCAATTCCTTGATCCGCAGCTGGATCTCCAGCCGCCGCAGCTCCGCTGGGCTAGCTCCTGCCCTAGATGGGCTACGGCTTGCAGGCCTCCCGGGAGACACTGTCTCATCTCTCCGGTGGGTTCCAGCGCTCCTCCCCCTCTCTGAGCCTGACACACTCTCGGGGGCGGGGGGGGGAGGGGTCTGGTTGCTTCCCCTGGGGACAAGATCCTGGCCCTGTGGCTGGTCATTCTCTTCCAGCTGGGCAATCAGCTGGGCCTTGGTTGCTTTCCGCACAGGCAAGCCCCTCTCTCTGCACAGCCCCACCAGCTCTGCCTTCAAGAGTCGGGCGTAGGCCATCGGCCCGCTGGTCCCCTCTGTGCAGACTCACCAGTCTAGTGCTGCAGCGCCCCACGATTCCCAGGAACCGCTTCGCTCTGTCTCCAGCACGCCTGGCTCCAGGGCTCTTGCTTCTACAGCGCCTTGTCGCTCGCCGCTGGAAGCTCCATGCACGGGGTGCAGTGCATCCCACTCCTGACACCAGTGTGACGGCGCGTTGGGGGTCCCCCGTCTCCTGCACCCCGAAATGGCACAAACAGACTGCACCAGCCGGTGGAATAGAGGAAGTTTATTGCCTCTCCAGGATACAGCACAGATGGACTCTGGTCACAGAGCTGGGCTAGGATGCCTCAGGCCCCCTTGAGTTGGGGGGAGACTGGGCCCCTAAACTCCAGCCCCTCTCCCTAGGCTGTCTCCTCCATGCTCACAGACAGCAACTAACTAACTCTCTTCCAGCCCTGCCCCCCAGCCAGGGCAGCATCCCCCCTTCCTTTGTTCCTCTCCATGCGGGGTGTCTGGCCCTACTGGTTTGCATAGTGACTCATCCTGTTTTGCTGGGTCGTGGTACCCACGGCAGCCAGTGGGGGTTACCCCAGAGCCAGCAGCATAGAAACCAGCCGGGTACCCCCACTACGTCACATGTACAAACAATTTACTTTTATAGTTTTGGAAACAAACTCTTTTTTTCAGAAAAATAAAGTGCTTCCCTTACTGACTCTCACACGTGGGAAGGGGGATGTCAACCTGGAAGGGAGGAGGGAGGCTCAGGGCTGAGAGTGCTACCTGGATGACGATCCCCTGCCACCTTGGCTGCGGAGGTCTGCTCGGAGATGGCTGCACGTGCGGGCTGGGACAGTAGGGGCTGGGCAGGAGGTACGGCTGTACCTGGGTCTGGGATGGCAGGGGGTCAAGAAGAGGCAGAGGGTGAGGGCAGGGGCGGGGGAGGTGGGGGGGCAGGCTGAGCAGGAGGAGCAGGAACAGACACAGGACCGGGGAAGGCCATGGCCTCCTGGATAGCAGTGCAAATAGCAGTGCTGCACAAACTCCTCCGGCAAGCGACTGAACTGCTCTGCCTCTGCCTGCATCCTCTGATTAAATGTCTCCTGCATTCCTTGCAGTACCGAGACGTGTCGGCGCACAAGGTCCAAATATGTGCACCGGTGTCGATGGGTTCCCTGCAGCCGTCTGGGAGGTGGGAGAGGTGTGCTCCCCGCTCCCAGCAGCTGGTCCGGATGTAGAGGACAAGAGGGAAAAGTCATTAGTCATGCATGCTCACACTTTCCCTGAGAGGGCATGCCCTCCTTCTCAGCAGTCAGTGGCTGTCCTCTAGGATCAGCGGATGCTCATGTGGTCTCAGCAAGGCATGGTGTGCCCTGAGCAGCAGCTATGGCCTCCCTGTAGCCCGACAGCGTGCAGGCCACTATCCTGCCCCCACCCCCCATGGCCAAGCAGCACAGACAAGTGTCAGGCCACAGTTGGGGTTCCCGCAGGTTGCTGAGAGGCCTGAAGCTGTGTGGCAATTACCGGGGTCCTCAACCCATGCCTGTGCCTGGCATCAGTGTCTGCAGGAGCAGGTGGTTCCTCACAGCCATGTGGGTGCAGGGGTAGGACAGCCCTCCCTGAGATCGGCCATGTGTGTGCCCCCCCAACCCCCAGGCTGTGATCAGCATGACATGTCACAGTACTGCACCATCCGCTTTGCTCCCACCTCCCCTGCCCTGTGTGTGTTGGACCCTCACGGCACTCACCTGATGTTCCCTCCCTGGTGTCTGGCCTCCTGCATCTGGATGTCTGGCTCCAGGGTCAAGGTCACAGTGCTCCTGCTGGTGTCCTCCTCCTCCACCTTGGAGCAGCAGCCACTGCTGCACAGGGGTCACCACCCCAGACTCCACAACTTTCTCGGGAGGCAGGCGTTCCCCTGCCCCCAGGATCCGGTCCAGGTCCTCATAACAGGCACAATACTGTGGTGCTTCCCCAGAGCGGGAGCTGCGTTCACAGGCTCTAACGTACCCCTGCGGCAGCTCCTTGACCTTTGCCCTGACCTGCTCCAGTGTGCAGGGGTGATGACCTTTTTTGGCAAGGCCATCAGCCATTCTGGCATAAATGTCTGCATTCCTCCTCTTGGACTACAGTGCCTGAAGAGACTCCTCCTCAGACCAGAGCCTCAAGAGGGCTTTGATCTTGGGGCCAGACCAGGAAGGCGCCTGCTGTTTGGTGCCCCTGGCTTCTTGAGGGGTGTGTCCCTGGAGGGGCCAGTGGGGTCTCGGGGGGCTTGTCCCTGAGACATGGCTCTCAGTGGCCCTACCTGAAGAGCTCAGCAGTCAGGGTCCTTTTGGAACTGGCTTGCTGCCACAATGCTACTCCTGGGTGCCTATGGCTTTAAAAGATGGCTACAGGCAGGAACAACAGAGATGAAAGATCTGGCAGGAGTGTCCACCAGGGCTTCTTCCCGGAGGCCTTTATGTTCGACAAAAAATCTTCCCTGCGTCCACACTTCCCTTTTTTTGACAGATCTCTGTCAAAAATAGCGTTATTCCTCGTAAAACAAGGTTTACCGCCGTCGACAGAACCACCATGTTCTGTTGATTTACTGTCAACAGAACGCAGTGGTAGTCTAGACACAGGTAAAGATTTTTCGAAAAATCCCTGTTGTCTAGACACACCCCGAGTGTCAGAATTGCTGCATTACAGAATTGTGTAGTGTGGTGTCCAGTACTGTGGTGTCCACCTTGGAATACCAAAAGAAACTACATTGTCTCCTTAAAAGCCTCCCCACAGCTGCTCGGGAACAAATCCACACAGAACAATCCTGGTCGGAGGTCAGAAGGTGTTTCTATCTACTTCCCAAGATCCATAAACCTGGACACCACAGTACAAATCAACAATGGAAAATTAGACACCACTCTCTACAGAAAACCCACCGACTCATACAGTTACCTACATGCTTCCAGCTCCCATCCAAAACACACCACACGATCCATCGTCTATAGCCAAGCCCTTCGATACAACTGCATCTGCTCTAATCCCACTGACAGAGACCAGAAGCTTCAGGATCTCTACCAAGCATTTATAAACCTCAACTACCCACCCGGAGAAATAAAAAAGCAAATTGAAAGAGCCAGATGAATACCTAGAAACCATCTACTTCAAGACAGACCCAAGAAAACCAACAATAGAACACCACGGCTACGTCTACGTCTACATTGGCCCCTTTTCCGGAAGGGGCATGTTAATTTCAGCGATCGTAATAGGGAAATCCGCGGGGGATATTTAAATATCCCCCGTGGCATTTAAATAAAAATGTCCGCCGCTTTTTTCCGGCTTCATGTCGGCCCTGCTCCGGTGCTTGTGGGAGAAGAGTGGGGTGCAACACACCTGGGCCTCGGCGTATCACCCCCAGACCAACGGGTTGGTGGAGAGGTTCAATGGGACTCTGAAGCAGATGCTACGGACCTTTATGCACAAACACCCGCAGGACTGGGACAAGTACCTACCCCACCTGCTGTTTGCATACAGGGAAGTGCCCCAGGAGTCCACGGGGTTCTCGCCGTTCGAGCTGTTATATGGGAGGCAAGTGAGGGGCCCCCTGGACTTACTGAAAGACGAGTGGGAGGGGAAGGTCTCCCCAGAGGGTGAGCCGGTCGTGGAATACATCCTGACATTCCGGGAAAGACTTGCCGAGCTCATGGGCCTGGCCAGAGAGAACCTGAGCAGGGCCCAGAGGAAGCAGAAGGTCTGGTATGACCGCAATGCACGGGCCCGCGCCTACGCTACTGGGGACCAGGTGATGGTCCTGATCCCCGTGCGGAAGAACAAGCTGCAAGCCGCCTGGGACGGCCCCTTCAAGGTGGTTAAGCAACTGAACGAGGTGAACTACGTGGTGGAGCTGACGGGCCGGACGCGCGGCCAGCGGGTGTATCATGTTAACATGATGAAGCCGTACTGGGACAGGGAGAACTCGGTGCTGGCCGTGTGTAAGCCCTGGGAGGAGCAGGGGGAGGATCCCCTGGTGGGCCTGTTCCCTGGGACCGGAGAGGACTCTTCGCTGGAGTCAATTTCCCTCTCGGACCAGCTCACCCCGGCCCAGCAGGCCGAGATCCGGGAGGTGCTGCGCTCCCACCAGCAGCTGTTCTCCGACAAGCCAGGTCTCACCAACCTGGCTGTCCACCGGGTGCAGACGGGCACTCACCCCCCGGTACGCTGCTCCCCATTCAGGGTCACGGGGAAAACAGCCCAGGACATGTTGGCCCTGGGGGTGATCCAGCCATCCTCCAGCCCCTGGGCCTCTCCCGTGGTGCTGGTTCTCAAGAAGGACGGGTCGATCCGGTTCTGCGTGGACTACCGGAAGCTCAACGCCATCGCGGTGTCCGACGCCTACCCGATGCCAAGGCCCGACGAGCTCCTGGACAAGCTGGGGGGAGCTCGCTACCTCACCACCCTGGACCTCACCAAGGGCTACTGGCAGGTGCTGCTAGACCAGGAGGCCAGGCTGAAATCGGCTTTCATCACGCCGCTGGGGCTCTATGAGTTCCTGGTCCTGCCCTTCGGCCTCAAAGGGGCGCCGGCCACCTTCCAGCGCCTGGTGGACCAACTGCTGCGGGGAATGGAGAACTGTGCCCTAGCGTACATAGATGACATCTGCGTCTTCAGCCAGTCCTGGGAGGACCACGTGGCCCAGGTCAGCCAGGTACTGGATCGGCTGAGGGAGGCCGGGCTGACCGTAAAGGCTGGGAAGTGCAAGTTTGGAATGGCCGAAGTGTCCTACCTGGGCCATAAGGTGGGGAGTGGCTGCTTGAAGCCAGAGCCAGCCAAAGTGGAGGCCATCCAAGACTGGCCTGTGCCCCAGACCAAGAAGCAGGTCCAGGCTTTCATTGGAATGGCGGGGTACTACCGGAGGTTTGTGCCCAACTTCAGCTCCATCGCTGCCCCAATCACAGAGCTGTGCAGGAAGGGGAGGCCAGACAGGGTGGTCTGGACGGAGCAGTGCCAGAGGGCTCTCTGTGTACTGAAGGAAGCCCTGGCCAAGGCCCCAGTGTTGGTAAACCCAGACTTCGACAAGCCCTTTATCGTGTTTACGGACGCCTCGGACACCGGGCTGGGGGCGGTGCTGATGCAGGCGGACGAGAAAGGGGAACGTCACCCCATCGTGTACCTGAGCAGGAAGCTGCTGCCCCGGGAGCGGAGCTACGCGACCGTAGAGAGGGAGTGCCTGGCCATGGTGTGGGCCCTGCAAAAGCTGCAACCGTACCTGTTTGGCCAGCGTTTCACGGTGTTCACCGACCACTGCCCCCTGACCTGGCTACACCAGATGAAAGGGACCAACACCAAGCTGCTGCGGTGGAGCCTGCTCCTACAGGACTACGATATGGAAGTGATCCATGTCAAGGGGAGCGCCAACATCATCGCCGACGCGCTGTCCCATAGCGAGGGGCCCGAACTTCCCCAGGTCACGAGCGGAGTGACCCTGCTCAGTTCGCTCTCGGAGGAGGGAGAACTGTGACGTAGTGGGGGTACTTGCTGGGCTGTGGTGACCTCTGCTGTCTGGAGCAAGACCCAGCAGGGAAAACCTCATTATGCAAAGGTGACTCAAAAACATGTCTGACCTACGGCCCCCCATGGGGAGAAACAAAGGGAGGTGGAATGCTGCCTTGGCTGTGGGCAGGGCTGGAAGAGGGGGAGTTAGGAGCTGGGGAGGGGGCTGGGACTCCCCTTCTTCCCTGCCTTCCAGCCAGGAACTATCTCAAGGGGGCACTGAGGCCTCTTAGCCCCAGTTCCTGTAACCAGATTACATCTGTGCTGCGCTGTGCTGGAGGAACAATAAACAACCTCCATTCTACTGGCTGGTGAAGTCTGTTCATGCCATTTCGGGGGTGCAGGAGATGGGAAAATCCCGACGCGTCATCACAAATGGACGTTAGTTCGAACTAACATTCATAGCCGCTACACTAGCGCTCCGCTAGTTCGAATTTGAATCGAACTAGCGGAGCGCTTAGTTCGAACTAGGTAATCCTCATTTTACGAGGATTAAGCCTAGTTCGAACTAGCTAGTTCGAATTAAGGGGTGTGTAGCCCCTTAATTCGAACTAGTGGGAGGCTAGCCCTCCCCAGGTTTCCCTGGTGGCCACTCTGGCCAACACCAGGGAAACTCTAAGGGGTCCGGGGCCGGGAGGGGGGCATAAAGGGGCACGGGCTGGCTACGGTGCCCGTGCCAGGTGCAAGCCTGCCAGCACCCAGCCAGCAGACCCTGCACCTGGCACGGCACAGAGCCACCCACCCGATGTCCCCCAGCCCACCCCCTCTTCCCGGGACCCGGCTGGCGGCTCCCGGGAGCTTGCCCTGGACCGCAAGAGGCGGGCACCCGCCTGGTCTAGTGCGGACATCGTGGACCTCGTCCACGACCTCCGCACTAGGCACAGGAAAGTGGCCGTCTAGGGCAGGAGAGCTGCCAGCCTGGCCACCCAGGAGCAGGTGTGCATGAAAATCAAGGTGGTCCACTGAGACCCCCGACCCTGAGCCCTGAGCTTACAACGGCCATACTGGGTCAGACCAAAGGTCCATCTAGCCCAGTAGCCTGTCTGCTGACAGCGGCCAACCCTAGGGACCCTGGAGGCGATGGACCGACGACAGTGATCAAGCCATTTGTCTCGTGCCATCCCTCTCCAGCCTTCCACAAACTTTGGGCAGGGACACCACGCCTACCCCCTGGCTAATACCACTCCATGGACCCAACCTCCATGACTTGATCTAACTTCTCTTTAAACTCTGTTCTAGTTCTAGCCTTCACAGCTTCCTGCAGCAAGGAGTTCCACAGGTTAACTATTTGCTTTGTGAAGAACAACTTTCTCTTACTAGTTTGAAGCCTGCTACCCTTTCCTTTCCTTTGGTGTCCTCTAGTCCTTCTGTTATGGGAACTAATGAAGAACTTTTCTGGATGCACCCTCTCCACCCCACTCATGCTTTTATAGACCTCTATCCTATCCCCCCTCAGTCTCCTCTTTTCTAAACTGAAAAGTCCCAGTCTCTTTAGCCTCTCTTCATATGGGACCTCTTCCAAACCTCTGATCATTTTAGTTGCCCTCCCCTCTCCCACCTCCTTTTCCCAGTCTCCCCGAGTTTTGTTCAATAAAGAGAGATTCTATTTTTGACCACACGTTTTCTTTATTTTGTACATCAGGAAGGGGGGCTAGGGAGGGGTAAGTGGAAGGAGGTGAGGGAGGAATGGGGTACGAGCCCCCGATGGGGAGGACTGGGCTGGCTCTGCGGGCTTCTGGGGGTGGAAGCTCTCCTGCAGCCCCCCCAATTGCCCCCTCTCCCCAGATGGCAGCCTGGGGCAAGTGCAGCCGGTCTGATGGCCGAGTGCTGCGATGTGCCCAGTGTGGGCACTCCAAGCCAGGACTGCTTTGCAAGCGGGGCACCCCTGAGAACTGTCTGTCCGGGGTGGGGGTCGGGTCCCTTTAAGCACAGCCCTCGGCTAGCCTGAGACAGCAGCTCCACACTCTAAGTCCTCAGCTGATGCCCTGCCGGCACTGCTTCCGGCCATCCTTAACCCCGGTTCAGGGTCCACTTAATGTGGACATGCTAGTTCGAATTAGTTCAAATTAGCTTAGTTCGAATTAACTAACGCGTCTAGAACTAAAAACTAGTTTGAATTAGTGCTGTAGTGTAGACATACCCTTACAGACCAGTTGGAGGAGGAGGGGAAAATAGGGGGAAAGGGTCAGAGAGGAAGGGGCTTGTGCTGCGGGAAGGGGGGCAGGTCAGGAGAATAAAGGAGAAGGCACCAAGGGACAGAGTGGAGGAGAGAGACAAATGCCAGGGGGCCAAGTGGAGACAAGTGGAAAAGGGCAGGACGGGAAGTGTCAGTGAGAGGGGGGACAGGATGATGCTAGGAGAGGAGAAGGGAAGGGCTTTGGGGGGCTAGAGGGGAGAAGGGGAGGTGCTGGGAAAAGGCTTGAAAGAAGGGGTGGGCATGAGGAAGGCAGAGATGGAACAAGGCATGTGTGAGGGCACAGGGGAATGGGGGCAGAGGGGGTGGGCATCAGGGAAAAAGAGGGCAGTGAGGGAAGGGGGAGGCACCAGGAGGGTGCAGGGGTAAGGGAAGGTGCAGGTACCAGGGGATTCTAGGGGTGAAGCAGAAGGGCAGACACCTGCAGGAGAGGGACCAGCACCAGTGGAGAGAGGCAGGGCAGGTGTGTAGTGTGAGGTGTTAGGAGAGGGGATGAGGAGGGGTAGCTCACATGATCAGAGCGGGGCTATTGGAGGAGTGGGCACAGTGGGGGAGAGAAGGGCTGGTAGAGGGGGGCAGGTCTCAAGAAGGCTGAGGGCAGTGAGAAGGGCAGGACTCAGGACAGCAGAGGTGGATGAGGGGTTGCGGGGGAGGGGGGCAGCAGGCACCAGGAGAGGTGATGGAGCAAGGGGAGGAGATATGGCAGCAGTCTCTGTTACCCCTTACTAAAACTCTGTGGGAGTTTTTTGGTTTGCCAGCTCCCACTTTCAGAGGGGGAAGGGTTCAGGAGGCTGACAGGCCCCAGAGACAATGGAAAGCAGCCAACACTCCAGCTCAGCCTGATTGACAGGTTGGATAGGCCAGTGAGGAAGGGGAGAGGCCAGGCCCCGTCCTCCCTGTGAGCTGGGATTGTTCTGGCTCTCTCTCAGGACCTCTTCTGCACACAGCTTGTTTGTTCAAAGACAGAGAGCTGAAAGAGCAGTGCAAGCTGTATGAAGAAGTCCTGCGGCGACAGAACCAGACACAGACAGGCTAGGAGTACAAGCTGTGTGGAGAGACTGTCTTGCAACAGCAGAGCCAGGCATACACAGCACAAGGAGTGCAGACCTTGTGTTGAGCAGCAGACTGGCAGTGCTCAGAGAGCCAAAAGGAACAGAGAAGCCACACAAGGAGCTGGAACTGGCCAAGCAGCACAGCCTGCAGCTGGATGTGGTGAGCACCTGGGACCAGCAAAGTGTGGGGAAAGGCTCTCGACTGGGAGAGGGGTCTGGCCACTTTGAGCTTGAGACCGTGCGGTCACTACCAGAGCTAGCGTGTCCTGCCTGTAGCCCCCCTGCAGCATATCCAGGGCCTCTAAGAAAGAGACTGTGGACTGTCCTTACACTCCGCAGACTGCTGTTTTGATGTCCCCGTGCTACAGAGCAGGGCTATGTGTTCTCATTTTCATTTTTTCTTATTCTTTTCTCTTAAACAACAACTGATTAGCTTTGAACCTTATGAAGCGATCACTGGGCCAAGAAGGCTTGCAGTGTAAAGAGAGCACCTCGGAGCGGGGACACCCTAACTCCTGCCCCTAGTGACTACAAGGTCAGGGATTAAGCCCCAGGAAACCTGGGCCCAGCCTTGTTGGGGTTTCGAGGGCTCTGCTACTCAGGAGAGTGGAGGGGGAGCCCTCAGGATCAGGGAACCGTGGGGTAAAGGAAGTGGGAGCGGGGACTCGGATCCTTTCGCTGGTTCATTTCACCGGGGTGTATAGAAGCCAGGAAAGTTCCCCACAATAGCGGGATCATTCCCCCGCTTACATTTGCCTTTCCTCTCTTCATTGTCCCCCCCCCCCCCCCCCCCCGCAGATATAATAAAACTGACATTGTTTTTGGAAACAATAAACTGGGTGTGTTTTTTATTTGGGGTCAGAGTAACGGGGGGCTGGGGAAAGAACCTGGGAGAGGAAAGCGGGTGGAGGGAGAACCTTTGAGGGTGAAGGAGGGGGAAAGAGAGTCTCAGAGTTCTACAGAGTACAGTTAACTTGAAATAAGCCATTTTGAAATAGCATTGAGATAAGATACTCAATTTGTATAGCTCAAATTGTGTATGTTATTTCATCATTTGGCGCCATCTACGTGATGCCAAATTTCAAAATAAAGCGCTTTAAGAAAATGTCCCTTTCGCCTCGTAGAATGATATTTACAGGGACCTTGGTTTTTTTTTTATTCATTATTCCAAGTTTGCTGTGAAGATGAGGGATTGATATTTTGGGATTCTTGGGTATATGGAAATAGCATTGCAGCGTAGCTGTAATGTTTGGCTATGTTCACACTGGGGAATTATTTCAAGTAAGGTATTTAGGGGGTTAAAGTGTTTGAAAATATTTTTCAAAATAGTGTGTTCCCACAACAGGGAAGCATCAAAATTTGTGAGAGGTAGGCTCCCTTAGTAAGGATATGCTAAATTGACTCAAAGTATGTCTACACTACACACTTATTTTGGCAGGTTTTATTCTGAAATAGCATATTCCAAACATCTATTTTGAAATAGCATTTCCCCATTAGGGAAGCCTGCCTCAGAGTAATTACAAGGTTTCTCTGTAAAGTGGATGTGCTACAAACACTAGAGCGTAATTGCTTTAATGGCCCTAGGAAGGAGCTATTTGTAAATAGCGACAGTGGAGCACACACAATATTGCTATTTAGAAATAGCAATTTCAACAATGGCATTATTCTGGAACAATAAACTCTCATTTCACAAAAAATAAGACGCCCGTTATTCTGAAATACGTTCAAAATAACGGGCTTCCCCTCTGGATGCTCCCGTTACCACTGTTCTGAAGTGATGTCTTACAGCCGTGCTGTTAGTTACTCCCCCGTGCTTCCCGGGACTCCATTTTGAGTGACCGCGGGGAGTACTTACTTTACATGTCAGGCTTGTGCTGTAGAACAAATTGAAATACCATTTCCTGTTTGACACGGATTCAGTGTATATGCGCAGATGGTCTTATTTCCAAATAAAAAAGATTGTTGCTCTGCTAATTGCAGTTATTTCGGAATGGGGCATTTCTACCCTAATAACAGTGACACTCGGTGGTCATTGCCGGTAATGCACGTATAATTCCGTAGCGCCTCCACAGTGCCACTCGGTGGTCATTGCCGGTAATGCACGTATAATTCCGTAGCGCCTCCACAGTGCCACTCGGTGGTCATTGCCGGTAATGCACGTATAATTCTATAGCGCCTCAACAGTGACACTCTCCTAGCAGCTGATGCTCCATACTTGGCCACCCGCTTTCTAATTTGTGTCAGGATTGAGGTCTGAGACCTTTGTGTATGAAAATTAAGTATTGGGGAGGCAGTGGGGTCTAGAGGCGATGGGGGGAGGGAGCCTGAAAGGAAGCGGTGGCCAGTGCTGAACCTCACATCATCAGAGTACAAGTTCTCACAGGTTGCCATTTGCCCATCATATTGGCTCCGGGGGGCACGGTGGGTTTCTTGTTTGTATCAAGTGGCCTGGCACTATAACAGGGAACGACTCCCCCCCCTTTCATCTTGAGAATGAGCAGTGTTTATCCTCTCTGGCACCAGCCAAGTAATGTTTCCTACACTCTGCATATACTCCAGTTCAAACAGCCTCGTCACTACATCTAAAGTAGTTATTTCAGCACCCAGTAGCTACTACACCCTGAGAACCCCCCCTTTCCGGGGGCAAGGTTTTCCTTTTAGGAACCTGAAATAGGGTGACTGTAGCCTCACCTTGTCACAGAGTTTGAGTCTGTGGAGATTAGTATTTGTTAGGAGAACAGATGATAAATGCTTCAGCATGAGCAGCTCTTGCCGCTACTAATGTAGAAATGAAGTAAAGGAAGTTTGCGGCCCACGAGTCTGCATTTATACCTTCTTTTGGCCTGCAATGCATGCTGGGATATTCAGGGGCGGAGCTTATGGTAGTATTTAAGCTGGGCATCTAGAGTCAGGGAGTCATTCAGCTTTGGGCTGCTCTGAGGAGGTGTAGCTAGGCATTCCTACGATCACGGTGAGTATTGATATCTGGTAATGTATTTTTGGTTAAAGTACCATTCTTCTGTTAACATAAAATGCGATTAAATGAGATTTGTAGCGTATTTAATACACGTGTTTTCACCGGGGAGGATGATACAGGGAATTGTTTCTGATTGCCATTCTGCAAAAGACACATCGATAGGATTTCTATAGCGTCTGCTGCAGAAGCGTAGCAGTTTTCTGGCTGGGTTAGGAAGGGGCTGCTCTGAGACTACTCTAATGTGTAATGCAAGTTCTCTCTGCTATATTTTTTCCTTTTCTTTCATGTTCAGTCATCTAAAGCCCCACGAGTAGAATAAATCAATCTGGTTTTATTTGTATTTGCAAGATTCATCCAATTTTGTACAGATCGGTTTTGTCATTTTCAAGAAGCGTGAATATCTTTATGCATTTTTCTCGTAGAGCCGTAGGTCAGAGGGGAACGAGACATCGAGAGGGGAAACACCCATCAAATCGTCCTAGTTAAATATCCACCGAAGGGTTTGACGACGAGAAGCGTTCCTGCGGTCGCATCTTCTTGTTTTTGTACAGAAGCTCTCTAAACGGTGACCGTCGCTAACGGGAGTAGGAAGGTCATTGTACGAAGGGGCCGTGCATTTCCTCTGGAGGAAAAGCATTTCTGGGCCAGTGACCCATCTGTAGCTAGAGATGCTCCGCTCGTGCGGGGGGGGGGCGAGCGTCGCAATACTAGCGCGGCGAGGGATCTCGTGACGTGCGATTCTCGATGTAATTATTTAAGGGTTTGCGGGGGACCGGGACAGAGTCATGTCGAAATAGATGGCATTTCCATAAACGTAACTGGCTTACGATAGTCTTTAGCGCGTAGGCAATTTGTCATCGTAGCTTCTGCATCCGGAAGACATCTAATTTGGAAAACCAGCGACGCGGTTGGCGAGCGGGGGAATTTTTTCCCTCATGGAAGCGGATTCGATTTCACATTTGCAAGTTAAGTACGGTCCCGATTGGGGGTTTTCCTTGTCGCGCGCGCTCCGCGTTTCACTCGGAAAACGCGGTTCGCCGGGCGCACGTCACTGGGGGAAATTCACATACGCAAGGTGGCACGCGTGTGTTTTGGAAGCGAAGGTTTGCGTTTGTCGTACGCGCCTTAACCGCGACGATTGTTTTTCATTTCCGTAGGAAGCGTTCCCCGTCGGCGCGACGTGAAGATTTCGCCACGACCGGAGAAGAGTTTGGCGTGTCTTTGCCGGTTCGGAAGATGAAGAGTGTGCGTAGGATTCGCTTTCAGATTTCCAAGTTAAGTACGGTCCCGATCGGGGGTCTTCTTTGTCGCGCGCGCTCCGCGTTTCACTCGGGACACGCGGTTGGCCGGGGGCACGTCACTGGGGGAAATTCACATACGCAAGGTGGCACGCGTGTGTTTTGGAAGCGAAGGTTTGCGTTTGTCGTACGTGCCTTAACCGCGACGATTGTTTTTCATTTCCGTAGGAAGCGTTCCCCGTCGGCGCGACGTGAAGATTTCGCCACGAGCAAAGAAGAGTTTGGCGCGTCTTTGCCGGTTCGGAAGATGAAGAGTCTGCGTAGGATTCGCTTTCAGATTTCCAAGTTAAGTACGGTCCCGATCGGGGGTTTTCTTTGTCGCGCGCGCTCCGCGTTTCACTCGGGACACGCGGTTGGCCGGGGGCACGTCACTGGGGGAAATTCACATAGGCAAGGTGGCACGCGTGTGTTTTGGAAGCGAAGGTTTGCGTTTGTCGTACGTGCCTTAACCGCGACGATTGTTTTTCATTTCCGTAGGAAGCGTTCCCCGTCGGCGCGACGTGAAGATTTCGCCACGAGCAAAGAAGAGTTTGGCGCGTCTTTGCCGGTTCGGAAGATGAAGAGTCTGCGTAGGATTCGCTTTCAGATTTCCAAGTTAAGTACGGTCCCGATCGGGGGTTTTCTTTGTCGCGCGCGCTCCGCGTTTCACTCGGGACACGCGGTTGGCCGGGGGCACGTCACTGGGGGAAATTCACATAGGCAAGGTGGCACGCGTGTGTTTTGGAAGCGAAGGTTTGCGTTTGTCGTACGCGCCTTAACCGCGACGATTGTTTTTCATTTCCGTAGGAAGCGTTCCCCGTCGGCGCGACGTGAAGATTTCGCCACGACCGGAGAAGAGTTTGGCGTGTCATTGCCGGTTCGGAAGATGAAGAGTGTGCGTAGGATTCGCTTTCAGATTTCCAAGTTAAGTACGGTCCCGATCGGGGGTCTTCTTTGTCGTGCGCGCTCCGCGTTTCACTCGGGACACGCGGTTGGCCGGGGGCACGTCACTGGGGGAAATTCACATACGCAAGGTGGCACGCGTGTGTTTTGGAAGCGAAGGTTTGCGTTTGTCGTACGTGCCTTAACCGCGACGATTGTTTTTCATTTCCGTAGGAAGCGTTCCCCGTCGGCGCGACGTGAAGATTTCGCCACGAGCAAAGAAGAGTTTGGCGCGTCTTTGCCGGTTCGGAAGATGAAGAGTCTGCGTAGGATTCGCTTTCAGATTTCCAAGTTAAGTACGGTCCCGATCGGGGGTTTTCTTTGTCGCGCGCGCTCCGCGTTTCACTCGGGACACGCGGTTGGCCAGGGGCACGTCACTGGGGGAAATTCACATAGGCAAGGTGGCACGCGTGTGTTTTGGAAGCGAAGGTTTGCGTTTGTCGTACGCGCCTTAACCGCGACGATTGTTTTTCATTTCCGTAGGAAGCGTTCCCCGTCGGCGCGACGTGAAGATTTCGCCACGAGCAAAGAAGAGTTTGGCGCGTCTTTGCCGGTTTGGAAGATTTGCTTTCAGGTTCTCAAGTTAAGTACAGCCCTCGATCGAGGGTTTTGTTTTTGTATTTGTATTTCACTGGGTGCGTGTCACCGGGGAAGTTTACCTGTGCTAGATTGTAGAGATCCTTTTCGCAAGCCGAGGCGGTTTGTGTTTTGTCGTAGGCGCCTTAACCGCGACGCTTGTTTTTCATTTCTGTAGGAAGCGTTCCCCGTCGGCGCGACGTGAAGATTTCGCCACGAGCAAAGAAGAGTTTGGCGCGTCTTTGCCGGTTCGGAAGATGAAGAGTCTGCGTAGCATTCGCTTTCAGATTTCCAAGTTAAGTACGGTCCCGATCGGGGGTTTTCTTTGTCGCGCGCGCTCCGCGTTTCACTCGGGACACGCGGTTCGCTGGTGGCACGTCACTGGGGGAAATTCACATATGCAAGGTGGCACGCGTGTGTTTTGGAAGCGAAGGTTTGCGTTTGTCGTACGCGCCTTAACCGCGACGATTGTTTTTCATTTCCGTAGGAAGCGTTCCCCGTCGGCGCGACGTGAAGATTTTGCCACGAGCAAAGAAGAGTTTGGCGCGTCTTTGCCGGTTTGGAAGATTTGCTTTCAGGTTCTCAAGTTAAGTACAGCCCTCGATCGAGGGTTTTGTTTTTGTATTTGTATTTCACTGGGTGCGTGTCACCGGGGAAGTTTACCTGTGCTAGATTGTAGAGATCCTTTTCCCAAGCCGAGGCGGTTTGTGTTTTGTCGTACGCGCCTTAACCGCGACGATTGTTTTTCATTTCTGTAGGAAGCGTTCCCCGTCGGCGCGACGTGAAGATTTCGCCACGAGCAAAGAAGAGTTTGGCGCGTCTTTGCCGGTTCGGAAGATGAAGAGTCTGCGTAGGATTCGCTTTCAGATTTCCAAGTTAAGTACGGTCCCGATCGGGGGTTTTCTTTGTCGCGCGCGCTCCGCGTTTCACTCGGGACACGCGGTTGGCCGGCGGCACGTCACTGGGGGAAATTCACATACGCAAGGTGGCACGCGTGTGTTTTGGAAGCGAAGGTTTGCGTTTGTCGTACGCGCCTTAACCGCGACGATTGTTTTTCATTTCCGTAGGAAGCGTTCCCCGTCGGCACGACGTGAAGATTTCGCCACGACCGGAGAAGAGTTTGGCGTGTCTTTGCCGGTTCGGAAGATGAAGAGTGTGCGTAGGATTTGTTTTCAGATTTGCAAGTTAAGTAGGGTTCGATAGGGGGTCGTGTGTGCTGTGTGTTTTTCTTGGGAAATGTATTTCACCGGGTGCACGTCACTGGGGAAATTCACTTGCACTACACTGTATGTGTGTGTTTTTGGAAGCGGAGGCGGCTGGAGTTTGTTGTACGGACATTAACCGTGAGAATTGTTTTGTCTTTCTCTAGGAAGTCTTCGTCTTTGGCGCGATCGGAACATTTCTACGCATCCAGAGAAGAATTTGGCGTGTGTTTGTTCGGAAGATGTAGAGTTTGTGTGTATTGTGTTGTGATTTGCAGCGTCCTCTTGCCTTGATGGCTAGTACCAATATTCTGAGGCGGCACTGTTCATATTTTCACAGTCCCAATCGGTAGATACGTCAAGTTCATTTTCCAAAAAGTAAAAGTTAATGAAATTGGTAGTTATTTTGTATGTTCTAGCCATCAAAGTAACGTGAGGGCACTGTAATGTGCCGTACGTGTTTTTGTTTTGGAGCGTTTTATCATTTGATGTATTGTCATGCATCCGAGGCATTGTTTTGGAGTGTTTTATCATTCGATGTATTGTCACGCATTCGATGTATTGTCATGCATCCGAGGCATTGTTTTGGAGTGTTTTATCATTCGATGTATTGTCACGCATTTGATGTATTGTCATACAGTCGATGCATTGTTTTGGAGTGTTTTATCATTCGATGTATTGTCACGCATTTGATGTATTGTCACGGAGTGTTTTATCGTTTGATGTATTGTCACGCATTTGATGCATTGTTTTGGAGTGTTTTATCATTTGATGTATTGTCACGCATTTGATGCATTGTTTTGGAGTGTTTTATCATTCGATGTATTGTCACGGAGTGTTTTTATCATTTGATGTATTGTAAGTGCTGTAGTTGTAAGAGTGTAACGTGTAGTTTGGGTTTTGGTGAGATGACTCATTTTGTCATCCAAGTCATAACATACATCATCACAGCAGTGATGATAAACCCTGGTGCAGTGCAGTCAAACAGCCGCAAGGCTGACTTTTTTTTCAAACTGTCAGCCTTCCGGCTGTTTCGCTGCACTGCACCAGGGTTGGGACTGTCCCGGACAGTCTTTGACTTAACTTTTTTGACAAGACGGTGCTAAGGAGGAACCATGCCGGCCGTTTGCCAGTTGACTCCGGATTGCCGAGGCTAGAGATGCGGGCCAAGATATTGTAGAGGAGAGGTTTTGATAGAGAAGGTATTGCTTGAAGGGTATGCTCACCATGTCACATAGACTCTGAAAATGGAACATTATTATTGTTCATGTCATAAACTTGTCCAGTATTGGTCACGGTCCAAAATGTGTAAGCTGTTGCTGTAAAAGGAAGCAATTTTGTTGCCAAATAAACTTGATGTGAAATCCTGTTGTGGTGTCATTTTCCAGGCTCCAGAGAGACCTGAGCCTGGGTCTGTAGACCCAGCAAAACCTATCTTAGGGTTTGGGCTTTAGGGTTTGGGCTTTAGGGTTTGGGCTTTAGGGTTTGGGCTTTAGGGTTTGGGCTTTAGGGTTTGGGCTTTAGGGTTTGGGCTTTAGGGTTTGGGCTTTAGGGTTTGGGCTTTAGGGTTTGGGCTTTAGGGTTTGGGCTTTAGGGTTTGGGCTTTAGGGTTTGGGCTTTAGGGTTTGGGCTTTAGGGTTTGGGCTTTAGGGTTTGGGCTTTAGGGTTTGGGCTTTAGGGTTTGGGCTTTAGGGTTTGGGCTTTAGGGTTTGGGCTTTAGGGTTTGGGCTTTAGGGTTTGGGCTTTAGGGTTTGGGCTTTAGGGTTTGGGCTTTAGGGTTTGGGCTTTAGGGTTTGGGCTTTAGGGTTTGGGCTTTAGGGTTTGGGCTTTAGGGTTTGGGCTTTAGGGTTTGGGCTTTAGGGTTTGGGCTTTAGGGTTTGGGCTTTAGGGTTTGGGCTTTAGGGTTTGGGCTTTAGGGTTTGGGCTTTAGGGTTTGGGCTTTAGGGTTTGGGCTTTAGGGTTAGGGTTAGGGTTAGGGTTAGGGTTAGGGTTAGGGTTAGGGTTAGGGTTAGGGTTAGGGTTAGGGTTAGGGTTAGGGTTAGGGTTAGGGTTAGGGTTAGGGTTAGGGTTAGGGTTAGGGTTAGGGTTAGGGTTAGGGTTAGGGTTAGGGTTAGGGTTAGGGTTAGGGTTAGGGTTAGGGTTAGGGTTAGGGTTAGGGTTAGGGTTAGGGTTAGGGTTAGGGTTAGGGTTAGGGTTAGGGTTAGGGTTAGGGTTAGGGTTAGGGTTAGGGTTAGGGTTAGGGTTAGGGTTAGGGTTAGGGTTAGGGTTAGGGTTAGGGTTAGGGTTAGGGTTAGGGTTAGGGTTAGGGTTAGGGTTAGGGTTAGGGTTAGGGTTAGGGTTAGGGTTAGGGTTAGGGTTAGGGTTAGGGTTAGGGTTAGGGTTAGGGTTAGGGTTAGGGTTAGGGTTAGGGTTAGGGTTAGGGTTAGGGTTAGGGTTAGGGTTAGGGTTAGGGTTAGGGTTAGGGTTAGGGTTAGGGTTAGGGTTAGGGTTAGGGTTAGGGTTAGGGTTAGGGTTAGGGTTAGGGTTAGGGTTAGGGTTAGGGTTAGGGTTAGGGTTAGGGTTAGGGTTAGGGTTAGGGTTAGGGTTAGGGTTAGGGTTAGGGTTAGGGTTAGGGTTAGGGTTAGGGTTAGGGTTAGGGTTAGGGTTAGGGTTAGGGTTAGGGTTAGGGTTAGGGTTAGGGTTAGGGTTAGGGTTAGGGTTAGGGTTAGGGTTAGGGTTAGGGTTAGGGTTAGGGTTAGGGTTAGGGTTAGGGTTAGGGTTAGGGTTAGGGTTAGGGTTAGGGTTAGGGTTAGGGTTAGGGTTAGGGTTAGGGTTAGGGTTAGGGTTAGGGTTAGGGTTAGGGTTAGGGTTAGGGTTAGGGTTAGGGTTAGGGTTAGGGTTAGGGTTAGGGTTAGGGTTAGGGTTAGGGTTAGGGTTAGGGTTAGGGTTAGGGTTAGGGTTAGGGTTAGGGTTAGGGTTAGGGTTAGGGTTAGGGTTAGGGTTAGGGTTAGGGTTAGGGTTAGGGTTAGGGTTAGGGTTAGGGTTAGGGTTAGGGTTAGGGTTAGGGTTAGGGTTAGGGTTAGGGTTAGGGTTAGGGTTAGGGTTAGGGTTAGGGTTAGGGTTAGGGTTAGGGTTAGGGTTAGGGTTAGGGTTAGGGTTAGGGTTAGGGTTAGGGTTAGGGTTAGGGTTAGGGTTAGGGTTAGGGTTAGGGTTAGGGTTAGGGTTAGGGTTAGGGTTAGGGTTAGGGTTAGGGTTAGGGTTAGGGTTAGGGTTAGGGTTAGGGTTAGGGTTAGGGTTAGGGTTAGGGTTAGGGTTAGGGTTAGGGTTAGGGTTAGGGTTAGGGTTAGGGTTAGGGTTAGGGTTAGGGTTAGGGTTAGGGTTAGGGTTAGGGTTAGGGTTAGGGTTAGGGTTAGGGTTAGGGTTAGGGTTAGGGTTAGGGTTAGGGTTAGGGTTAGGGTTAGGGTTAGGGTTAGGGTTAGGGTTAGGGTTAGGGTTAGGGTTAGGGTTAGGGTTAGGGTTAGGGTTAGGGTTAGGGTTAGGGTTAGGGTTAGGGTTAGGGTTAGGGTTAGGGTTAGGGTTAGGGTTAGGGTTAGGGTTAGGGTTAGGGTTAGGGTTAGGGTTAGGGTTAGGGTTAGGGTTAGGGTTAGGGTTAGGGTTAGGGTTAGGGTTAGGGTTAGGGTTAGGGTTAGGGTTAGGGTTAGGGTTAGGGTTAGGGTTAGGGTTAGGGTTAGGGTTAGGGTTAGGGTTAGGGTTAGGGTTAGGGTTAGGGTTAGGGTTAGGGTTAGGGTTAGGGTTAGGGTTAGGGTTAGGGTTAGGGTTAGGGTTAGGGTTAGGGTTAGGGTTAGGGTTAGGGTTAGGGTTAGGGTTAGGGTTAGGGTTAGGGTTAGGGTTAGGGTTAGGGTTAGGGTTAGGGTTAGGGTTAGGGTTAGGGTTAGGGTTAGGGTTAGGGTTAGGGTTAGGGTTAGGGTTAGGGTTAGGGTTAGGGTTAGGGTTAGGGTTAGGGTTAGGGTTAGGGTTAGGGTTAGGGTTAGGGTTAGGGTTAGGGTTAGGGTTAGGGTTAGGGTTAGGGTTAGGGTTAGGGTTAGGGTTAGGGTTAGGGTTAGGGTTAGGGTTAGGGTTAGGGTTAGGGTTAGGGTTAGGGTTAGGGTTAGGGTTAGGGTTAGGGTTAGGGTTAGGGTTAGGGTTAGGGTTAGGGTTAGGGTTAGGGTTAGGGTTAGGGTTAGGGTTAGGGTTAGGGTTAGGGTTAGGGTTAGGGTTAGGGTTAGGGTTAGGGTTAGGGTTAGGGTTAGGGTTAGGGTTAGGGTTAGGGTTAGGGTTAGGGTTAGGGTTAGGGTTAGGGTTAGGGTTAGGGTTAGGGTTAGGGTTAGGGTTAGGGTTAGGGTTAGGGTTAGGGTTAGGGTTAGGGTTAGGGTTAGGGTTAGGGTTAGGGTTAGGGTTAGGGTTAGGGTTAGGGTTAGGGTTAGGGTTAGGGTTAGGGTTAGGGTTAGGGTTAGGGTTAGGGTTAGGGTTAGGGTTAGGGTTAGGGTTAGGGTTAGGGTTAGGGTTAGGGTTAGGGTTAGGGTTAGGGTTAGGGTTAGGGTTAGGGTTAGGGTTAGGGTTAGGGTTAGGGTTAGGGTTAGGGTTAGGGTTAGGGTTAGGGTTAGGGTTAGGGTTAGGGTTAGGGTTAGGGTTAGGGTTAGGGTTAGGGTTAGGGTTAGGGTTAGGGTTAGGGTTAGGGTTAGGGTTAGGGTTAGGGTTAGGGTTAGGGTTAGGGTTAGGGTTAGGGTTAGGGTTAGGGTTAGGGTTAGGGTTAGGGTTAGGGT